>NC_056728.1:235841443-236141443 GCF_019279795.1 Protopterus annectens | reverse complement strand
TCTCTCTGATTTGTTTATTATCTGCTGTATATGAAGTCAGAAACCTAACTTTTGCATTAGTGACTTCTTTGACATTATTCATTACCAAAGGCTTGGGCCCAAAATATGGGGTACCTAGTGTTGAACGTAAACTTAAAGCATTATTAAATTGTAAATCTACCTCCGTAGAATTATAGCCCCTCTCAGCAAACTTCTCTCCTAAATCATACAAGTCTGCCATAAAGCCTTTGTCATTGGAATTCAATCTAGACATTCGTAGGGTCTGTCCTTTCACTATGTTACTGAAAACATACTTAGGGTGCATACTAGTTCTGAATAATAAAGTATTCCTATAACAGGGTTTCCTAAAAATTCCAGTATTAAACATTCCACATTCAAGTTTTTCGATATATAGGTCTAAAAATTCTATTTTCAATAATGAGTATTTCATTGTAAATTTCAGACATGGTGTAATATTATTCAAAACCATATTGAAACTAAGCAGTTCTTCTGTATTACCATCCCATAAAATAAACACGTCATCCACAAAACGTCTATAGAATCTTACATGTTTCTTAAACATATATTCTTTAAATAGAAGCTGTTCTTCCCAGTAGGCTAGGAACATGTTGGCGTAGCTATTGGCACAAGGAGTGCCCATAGCTACGCCATCTAATTGCTGATAAATATTATCAGTGAACATTAATTGAAGCATATTTACGTACTACAGAAGATGAGATTTATAAGTATTTTCATAAAAAGAGATCGAATAATTTTAACAATAATCTGTCATACCAGGAGAGAAGGAGCCTCTATAACTTAAGAAATGATTTAAATATAACTATTAGGCCAGCAGATAAAGGCTCTGGTGTTGTGGTACTTGATACCATAGATTACCAAAATGAAATGTACACTATGCTAAGTGATATGTTTTATACAAGAATTGATTTTACTAAGGTTTATGAAATGTGTGCGTATGTACATAGTATTTTAACTGATATTTATAGAAGTAACTTAATAAATAGAAATGAGTTTAATTATTTATATATTAAGATGCCTACCATCCCAGTTATACATGGAATACCCAAAATACACAAAAGTATTACTAAGCCACCCATGAGACCAATAGTCTCAGGGCAAGGATGGGTTCTGAGCACTTGTCAGTTTTTACTGAGAAACATTTAAGGTGTATTTTAAATAATAATGAATTTGTATTACGTGATTCTAAACAGTTTCTAACAGATTTGTACTATTTTAATAATCAAATGGATACCATCCACAATCTGATTTTAGTAACTTTTGACATACAATCATTGTTCACAGTCATCCCCAATGACCTTGGTCTAGCTTATGTTAGTAATTATCTTACAGAACATAGTACCTATGGTAATGTTTTAATTGACTTATTGGTACACTTCCTTGAGCTAGTGCTGGAAAATAACTTGCAAAAGTTAGGTTTCTGACTTCATATACAGCAGATAATAAACAAATCAGAGAGATTATCTCCAAAAATTGGAACATACTACATACTGATGACATACTGACAAAGATTGTAGGTGATTCCCCATCTTTTACCTACAGGAATAAGAAGAATCTTAAAAGACTGCTTTGTTATCCACCAAACAAGGGTATATACCCGAGCTTTAGTTATGGTATAACACCTTGTGGACAATGCAATTTTTGTTCCTTAATAGATTCTAGTATAGTATTTGTACATCCGGATACACAGAGGGAAATATACACCCGAGTTAATGCCAACGGTATGACACCTGATGTCATATATCTTGCTGTATGTGAACTGTGTTCATGTTTCTATGTTGGTAAAACGAACAGGGTACTAAGAGATAGAATAAGGGAACACTGTTATAATATAAGGAAAGGTAATTTGCAGAATGCACTAGCCAAGCATGTGACACAAACAAGTCCTGAACACAAGTTTATGTTTAGGGTGCTGGAGAAAATGAATGCTAATGTAAGAGGTGGTGATATTATGAATCATACTGAAGACAGAGAAAGTAGGTGGATAATTTTGCTGAGAGCTGATAGAGGCCATGGTTTAAATGAAAGGGCATCTATCAGACCACATTAAAGCGTAGGCATACTAAGTTCTGATATTTTTAGATTTTAGATTTTAATGTATTTTGATACTTGCACATATACATTTTTCTGGGTAACCTAGTTATTTCACATTGCAGTTTAGATTGGTTTTAGCTCTATACTTCTAGATAATTTATTCTTCTATTTTATTTATTTATTTATTAATTTATCTATTCTTGTACATATGCACTCATATTTTATATCTAGATATATATATTTATTTAGACACTACACTTATATACATTTTTATACAGATGCAGATATACATTCATGTACTGACTTTACTATAACAAGTATCACTTTGTTTGATAATAGTTCCCTCGATCTGTATATGACTATTTTTTATTGTTAGTTATTATGTCTCTGATGGTATCTACCTTGCTTAGTTTATAAGTTGCCTTGCATTACTACTTGCATGTATTAAGGTTTTATTTAATATGACTATCACATGCATTTATGTATTAGGCTGCATATACCTTTATACTTGATAGTATGCTGCTTATAATATGTTTTACATTCTTTATGGAATGAAGTTATTTTTAAATTTTAATTTTCAATAGAATATGTATACACTATTGTCTATTTTAGATGTCAATGATATTATGTTTATATATTTAGTTTTCAAGTTTTGTTTTATGGCGCTTCTGCTTTAAAAGTTGGTTGATTAATTAACATGCAGATATTTAAAGCACATGGCTATTGTGCCTCTTGTTTGTGATCTGAAGAAGCTACTAGTTAGTGAAAGCGCTTATCGTGGTTCATCTGTGCAATAAACTGATTTATCTGTTTCAGAAGACTGGATTGCTTGGATTTTCTACACATTGGATGTTATTTCTCACTCTGTCGACGCTTGCCTGAGTTATTTACCTATTTATTAATCCTTCCTTTTTGCCTAAAGTGGCTTCAGAATCAAATATGAATCAATCAATCTGCTTGTCTTTTTTTCCAAATTTTCGGAACAAGGGGGAATATAAATTGCATTTGTTAGATGTACATAGGCAGTTACATCTCTACTTACACAGGACTAAGCCCTTTCGAAAGTCTGACCAATTGTTCGTGTCCTTCACTAGACCTTTTCTAGGCAAACCGGTCTCTAAGGTGACAATTGCCAAGTGGATTTCCCTTTGCATTCTACAGGTTTGCAGAGCTAAAGGTATGCCTATTCCAGGGAGGGTTCATCCCCATTCTACCAGGTCCATGGCTACGTCAGCTGCCTTTTGGTCCAGAGTATCCTAGGATGATATTTGTTCAGCGGCTACTTGGTCCTCATCTCATACTTTCATTTCTCATTATAAATTGAACATGGTTTCCAGAGGGAGAGCATCCTTTGGTTCCACTGTGCTCTGGAAAATCCTTCCATGTGGGCCTCCCAAGGTTATGGTAGCTGGGGACTCTGTCCCACAGGTTGATGACCTAATGAAGTCAACTACTTCAGGTAAAGAAGTTATGTACTTACCATACCATTTCATCTGAGTAGTTAGACTTAATTTGTCATCAACCCTCCCTCCTTCCCCCGGCCTTATTGGGTTAATTCATTTGAGTGACTTAGTGCCTTTGCGGCTCTCTTGTGGGTCAGGTTTTGCTGATCGGGTTCATTTGTGAGTGGCAAACTCTGAGGGAAAGAAGGAAGTGCAGTGGTATTATGGGTAAGGGGAGGGGCTTGGAGCTTGGATCTGATGCTGGTGAAACTGCTGTCTTGGATCCGGTCCGGATCCGAAACTCACAGATTGATGACAAATGAAGTCTAACTACTCAGATGGAATGTTATGGTAAGTACACAACTTCTTTGTTTCCCAGTTTGTAGTGGGACTTGTCTTTTTGTGGTAAATAGCAGAATCTGAAGTAGTTTACTTCATTTGGTCTTCAACCTGTGGGATACTAGATCTGAGCCGGCAGTCTTACTAGCATCTGCTCTGAGCTCCTCCCCTTACCCATAATAGACCTCCACTACCTTCCAACCCCCAGATCTCATTTGCAGCGGCTAGCTGAAGCATCGTGATCTCCAGAGCTCCGGGTAGTAAGTGGGTATTAAAGCTTTTAGAAAGCCTTTTTCTCTACTGACTTCAGGATAGTGTAGGGTTCCCCTTTCTCCTCCCCTTGCTTGGTGCCTCGTGTTTCCAAACTTTGTGTTGTTTGGCATATTTAGTGGGTGTATTTGCTTCCCCTACCTCCCTCAGTGTGTTCTGTGTGTGAATGTGGTGAGTGGTGTTTTCAGCGGGCAAATAGTACTTTTTCTACTTGTGTTTCCTCTGGTATAATGGCTGATAAGCTGGTGTTCAAAAGGTGCACCGAGTGTGGCCATAAGTTGTCCCCAGGCGATGGCTATACTCTTTGTGTAATGTGCTTGGGCGTGGCCCACCTTAGTTCAGACTGCTCTATATACGCGGGTTTTAACCCGCGCGCAGTCAAACACAGGAAGACTAAGTTGGCTCTGAAAGGCCACCTTCCCACTGATGAGGTGGTTGCCTCCTCTTTGGCTTTGGTCACAGCGGCTGCTGTGGCCGCTTCTTTCTTCTCTTGCCCTTGCTTCTTCTCCCTGCCAGGCTGGAACCTCAAATTTCAAAGCCTGTGGAAGCAGAGCGGAAAAAGAGCAGAGAGGAGGAGACGGCCATAACCTAGGTCAGAGAAATTCAAGAGGTCTCTGGACCTCTCTTCACCTGTTAAGACCCATAGGATCCGTGACTCCCCTCGGCTCAGATCTTTGATATTTTCCCCAGAGCCGGAGGAGACCATCTTGGGCTTCGGTGCCCCGACCCGCAAAGTCTGAATCCGTGGCTTCGTCGAGGTCCACTCAGTCTTTATTGGAAGTAGACCTAAAATGAGGATGTTAAGTTGTCAATCTCGCCTTCATTCTTGCTGGATGGGTTCGGAGCCGATCCTCGGCTCCGACTCGGCACTAGCTTTAGCTCGAGAACTCCTTTTACCAGCTCGAGGCAACCCTATATCCCATGATGCAAGGCGGAACTACCCCAGATCTCGTTTGCCGCTTAGCGAAAGAGGTCTCCTTTGCCAGCTGAGGTAAGTTTTCTTGTTAAATAAGAAAAAAAGTTAGTTAGGGGTTTAATTTCCCTTCAGTGTCAGGTTAGCCTGTATTTAGTACAGCCCACCCTATTCCCTTCCTTTTTAAACTTTTAATATAGTTTTTCAGTGAAAGTTTTAGTCAGGCCTAGTTCCCCAAGTTATTCCCTTCCTGTGTGTCTGTGTAGGGATTAAGTTGTGTGTTTGTGGGGACTGTGTGTGTATATCCTGTTAGGATGTCTAAGGAAGGCAAGGTCTCAGGCTTCAAGAAGTGTGACCAGTGCTGTCAGAAAATGTCCCTGACAGGCGGTCACACTTCTTGTGTGTATTGCCTGGGGCCTTTGCACCTGCAGGACTCCTGTGCTTGTGTCATGCCTTTAGCCAGCGAGTCCTGCAGGAAAGGAGGAACAAACTGATCCTCCGAGGTTTGTTGAAACCTGAAGGTTCTCCTCCTAAGCAAGGGGCAGGAAAACCTCTTAAGCCACGAAGGCTCAGGCTACAGTGTCTAAGCCTCCTTCGTGGCTCCGCCCGTCGGAGCCGATATCGGCTCGGCTGGAACCGATGCTTCTTCTGCCAGAGTAGTGGTTTCTGTGCCGGACAGCTCAAATACACTGACTACTGTTGCTTTGTTGGCTCCGGCTGGGCCGACACTTTATCCAACATCGGGCCGAGAGATCCTCGGCTCCATCTGGGGTTCAAGGGACTTGGCTCCGATGGCTCCGACCCGCAAGAGATCCCGGTCCCCTCGATTCTAAGTATCCACTCGGCTCCGGGTCTCCTCTTTTGTCGGAGCGGAGCCATCGGAGCCGATCTTCGAGATCTTCCAGGCTGTCTGACCACGCTTTGGAGAGGGTGGTAAGCAGGCTGTTGAAGTCCCAGGCACTGGCCCAAATCCTGCATAGCCCGTCTCAACAGACTTGGCTACAGCCCCAATTCTTGAGATTCCTCCTCCGACTCCACACCAGAGTTGGAGCCGGAGCTTCTTGGGACAGCGACTGTTTCGATGCGGAGCCGATACATCCTTGGCTCCGTCATCCTCGGCTCCGATCTCCTCCTTGAGACTTTCCTTGGAGGATCCGGTCGTCGGGTTTCCACTGTCGGCTCCGAGGGGCTAGTGGCATCGGACCCTTGTCCGACCCGCTCTCCCTCTCGGAGCTTCGGCTTTGGTAAGCTCGGCGCCGACATCTGCCTCGAGCCTTCTCTCTCCTTGGAGCCGACCATTCCTGTTTCTTGAGCGGTGTGTTCAGGTCTCCCGGGAGAGGAGCCTTTGAGGTGATGAGGAGTGTCCTGGCCTCTGAGCCTGGTCAGCGGTCTATCCCTCTAGCTCCTCCCTCATCAGTGCCTGCAGAAACCTCTTGCCAGCCTCTTGCTCTCAGGCCCAGGGATCCATCGCCCAGGTTTCCCCACTGGGAATTTCCTCCTCTTCCGAGGTTTCTCCTGACCCTGCAGGTGAACCCCCTCGGAAGAGGACGTGTAAGAGGAAACACACAGACTCCCTGAGTCTACTACATCTGATACCGACTTAGATGAGTCGGAGGGTTCCCCACGGTCCTCTGAGGATGTCTCATTTTCAGACATCCTTGAGCTCCTCAAACAGAGGAATTGGCCCTCCATTGACCCCTCCGAGGATGAGTCGGTATACCTGGAGGCTTTTGGATCCCGACCCTCCACCTCCTGGGTGTCTCCGCCTTCGACCCACTCATGCAGGTAGTGGCTCGGAAGGCGTGGGCGCTCCAGATTCCGTGGAACCTGTCCCCAGGAGACCATCCAAATTCATCACGGCCCCTTCGGACAAGCAGTTCCCGTCCAAAGGTGTCTCTGTGGATGCTATGGTGGTGGCGGCCACTAAGAAGGAACTGGCGGATCCTTCAGTACCTGTCCATCCTCCTAATAAGGATTCTAGGACCATGGACAGGTATGGAAAGCGGATGTTTTCTTCAGCGACCTTTGCAATGCGTCGCTGAATTACCTTTGTCACTTCACCAGGCTTCAGAGATATTCTCAAGGAACTGGGGAAGTAGTCCAGGATCCTTCAGCTGCTGGGGCTCAGGAAAGATTGCCTCTCAGCTAGCTATCCTGAATTCGATATCTAACTCCTCCATGCGGCTCATATCTTATGCAGCCGATGGAGCGAGCAGGCCGCAGGCACAGGTGTTGCTCTTAGGCGCCAAGCCTGGATGCGGCTGTGTAATTTTGGACCCCTTTAAGGCGTCCTTCACCAACACCCCTTTGACGGTTCGGCTTTGTTGGGACCTCAGGTGAAGGATACTTTGACCAGATGTGAACAAGGCGGTAAAACTCTTTCTGCCGTTGGAGTCCAGTTTTCCACTCCTTCTAGACCATATCCCAAGGGTCAGAAGGGGAAGATGTGGTTCCGTAAAGCCCAAGGAGCTACACGGACACACGTGGTCAGTTTACCCCTAGAGGCAGAGGGGTAACAATAATAGACGCCGCCCTAGAGGCAGGGGGTCCTCAGAACCAGGGCAACAGGGAGCCTCTTCCTGAGAAGCCCTTTCAGCATCCCTGAGGTGTTGCCCGACTGTCCACCCTTGGAGGCAGTCGGAAGGATTTCGCTGTACCCAGTAGCCTGGCAATCCCTATCACAAGAGAAGTGGGTACAGTCGATTATATCCGAGGGTTACAAAATCCCCTTGAAGGTTTCCGTACCTCTACAATCCCTTCCAGACATCTCACCCGGTCAAAGGGATTTGGCAAAACAGGAAGTTTTAAAACTCCTGGAAAAAGAGCCATCAAACAGTGCCGGCAGACCAAGTAGGATCCGGCTTCTACTCAAGATTCTTTTGGTCCCCAAAAGGACGGGAGATTGGAGACCAATACTAGACCTAAGCAGACTAAACAAGTCTGTCAAAAGGCAAGATTCGGATGGTCACGCTGCAATCCATTCTGCCCTTTCTGGGCAAGGACAACTGGATGTGCTCGATAGACCTTCAGGATGCGTACTATCACATAAAGATTCACAGGCGCTCCAGAAGGTTTCTCCGCTTTCGGCTGGGAGCCAGTCATTACCAATTCAGAGCACTGCCCTTTGGCCTCACTTCAGCCCCAGAGTGTTCACCAAATGCATGGCGGTTGTCACAGCTCACCTGAGGCGTCGAGGATTCCAAGTGTTTCCTTATTTGGACGACTGGCTCCTCTCCGCCACCTCAGGGATCAGCTTCTTGGTCCAGAGATTACACCTTACAGCTTTGCAAGAGTCTAGGAATTTCGGTGAATTTGAAAAATCTCTCTGCTGCCTTGCCAATCTATCACCTTTATAGGCAGAGTTAAATACCGTCAAAATGTTAGCCAGACTAACAAATCAAAGGATTCTGGACATCCAGAAATTTGTTCAGCTTCTGTTACAAAGCAACAAGGTCAAAGCCAGGTTTGTCTTGAAGGTTCTAGGCCTAATGGCTGCAGCCATTGTTCTTCTTCCACTAGCTCGCTTCCACATGCGTCTCCTGCAGTGGATGTTGTTCACGCAGTGGTCGTACCACCGATCTGCCCATGAGACACGAGATCTTAGTGACACAGTCTTGCAGGGCTCATCTGATGGTGGGTATCTTCCCTCTTCTTCAGCAGGGCCGACCATTTGTTCCCCTCCTCCAGTTGCCACAGTCACCACGGATGCCTCTCTGAGCGGGTGGGGGGGTCATTCCCAGGGCAGGATGGCCCGCGGGACGTGGCAACCCATAGAATACCACCTGCACATAAATGTCCTGGAGATGAGAGCAGTGCTTTTAACGTTGCAAGCCCTCGGCGACTTTCTTCCCACAGGGACTATTGCAGTACAGACGGACAACATGTCCGTGGTCTGGTACATCAACAAACAGGGCGGAACCAGGTCCTATCCCTTATGTCGAGAAGCTCTCAGACTTTGGCAATGGGCGATCTCTTCTCAGCGGTTTCTGATAGCAACGCACATCCCGGCAGGTCCAACCTATTGGCGGACAGGCTAAGCAGATCTATTCTGATGCCTCACGGTGGTCTCTCAATCAGTCTGTAGTGGATCAGATTTTTCTGAAGTGGGGCACCCTTGTTGCGATCTTTTCGCTACCCCTCAAAACAGCAAGTGCCCAGATTACTTCACACTATTTCCTCTTCCAGGCCAACCCTTGAGAGACTCTCTAACCCAGGATTGGCCTCGGGGACTTCTTTATGCTTTTCCTCCCTTTCCATTGATTCCACAAGTCATTCAGAAAGCCACCGTTCTGAGAGCCAAATTGATCCTCATTGCTCCATATTGGCCTCGACAAATTTGGTTTCCGTCTCTACATCGTCACCTTCTGGTGCAGCCCTGGCATCTGGACCCAGTTCCGGATCTTTTGATCCACCAGTCGGGTCAGCAGCACCGAGCCATTCATTCTCTCAACCTCACTGCTTGGTTGCTCCACTTCCTTCCCTAGCCAGGCTACCAATGATTTCTGACTCAGTCAGAGACATTTTAGTGTCTTCTTTAAAGTCGTCCACTAGAACTGTTTATGCTAGCAAGTGGCGGCGTTTTCTATTTGGGCAAACGCCAGAAATATTGATCCCTTCACCGCTCCTATACATTCTGTTTTGGATTTCCTGGTGGAGGTTTTTCATTCAGGTTCGTCATCATCTACAGTCAAAGTACAAATGGCTGCTATTTCCAAATTTCATGTTGGCTTGCAGGACAATAACATCATGTCTCATAGGTTATGCAAAGCCTTTTTGAGAGGAGTTTTTCTCCTAAAACCGCCTGTGAAACATCCTCCTCCGCAATGGGATCTGAACTTAATGTTGGCATCCCTAATTCTACCTCCTTCGAACCGTCTGCTACGTGTTCTTTAAAGTTGTTGACATGGAAAACTATATTTTTGCTGGCTGTTACTTCTGCAAGAAGAGTTTCTGAGATTCAGGCCCTCTGTATTCGTTCACCTTATCTGGTGTTTCATAAGGATAGGGTTTAGCTCAGGACTAACCCTTCCTTTCTTCCCAAGGTTGTATCTCAAGCCAATATTAACCAATCTATTGATCTACCAGTTTTCTTTCCTAACTATTCTGACAGAGCGAACAGAAGCTGGATTTTTGGATGTTCATCGTCAGCTCAGGTACTACTTACATAGGACTAAACAACTTAGAAAATCAGACCAATTGTTTGTCTCCTATGCAGGAAGCAGGTTGGGTCTTCCAGTATCTAAAGTGACCTTATCTAGATGGTTGACTTCCACCATTTCCTATGTGTACTCTCTAAGGGGCAAACAACTATCTTCTAAGCCAAAAGCTCATTCGACCAGGAGTCTATCCACTTCTGTAGCCTTTCAGGATAGACTTCCCATTGACACTATTTGTGCAGCAGCTACTTGGGCCACGCCTCATACTTTTGTGTCTCATTACAAGTTGGATTTGGCCTCCAGAGATAGGGCCAGTTTTGGTTCCACTGTTCTCAAGAGTCTGTTCCATTGAGCCACCCGGGATACAGGTGCTAGGGGCCGGTCCCATCCAGCAAGAATGAAGGCGAGATTGACAACTTAACATTTAGAAGTTATGTACCTACCATAACGTTCCATGTTAGTTGTCTTCATCTCGCCTTCTTCTTATCACCCTCCTTCCCCTGGCCTGGACAGATCTTGGAGAGTTCCTATTAGATTGCTTCCTCTGGAGCATTGTTATGAGGACTTCTTTTAGGAACCATGGTTCCTAATTATATTAGGATAAGTCTTTAGCAGGGTTAGTTAGCTGCCAAACGAGATCTGAGGTAGTTCCGCCTTGCATCATGGGATATAGGGTTGCCTCGAGCTGGTAAAAGGAGTTCTCGAGCTAAAGCTAGTGCCGAGTCGGAGCCGAGGATCGGCTCCGAACCCATCCAGCAAGAAGAAGGCGAGATGAAGACAACTAACATGGAACGTTATGGTAGGTACATAACTTCTAATTCATTCGTATGCCGATCCAACTGGGGGGGGGGGGTCTTGCCAGCCCCCTGTCCCTCAGGAGTGGAGAGTTTGCTTCCTTTTTTTCAACCGATTTTTTTCTTCGATCCGTCCACCGAGTTTGGAGTACTTGGATCAGAGGATGGCTTTAGTCAGGGGGTCGGCGCCAATGGTACCTGCTTCCTCAATGCCGACAGCTGCCTGGAGCGTCTCGCATTTGAGACACTCTCGGAGCCAGAGCTTGGGTGTCAGATCCGAGGGAGTGGAACTTTTTTCATCGGCTCTGTCTTTGTCGGGACAAGTTCCCTCCCTTGGAGCTCTGTCCTCTTCGGACCCGGGAGCAGCTTCCTTATTGGTCCCACAAGAGGTTTGTTCTCCCTTGGCATTCGACATGGTACAAAGGGTTCTCTCTGCTGGATCGAGACCCCTGACTATCCCCTCAGACTCCACCCCGACTCCCTCAGGTCCCCTCAGGTCTTTCTACAATTCACTTCATTTTACCAGAGGGACAGCCCGTGCTCGAGGAGCCCCAGACGGTTCCCAATGAGGAACAAGTGGCTTGCAAGTTACCCCGGAGAGCCCCATCAGAGATGTGCCTCGCAAGCATACGTTTAAGAGGAGGCACTTGGACTCCCCCGAGTCCCTCACAGAGGGTACAGACTTGGATGGGAAAGGTTTCCCCAGGTCACCTCCCGAGTATGTCTCCTTTGGAGACATCATGGAAATCCTTCGCCGACGGTGAGGTTGGTCTGTCCCCAAACCTTCTGACAAGTCTGTGTTCCTGGAGGCTTTCGGCACGGGCCCATCTACTTCCTGGGTGTCCCCTCCCGCAGATCCCTAGGTGGACCTGGTCACCTCCTGGGCATGGAAGGAGCCGGACACTGTGGAACCAATTCCCAAAAGGCCTGATAAGATTTGAGTCCACCTTCGGAAAGGCCAGCATGGAACAAGGGCTCCCCATAGATGCTATAGTGGTAGCAGCAGCCATAAAGAAGGAACTACCCCAGGAGAGTTCCTTGGTTCATCCTCTTGACCGAGACTCGGATGATGGACCGCTTAGGGAAGCGGGTTTATGCTTCAGCTACCTTTTCTATTAGGGCGCTGAACTACCTGGCCCATGTCACAAGACTCCCAAAGCGACCTGGTCAAGGAGCTGGTGGAGTCTCCCCCTAAGTCCATGTCACAGGAGGACAGGGACTCATTCTGTGCGAGTATGGCCACTTTAAAGTAGTCTTCAACACGTCCATGTGACTCCTTTCGAATGCTACCGTAGGAGTGGCTAGGGCAGCTGTGTCCGGCGTGTCCATGAGGTGCAACGCCTGGCTCAGACTATGTCAATTCTCGGAACCTTTCAAGGCATCCTTTGCCAATGCCCCTTATGGTGGGTCTACTCTTTTGGTAAGACCATCAAAGAGACTTTACTCCAGAGTGAGAAGGGCGGAAAGACTGTCTGTTGTCTGGATCCATTCTTGAACCCTCAAAGGTCCTTTTCCTGGAACCAGAGAGGGCAAAAGAAGATGTGGTTCTGGAAGTCATAATATTCCCGAGACACTCAGGGCTCTTCTTCCCCCAGAGGCAGAAGAGGTCCGAGGAATTTTGGGTCTCGAGAGCCTTTCCCGGACAGAAACCCTGAGGGGTGGCCCTCTACTTTGGAGGCAGTCTGGGGATGATGGTCCTTGCACCTGGCAGCATGGGAGTCCATAACATCAGACAGCTGGGTGCTTCAGATCATATCTAGAGAATACTCTGTCCCCTTTGTGGGTCTCCCAAATCTTCCAAACACCTCCCGACCTACCACCCACGCAGGAGGCACCAACACAGGAAATTTTCAAGCTGCTAGAAAACGAGTCATCAAAACCGTCCCCAGATCAGTTCGGATCAGGCTTCTACTCTAGGTTCTTTTTGGTGCCAAATAAAACGGGGACTTGAGCATTCTGGACCCATCTACCCTGAACCTGTCAGTTGCCAAAGAGAAGTTCGGATGGTCACACTACAGTCCATCATTCCACCTGCAATCGGTGACTGGATGTGCTAGTTAGACCTCCAGGATGCTTACTATCACATTAAAATGCACAGAAGCTCCAGGAGATTCTTCCGCTTCGACTAGGAGCCAATCATTACCAATTTGAACCCTACCCTTTGGTCTCACCACAGCCCCAGGGTGTTCACCAAGCGATGGTGGTAGCGGCTCACTTGAGGCTTCAGGGGATTCAGGTTTCCGTACCTAGACTATTGGCTCCTCACTGCTCCCACCAGGCATCTACCGTCTCAAACCAGGGATTATTTCTTAATACTTGCCCTGCATTTGGGGATCACAATCAACGCATCCAAATCACTCCTAGATCCTGTCCAGGTGATAAACTACATTAGTGCAAAGATAGATACATTACAGTGCAAAATCTTCCTGACCTCGGAGAGTACCAAGCCTGAGGATACATGTCTCTCTAAACTACCATTCTCCTTTTCCAACAACAGAATCAGTGTTGAGGCCTTTAGGTTAAATGCCGACTTCCCCATGTGCCCGGTTACATATCAGAATTCTACAGTGGGCACTTGCAGTACAATGGTCCCTGTTGGAACTTCCATTGTCGTGACAATACAACTCAAGTAGAGTCTGACTGTCCATTCATATGGTGGATGTGTGCTCGGGCATTTTGGAGGAACGACCTTTTGTTCCAGCCCTGCCCAAGCCCTGTGACCGTGGGCCTCCCAACTTGGGTGAGGGGGCATTGTTCGGGCAGGACAGTCCAAGGTCTGTGGTCCCTGTAGAGACCAGCTTGCACATAAGCGTTCTAGAGATGAGGGGCGGTCCTTTTAGCTGCAGGCCCTTCAGCCTTTTCTTCCTCTGGGAACTATTGCAATTCAGTCAGACATATCAGTGGTCTGGTATTATCAACAAACAGGGAGGGACCATGTCTTACCCCCTTTGTCGCGAGGCCATGACGGTGTTTCTCTTCCTTGGGTCTCAACGTCTGGCTCCGCCTTGGATCTCAGATACCATTCAGGATCTGATTTCACACCCATCAGGGGATGTTCTCTGTGTTTCACTGTTGCAGTCATCATATTTAGGTTATCTGCTTGCAGTAGCCCTCAGTCGGCCTGACTAACAGTCTTGGGTCCTGCGTCAGTTGCTGTCCCTTCTTCCGTGACGTCAGGTCATCAGGGGTATAAAACATGCAGCCGACACCATTAATATCAGTCTTTCTTGCCGTGGTGCCCGAAGCAGAAGCAGTTTGCAAGTGCCAGTTGGCAGACTCCTGAAATTTTCGTTTTAGAGTTTCAGAACCTAAGTCTTCAACTAAAAGCCAAGTACCCTGTTTGGGAATCGTTTTCTTGCTCTAAACCGATGTCAGTAAAAATAAATAATTGCATTACTTGTGGAAAACAAATACTTCATTAAGATTTTCATTCGTACTGTATTCCTTGCCTAGGCCCTGACCACGACGTACCTCACTGCTGGTTTTGTGCCTTATTTAAACCTCGAACTATCTGCAGTCGGTATATTTTTGCTTCTAAATACTTTGGTACTCTGTTCAATTATCCTGATATGTCTTCGGTTAGCCATCCGACTACCGACATTCTGAAAAAACACAAAGATAAAGACAGACAGGCCGCCTAGGTCCAAAGCTGCGAACGATGCTTCAGCTAAGCCAGTCGCCAGTACTCGGGTGCTTTCGCAGCCCCGGATACCTGCTACTTCAGATTCGCAGGCCTGTGGTATGCCCCAAGATGCTTCAACTGTGGAACCTGCGGATGTCTCTACCTTGGATGGGACCGGAGCCGCTGTGCAGGCACCGGCTTCTGAGGATGTATTCAGGCCTACTGACTTGCGTATTAAACCAACACCATCTTCTAATTCAAGGCCTAAAACTCGAACCATGCCTAGAAAACTGACGTCCAGACCGCATGGTCAGGCCTCTATGCCTAAAATAACAAATGAATAAGAATGGCTGAAGACCTTATTACTATAATCAAGCCAGCCCTTCCCTCTTAAAAGACCTAGGACTGAGTTTGCTTATGATACTTCTGACCAGGATTCTGAATTTTTCTGTTTCCTCTGATGCCCAGGATTTACCCTTATGTACCTATGAGGATTCTGATGCTGAGGACTGTATTCCCTCTGCCCCCCCGAGGATTTCTCTTTTGGTGAAACATTGCATACTCTCAGCGTGTTTCGTTGGGAAAGTCCGGATTTCTCTGATTCTAAAAATAGGCTTAGGGATTTCTTACTCCTGGCCCAAAACAGGCCTTTAGCCATACCTCCTGTACTAGACATTGTTGATGCCTTTGTGGAATCTAGCTTGGCCCCTGACTCTACCTCCTGCTCTCAGAAAACCTGATAGATACTACAAGGTCCCTGACTCTCACAAGTTCCTTTTTAAAAATCCTACTACGGATCCTGAAACCATTTCACAGGGACCCAAGGGCATTAAAGCTACTACTGCCAAAATCCTACCCCCTCTGATAGAGACTCCAGGGCTCTGGATAGATGAGGTAAGAAGGTATACACTTCTGCAACTTTGGCCATTAGGGCCTTAAATTGGCAGTTTCATATGTTAAAGTATCAGCAGCATATTATTGGATTGTTTAAACAGAAAATGATGTTGATTCCTGATTGTGCTGAAAATAAGGATTTACTGCATTCAGCTGAACAATTTGTAAAACATACTTTGCAATGTGGTTTTGATTCTGTAGAGACAAACAGTCCAAACCCAGATCCAGCAGAGCTCCCAGGTTTCAGTCCCAGAATGCAGGACTAAGCAGTGGGGGCCTCCACTTCCAAATCTGGGAGTAATAACTCCCCTATGGTAAACTGTCTCAATGACTTCTTTTTAAAACTTCCAAGCACTTCTCAACTGACTGCCCCTTTGGGGAGAAAGATTGCTCTTCATGCAAAGAACTGGGAACTCCTTACCCAGGACAAATGAACTTTAAATATAGTGTCCCAAGGATACAGATTTCACTTCCATACCTTACCAACACCAAGCGGGTGGCCAGATCTACCCCGAAATCAGTGGGCAGAGGCCCAAAAGCAAAGTACTTTCTCTCTTAAGCATGGGGGCTATTCACCTGGTACCAGAAGAGGAAAAGGGACAAGGTTTCTACTCGAGACTTTTCCTGGTACCCAGAAAAGACAATTCATGGCGTCCTATCCTAGACCTGTCTACTCTAAACACCTTTTTGGTGATTCCAAAATTCAAGATGCTGACTCTTCACCAGTTGCTCCCTATGCTAGGCAAATTAGCCAGGTTAGCAATACTAGATCTAAAGGAATCACACCTGCACATCCCAATCAGGAACTCTTGCAGAGGATATCTATGCTTCAAAGCAGGTTACACGCACTATCAGTTCTCTGCACTGCCCTTTGGCTTATCTACTGCGCCCAGGGTATTCACAAAGTGCCTAGCTCCAGTCATTGCATTTTGCAGGCAAAGAAATATTTAAATATACCCATACCTGGATGATTGTCTAGTGTCTCATTACAAGTTGGATTTGGCCTCCAGAGATAGGGCCAGTTTGGTTCCACTGTTCTCAAGAGTCTGTTCCATTGAGCCACCCGATACAGGTGCTAGGGACGGGTCCCATCCAGCAGAATGAAGGCAGATTGACAACTTAACATTTAGTAGTTATGTACCTACCATAACGCTCCATGTTAGTTGTCTTCATCTCTTCCTTCCCCTGGCCTGGACAGATCTTGGAGAGTTCCTATTAGATTGCTTCCTCTGGAGCATTGTTCTGAGGACTTCTTTTAGGAACCATGGTTCCTAATTATATTAGGATAAGTCTTTAGCAGGGTTAGTTAGCTGCCAAACGAGATCTGAGGTAGTTCCGCCTTGCATCATGGGATATAGGGTTGCCTCGGGCTGGTACAAGTAGTTCTCGCGCTAAAGCTAGTGCGAGTCGGGAGCCGAGGATCTATTCCGAACCCATCCAGCAAGAAGAGATGAAGACAACTAACATGGAACGTTATGGTAGGTACATAACTTCTAATTCATTCGTATGCCGATCCAACTGGGGGGGGGGGGGGTCTTGCCAGCCCCCTGTCCCTCAGGAGTGGAGAGTTTGCTTCCTTTTTTTCAACCGATTTTTTTCTTCGATCCGTCCACCGAGTTTGGAGTACTTGGATCAGAGGATGGCTTTAGTCAGGGGGTCGGCGCCAATGGTACCTGCTTCCTCAATGCCGACAGCTGCCTGGAGCGTCTCGCATTTGAGACACTCTCGGAGCCAGAGCTTGGGTGTCAGATCCGAGGGAGTGGAACTTTTTTCATCGGCTCTGTCTTTGTCGGGACAAGTTCCCTCCCTTGGAGCTCTGTCCTCTTCGGACCCGGGGAACGGCTTCCTTATTGGTCCCACAAGAGGTTTGTTCTCCCTTGGCATTCGACATGGTACAAAGGGTTCTCTCTGCTGGATCGAGACCCCTGACTATCCCCTCAGACTCCACCCCGACTCCCTCAGGTCCCCTCAGGTCTTTCTACAATTCACTTCATTTTACCAGAGGGACAGCCCGTGCTCGAGGAGCCCCAGACGGTTCCCAATGAGGAACAAGTGGCTTGCAAGTTACCCCGGAGAGCCCCATCAGAGATGTGCCTCGCAAGCATACGTTTAAGAGGAGGCACTTGGACTCCCCCGAGTCCCTCACAGAGGGTACAGACTTGGATGGGAAAGGTTTCCCCAGGTCACCTCCCGAGTATGTCTCCTTTGGAGACATCATGAAAATCCTTCGCCGACGGTGAGGTTGGTCTGTCCCCAAACCTTCTGACAAGTCTGTGTTCCTGGAGGCTTTCGGCACGGGCCCATCTACTTCCTGGGTGTCCCCTCCCGCAGATCCCTAGGTGGACCTGGTCACCTCCTGGGCATGGAAGGAGCCGGACACTGTGGAACCAATTCCCAAAAGGCCTGATAAGATTTGAGTCCACCTTCGGAAAGGCCAGCATGGAACAAGGGCTCCCCCATAGATGCTATAGTGGTAGCAGCAGCCATAAAGAAGGAACTACCCCAGGAGAGTTCCTTGGTTCATCCTCTTGACCGAGACTCTCGGATGATGGAACGCTTAGGGAAGCGGGTTTATGCTTCAGCTACCTTTTCTATTAGGGCGCTGAACTACCTGGCCCATGTCACAAGACTCCCAAAGCGACCTGGTCAAGGAGCTGGTGGAGTCTCCCCCTAAGTCCATGTCACAGGAGGACAGGGACTCATTCTGTGCGAGTATGGCCACTTTTAAAGTAGTCTTCAACACGACCATGCGACTCCTTTCACATGCTACTGAAGGAGTGGCTAGGACAGCTGGGTCCGGCGTGTCCATGAGGTGCAACGCCTGGCTCAGACTATGTCAATTCTTGGAACATTTCAAGGCATTCTTTGCCAATGCCCCTTATGGTGGGTCTACTCTTTTTGGTAAGACCATCAAAGAGACTTTACTCCAGAGTGAGAAGGACGGAAAGACTGTCTGTTGTCTGGATCCGCTTCTTGAACCCTCAAAGGTCCTTTTCCTGGAACCAGAGAGGGCAAAAGAAGATGTGGTTCTGGAAGTCATAATATTCCCGAGACACTCAGGGCTCTTCTTCCCCCAGAGGCAGAGGAGGTCCGAGGAATTTTGGGTCTCGAGAGCCTTTCTCGGACAGAAACCCTGAGGGGTGGCCCTCTACTTTGGAGGCAGTCTGGGGATGATGGTCCTTGCACCTGGCAGCATGGGAGTCCATAACATCAGACAGCTGGGTGCTTCAGATCATATCTAGAGAATACTCTGTCCCCTTTGTGGGTCTCCCCAAATCTTCCAAACACCTCCCCGACCTACCACCCACGCAAAGGGAGGCACCAACACAGGAAATTTCCAAGCTGCTAGAAAAACGAGTCATCAAAACCGTCCCCCCAGATCAGTTCGGATCAGGCTTCTACTCTAGGTTCTTTTTGGTGCCAAATAAAACGGGGGACTTGAGGCGCATTCTGGACCCATCTACCCTGAACCTGTCAGTTGCCAAAGAGAAGTTCCGGATGGTCACACTACAGTCCATCATTCCGTACCTGCAATCGAGTGACTGGATGTGCTAGTTAGACCTCCAGGATGCTTACTATCACATTAAAATGCACAGAAGCTCCAGGAGATTCTTCCGCTTCCGGCTAGGAGCCAATCATTACCAATTTCGAACCCTACCCTTTGGTCTCACCACAGCCCCCAGGGTGTTCACCAAAGCGATGACGGTGGTAGCGGCTCACTTGAGGCTTCAGGGGATTCAGGTTTCCGTACCTAGACTATTGGCTCCTCACTGCTCCCACCAGGCATCTACCGTCTCAAACCAGGGATTATTTCTTAATACTTGCCCTGCATTTGGGGATCACAATCAACGCATCCAAATCACTCCTAGATCCTGTCCAGGTGATAAACTACATTAGTGCAAAGATAGATACATTACAGTGCAAAATCTTCCTGACCTCGGAGAGAGTACCAAGCCTGAGGATACATGTCTCTCTAAACTACCATTCTCCTTTTCCAACAACAGAATCAGTGTTGAGGCCTTTAGGTTAAATGCCGGCGACCATAACACTTCCCCCATGTGCCCGGTTACATATCAGAATTCTACAGTGGGCACTTGCAGTACAATGGTCCCTGTTGGAACTTCCATTGTCGTAGCCAATACAACTCAAGTAGAGTCTGACTGTCGTCATTCATATGGTGGATGTGTGCTCCGGGCATTTTGGAGGAACGACCTTTTGTTCCAGCCCCTGCCCAAGCCCTGTGACCGTGGACGCCTCCCAACTTGGGTGAGGGGGGCATTGTTCGGGCAGGACAGTCCAAGGTCTGTGGTCCCCTGTAGAGACCAGCTTGCACATAAACGTTCTAGAGATGAGGGCGGTCCTTTTAGCGTTGCAGGCCCTTCAGCCTTTTCTTCCTCTGGGAACTATTGCAATTCAGTCAGACATGTCAGTGGTCTGGTATTATCAACAAACAGGGAGGGACCATGTCTTACCCCCTTTGTCGCGAGGCCATGACGGTGTTTCTCTTCCTTGGGTCTCAACGTCTGGCTCCGCCTTGGATCTCAGATACCATTCAGGATCTGATTTCACACCCATCAGGGGATGTTCTTTGTGTTTCACTGTTGCAGTCATCATATTTAGGTTATCTGCTTGCAGTAGCCCTCAGTCGGCCTGACTAACAGTCTTGGGTCCTGCGTCAGTTGCTGTCCCTTCTTCCGTGACGTCAGGTCATCAGGGGTATAAAACATGCAGCCGACACCATTAATATCAGTCTTTCTTGCCGTGCGGTGCCCGAAGCAGAAGCAGTTTGCAAGTGCCAGTTGGCAGACTCCTGAAATTTTCGTTTTAGAGTTTCAGAACCTAAGTCTTCAACTAAAAGCTAAGTACCCTGTTTGGGAATCGTTTTCTTGCTCTAAACCGATGTCAGTAAAAATAAATAATTGCATTACTTGTGGAAAACAAATACTTCATTAAGATTTTCATTCGTACTGTATTCCTTGCCTAGGCCCTGACCACGACGTACCTCACTGCTGGTTTTGTGCCTTATTTAAACCTCGAACTATCTGCAGTCGGTATATTTTTGCTTCTAAATACTTTGGTACTCTGTTCAATTATCCTGATATGTCTTCGGTTAGCCATCCGACTACCGACATTCTGAAAAAACACAAAGATAAAGACAGACAGGCCGCCTAGGTCCAAAGCTGCGAACGATGCTTCAGCTAAGCCAGTCGCCAGTACTCGGGTGCTTTCGCAGCCCCGGATACCTGCTACTTCAGATTCGCAGGCCTGTGGTATGCCCCAAGATGCTTCAACTGTGGAACCTGCGGATGTCTCTACGTTGGATGGGACCGGAGCCGCTGTGCAGGCATCGGCTTCTGAGGATGTATTCAGGCCTACTGACTTGCGTATTAAACCAACACCATCTTCTAATTCAAGGCCTAAAACTCGAACCATGCCTAGAAAACTGACGTCCAGACCGCATGGTCAGGCCTCTATGCCTAAAATAACAAATGAATAAGAATGGCTGAAGACCTTATTACTATAATCAGGGGAAGCCAGCCCTTCCCCCTCTTAAAAGACCTAGGACTGAGTTTGCTTATGATACTTCTGACCAGGATTCTGAATTTTTCTGTTTCCTCTGATGCCCAGGATTTACCCTTATGTACCTATGAGGATTCTGATGCTGAGGACTGTATTCCCTCTGCCCCCCCGAGGATTTCTCTTTTGGTGAAACATTGCATACTCTCAGCGAGCATTTTCGTTGGGAAAGTCCGGATTTCTCTGATTCTAAAAATAGGCTTAGGGATTTCTTACTCCTGGCCCAAAACAGGCCTTTAGCCATACCTCCTGTACTAGACATTGTTGATGCCTTTGTGGAATCTAGCTTGGCCCCTGACTCTACCTCCTGCTCTCAGAAAACCTGATAGATACTACAAGGTCCCTGACTCTCACAAGTTCCTTTTTAAAAATCCTACTACGGATCCTGAAACCATTTCACAGGGACCCAAGGGCATTAAAGCTACTACTGCCAAAAATCCTACCCCCTCTGATAGAGACTCCAGGGCTCTGGATAGATGAGGTAAGAAGGTATACACTTCTGCAACTTTGGCCATTAGGGCCTTAAATTGGCAGTTTCATATGTTAAAGTATCAGCAGCATATTATTGGATTGTTTAAACAGAAAATGATGTTGATTCCTGATTGTGCTGAAAATAAGGATTTACTGCATTCAGCTGAACAATTTGTAAAACATACTTTGCAATGTGGTTTTGATTCTGTAGAGACAAACAGTCCAAACCCAGATCCAGCAGAGCTCCCAGGTTTCAGTCCCAGGGTACGCACAGGACTAAGCAGTGGGGGGCCTCCACTTCCAAATCTGGGAGTAATAAAACTCCCCCCTATGGTAAACTGTCTCAATGACTTCTTTTTAAAACTTCCAAGCACTTCTCAACTGACTGCCCCTTTGGGGAGAAAGATTGCTCTTCATGCAAAGAACTGGGAACTCCTTACCCAGGACAAATGAATTTTAAATATAGTGTCCCAAGGATACAGATTTCACTTCCATACCTTACCAACACCAAGCGGGTGGCCAGATCTACCCCGAAATCAGTGGGCAGAGGCCCAAAAGCAAAGTACTTTCTCTCTTAAGCATGGGGGCTATTCACCTGGTACCAGAAGAGGAAAAGGGACAAGGTTTCTACTCGAGACTTTTCCTGGTACCCGGAAAAGACAATTCATGGCGTCCTATCCTAGACCTGTCTACTCTAAACACCTTTTTGGTGATTCCAAAATTCAAGATGCTGACTCTTCACCAGTTGCTCCCTATGCTAGGCAAATTAGCCAGGTTAGCAATACTAGATCTAAAGGAATCACACCTGCACATCCCAATCAGGAACTCTTGCAGAGGATATCTATGCTTCAAAGCAGGTTACACGCACTATCAGTTCTCTGCACTGCCCTTTGGCTTATCTACTGCGCCCAGGGTATTCACAAAGTGCCTAGCTCCAGTCATTGCATTTTGCAGGCAAAGAAATATTTAAATATACCCATACCTGGATGATTGTCTAATTTAGGCAGAAAACCAGGACATACTTTTGAATCATCTGGCCTTTGTACAAAGGGTGCTATCTTGTCTGGGATACACCGTAAACGAAAAGAAATCACACCTGGTACCCAGTCAATAAATTATATTCCTGGGTGCAAGCTTGAATACAACTTCCCAGATGGCTTTCCTAATGCCAGAGAAACAAATTCATTTGACAACCTACTTCAAACTAGTGGCCACAAAAACCCTGCAATTTGCAAGACAAAACACTACAAGCCTTGGAGTTTATGGCCTCCTGCATTCTTCTAATTCCGTATGCAAGACTGCATATGAGGAAACTACAGTGGTATCTAAAAAGCCTATGGTGTCAACATTCTCAGGATCTAGAAGCAATGATTTCTATTATACCTTGCCTATGCCTAGAGTTCCTTTGGTGGGCAGAGACCTGCCACCAGAACAAGGGACTACCATTCACACTACCCCCTGCCACCCAAACCCTAACAGATGAATCAGACTATGCATGGGGGGCTCACCTGTCAGGGAAGTGTATTCAGAGCAAATAGAACCCAAGTCAAATGCACCTGCATAGCAATTAAAAAGAAATGTTAGCTGTACAGAATGCTCTGACAGCCTTCAAGGACTGCATTTTTCCAGAACAATTAATGGTAAAGACTGACAACACCACTGTTATGTGGTACATAAACAAGCAGGGGGGTACACATTCTTACCCCCTCTAACCATGGCATTGCGGAACACCGCCCTAAGCTACCAGGTGCATCTACAAGCTCAGTTCCTGCAAAGAAAAACTAAATACACTGGCAGACGAACTAAGCAGAAACCTCATGGACCCACACAAGTGGAAACCGGAACCAAGGATTTTCAACATGTTGACAAGCAAATGGGGGAGCCCAGATATAGACCTGTTTGCCTCGCCCAGAACTATCAATTGGACAAATTTTGCATAAGGACTCCTTACGAACAAGCTTGGAATGTGGATGCTCTGTACTTCAGCTAGAAAAGCCTATCAGTTTATGCCTTTCTTCCTCTGCCTTTGCTCTCCAAGTACTACTAAAGATCAAACAAGACAAACCAAGGACGATTTTGATTGCACCAGACTGGCTGCGCCAATACTGGTACCCCCTCTTGCGCAGTGTGTCACTGTTGGCCCCATGGCACCTGCCTCTGACTCCTACCCTATTGTCTCAACAGGAATCAGATTCTGCACCCTCAACTTCAAACACTTAACCTAGCAGCCTGGCTAATTACCTAATCTCTCCTTTACCATCCCTCAGTAAACCAGTGATGGATATCATTTTAGAGGCAAGGACGCCTAGTACTAGAAAATCTTATGCTGAAAAATGGAAAAGATTCTGTGCCTGGAACCAATCTCAAGGGATGAGTACAGCAGTGCCCAATTTACCTCAGATCTTACACTACTTAACTGAGATGCTTCACAAGGGCCTGTCTTTCTCCTCCATCAGACTTCACGCCTCAGCCATTTCAGCTAATTATAACATAGAACCTCCCCTCTTCTCTCATCCACTGCTCAAGCAGTTCCTCAGAGAGGCCAAAATTTAAGACCACCCAGGAGAGCTCCAACTCCAGCCTGGGACCTTAACTTTGTATTGGAGAAACTAACTCTTCCTCCTTTCGAGCCAGCTGCTACTGCAGACTTAAAATCCCTTTCTTGGGCAACAGCTTTCCTTTTAGCAATCACTTCAGCAAGAAGGGTATCTGAATTACAGGCCCTTATGGCAGTGGAGCCTTTCATCATCTTTCATGCGGACAGGGTGTCCCTCAGGACCAATCCCTCCTTCATGCCCAAGGTGGTATCCCAGTGTGGCCCTTAATCAGTCCAGTCATTTGCCAACCTTCTTTCCTAATCCACAGAACAAAGGGGAATGAATTCTTCACTCCTTAGATGTGCACAGACAACTTAGATTCTACTTGGACAGGACTAAACCTCAAAGGAAATCTGAACTGCTGGTGGCATTTACTGCAGGGGCAGAGGGGAAGGCTATTTCAAAGCAAACCATTTCCAAATGGATAGGCCATTGCATTAATTTATGTTACAAGCACCATGGAAAACCTATCCCACAGGGGATCAGACCCCACTCAACCAGGGCTGCATCTACCTCTACAGCCTTTCTCAGAGGCGTCCCTACCAAGGGACATCCTAGAAGCTGCTACCTGGAGTTCTGTACATACTTTCACCAAGCATTATCATCTGCCAATTTTCTCTAAATCCAGAGCTGGCTTTGCCACTGCAGTCTTGCAGGGCTTTATAGCTGGTCTAAATTCCTCCTTCCATCCTTAGCTTTGGGAATCTACCCAAATGTGATGACTGCAACAGTGAAACACGAAGAACATAGTACAGTTGTGTACACTTACCATAAATGTAGGTGTTCAAGTGTATTCACTGTTGCAGTCCTGGTTACTCTCTCTCCAGCCCCCTTATTTTTTTGGCTATAGCTCTACTCTCCTTTACTATGCTCAAAAGGATTTTGGTGCATTTGCTTTTTTGTTAGAGGTATAACCGTGTATATTTATAGATTTAATTGCTTCCCATTAAGGGGGCACCTGATATCTGGGGTAAGAAAAACTGATGTAATGGTGTCGGATGCATGTTTTATACCCCTGACGTCACAGTAGAAGGGACAACAACCGACGCAGGACCCATAACTTTGTTAATCAGGCTGACTGAGGGCTACTGCAAGCAGATAACCCAAATGTGATGACTGCAACAGTGAATACACTCTAACATCTACATTTATGGTAAGTGTACACAACTGTACTTTCCTCAACCGAACCTGGACAGTTTGAAGCTCACAGCTTGGCTGCTTCAGTTCCCATGATTGCTCGGACTCCGTGATAATCCTCCTCAGGTATATTTTGGTGGCTGCTCATAAGTCTTCTTTCAGGAAGGTTTATTGCAGTAAATGGAAATGTTTTTCTTTTTGGGCCACTCAAAAGAGTTTAGACCCCTTCACGGCTCCTCTTTCTGCCATTCTTGATTTTCTAGCTGATATTTTTCAACACGGAGCTAGTTCTTCTGCTGTCAAGATTTAATTGGCTATTTCTCATTTTCATGTGGGTGAGAATTCTGCCTCTCTAGCCTCCTCCAGGCTGTGTAAAGCCGTTATCAAAGGGACTTTTTTGTTATGCCCCCACCCCCACCCCCCGGTCAAGGATCTTGTTCCTCCATGGGACCTTACTGCGGTTCTTCAAGCTCTGGTCACTCTGCCTTTTGAACCCGCTGCAACCACAGATCTAAAATTTTTATCTTGGAAAACAGCATTTCTAGTGGCTGTTACCTCTGCAAAAGGGGTTTCAGAACTGCAGGCCTTGTCTGTCAAAGTTCCTTATATGGTTTTCCACAAAGATGGGGTTTCCCTTTGGGACCAATCCATCCTTTCTTCCCAAGGTGGTGTCACCAGTTAATATCAAACCATCAATTTACCAGTTTTCTTTCCTGATTTTGCTAACAAGATGGAATATAAACTCCACCTGCTGGATGTATATAAACTGTTGTGATTCTATTTACACAGGACAAAAAATTTCCGTAAATCCGATAGTTTGTATCGTCCTATAAACCCTTTTTGGGTGAACCTATCTCCAAGGCCACTATTGCTAGGTGGATTTCTTCATGCATCCTTCAGGTCTATAAGAAAAGAGGCATGTCTCCTCCAGGTCAGGTGAAAGCTCATTCCACTAGGTCCATGGCTACGTCTGCGGCCTTTTGGTCTAGTCTCTTTGGATGATATTTTTTCTGCAGATACTTGGTCCTCATTTCATACATTTATTTCTCATTGTAAATTGGATTTGACTTCCAGAAGGAGAGCATCCTGTGGATCTGCAGTGCTCCGGAATATCCTTCCATGAGGGCCACCCAGGAGTTTAATAGCTGGGGATTCTGTCCCATAGGTTGAAGACCAAATGAAGTAAACTACTTCATATAAAGAAGTTACGTACTCACCATAACATTCCATCTGAGTAGTTGTACTTCATTTGTCTTCAACCGTCCCTCCCTTCTTCCCCCGGACCTTGTCATATGGACAGCCTTATGGGCCGCATTTATACATCACAAGTAGTTTTTCAGGTCGGGTTATCAGTATAAGAATCTGCAAACTCGATCTGGGGGTTGGAAGGTAGTGGAGGTGTATTATGGGTAAGGGACGAGCTTAGAGCAGATCGTAGTAAGATTGCCTCATAAGATTCCCACTGTAATATCACCCACCCCATCCAACCACTACCTTTCTTTCCACTCCACTAACTACCTTGATTATAGCAAGCTCAGATGCTCATAAGCCAGTACTTATTATACAACAGGAACTTCTTCTTGTAACATTTGTTAATGTCTGTTATGTACTTCACAGATAAAGATTCTAGTTGTCTACTGATGTACTATGTTCATCTGTAAATATGTTGTAAGTAATTGCTATGTAAATTGTTAATTGCTATGCAATCCAATGTAACTACTGTCTGTTTATTTTAATTGTGGAGCTTTTCTCCCCGGGCATCTGCTGAAAATGGACCTACTTCCAGTCAAACACTCCCGGTCAACAAATATAAATAAATAAATAATTGCCAGCTCTGATCCGATATGGATCTGGTATCCACAGGTTGAAAACAAATGAAGTAGAACTACTGATAGAACGTTATGGTGAGTACATAACTTCTTTTTTCAACACAAACATAGCACAGTTGGTCAATCAGACAAATAAATGCAGTTATATTTAAGTAAAAGCGAGTTAGAACAGAAAAGATTTCTTATAAACTGTAGAATGCTTTTATTATACTGTGGTAGACAACTCTTAGTGCTGCATCCGTTTTACTGTTTGCCATTGTACATAATTGCAGCAAAAGAAAATGGTAACAAAAATCTTTGCACAATATCTTTTAAGTCTAGCTCTGGATATAGTACAGGCTGTTGACTCTTACCAGGTGATCCCTCTTCCTGAAGAGATTCACAAGACTGAATCTGGAGAGGAATATGATAGGACAGATAAAGGTTTTCTCCTTGCAATTCTTATTCAGACTCTGGAGAAAACATAATCTGATGTTATACATGTCTTCCTTCATCACCACAAGGTTTTGGATCCAACATCGGATCTGAGTTGGCAAAATATATAATAGACTGATCCAAGACTCTGACTCCTCCCTCTCCCATAATACCCTGCTGCTCTCTAATCCGGAGATCTTGTTTGCCATGCTTGTGGTGCAGACGCATTCCTACTGGCTCTGCTAGTTAAGTAAAATCTTTCCTGTATTTTCTTTAAAAATTTCCCTAGTGGTATTATTTAGCGTAAAGTTGTTCTATCTAGTTAATTTTTATAGTGTAGAACCTCCCTCCCCTTAGTTGTTAGTGTTTAAGGTTATCTGTATGAGTTGTGTGTGTGCCTGGGCTTCGTGCCCTTTTTCTCTTATTAGTTGTTGAGGCTTGTTTTTGTTGTTTTAGTGTAATTAGTCAGGGGTCTTTGTGTGTATGTAGTATGTCATACAGGCCTGCTGGCTTTTAAAAGTACTCCTTGTGCGGTTGGAAAATGCCTTATTCTGATACACACAAGGGGTGTGTTTATTGCTTAGATGGTCCACACCTGGAGGTTGAAGGTGACCTTTGTGCCATATTTAACACCAGAGCTTTAGTGGAGCACGGTAACAAGTTGCTTCTTAAGGGTCTGATGGCAAGAGTTGCAGAGGTATATAACTTCTTACCCAATCTGTCTAAAGCCCTAGAATCCCTGACCGAAGGGGTAGGGTTTTTGGCTGTAGTAGCCTTAATACCTTTAGGTCCCTAGGAAATGGTCTCTGGATCCGCAGTAGGATTTTTAAATAGAAAGTTGCAAGAGTCAGGTACTCTGTAGTACCTGTCAGGCTTTCTAGGAGCTGGAGGTAAAGTATCAGGGGTAAGACTTTATTCCATGAAGGCATCATCTACAATATCCAGGACAGGAGGTATAGCTAGAGGCCTGCGCTGAGGCAAGTCAGAATTCCCTGAGTCTCTTTTTTGACTGAGGGTAGTCCTGACATTCCCAGCGGAAATGCTCTCTTAGGGTATGCAAGGTTTCATCAGAAATAAAGTCCTCTGGAGGGGAGGCAGAGGGAATGGAATCCTCTGCATCTGAATCCTCATAGGTGGATAAGGGTATGCCCTGGTAATCAGAGGGGATCATAGTCATCGGACTCGTGGTCTGTAGAATCTGAAGGAAAATCAATTTTGTCTTTTAGAGGGGGAAGGCTGGCTTCACTTAAATAAAGTAATAAGGCCTTCCACCATTTTAGGCATTTATTTCTGAGGCATGGGAGCTTGAGAATGCACTTTGGAAGTCTGTTTCCTAGGCATAGTGCGAACTCGGACTGAGAAATTCGGTAGTTTTAGTCAAAAACTAAGTAGTCTGTTTAATACGAACATCGGAAGGCCTGAATACACCCTCAGAAGCCGGTGCCTGCACAGTGACTCTGGACCCATCCAAGGTAGAGGCATCCGCAGGTTCCATAGTCGAAGAAGCATCTCACGGCATACTGGACTCCGAATGGGTCTCAGTAGAGGCCTGCGAACCTGTAGAAGCAGGTATCGGGCTGCGAAAGTGCCTCACTGAGTACTACAGGACTGGCAACTAGCTTAACGGAAGCGTCGGCAGTTTTGGACCTATGTGGTCTGTCTCTCTATCTTTATCCTTACGTTTTCTCGGAAGATCTGTAGTCGGATGGCTTGAAGCCATTTTTGGAATATGGAGAACAATAGTAAGACATTAGCAACAAAGATAGCCCGACTAATGGTTCGGGCAACAAGGCACAAAATCGACAGCAATGAACGTTGTGGTCTGGGCCTAAACGGGTGACGCAGTAAGAATGAAAATCTCTGTGAGGTTTTTGCTTTCCACAGGCAAGACAATTGTTAACTTTTTCTGACATCGGTTAGAGCAAGAAAAAAGGATCCCCAACGGGGTACTTAGCTTTAGAACACTTCAGGTTTGAAACTCAAACGAAAATTTCAGGTAGCGGCCAACCGGCACTTGCAAACTGCTTCTGCTTTGGGCTTCCGTGCGGCAAGAAAAGCTGATGTAATGGCGCCAACTGCATGTTTTATACCCCTGACGTCATGGAAGAGGCGACAGCATCAGATGCTGAAATCCCAAGACTCTGGTATTCGGGCAGACTGAGGGCTGTCTGCAGGCAGATAAACCAAGTGTGATGACTGCAACAGTGAATACACTCTAACATCTACGTTTATGGTAAGTGTACACAACTGTACTTACTCTTCATCCAAATCCTTTGGGTTTGGGTTCCAGGGACCAGGCAGTTTGTGGCCAGATTCCGAAGAGGCAGAGTATTCCTCCTTTCTTGTCCCAACCAGGGTCCCTTGCTTATTCTGTTCTGAGCCCCATCCCAGAGCGGTTGACACCAGCTCCACTTGGAGGGGGGGGGGGGCCCTCTGGTACCATCCTTTCAGACCAATCCCTTCCTGTAGGTGCTTCAGCCTTTGATAGCACCAGCCAGTGGTATGTGGGGGTCGGGGCAGTTTCTGGGTGCATCCCTCCCCTCCGGGCCATGTCGCCCTTGGATGTGTGGGATGGGCCTGCTTCCAGCCCTTTGGCCTTCCAAGTGGTAGCGAGGACCTTCTCCAGGTCTGGAGTTTCCTATGCTGCACCTCCAAGTCCCTCCCGGCCCTTCTCTGCCTTGGCTGGTGAGGCCTCTCAGGTCAGCCCTCCTGATAGAGCCTTCAGAGGATTTTCTCCCCTCTGGGGGAGTCCCTGTCTCTACTGAGTCCTCCCCAGAGCCACCTATGGAGAAGGTTCATCGTAAGAGAAAAAGTGCAAGAGGAGGCACTTCGACTTCCCTGCGGAGTCCCTCACCGGGGATACGGATCTCAAGGAAGGAGATGGTTCTCCCAGATCTCTGCTCGCTTTCTCCTTTGGAAACATCCTTGAGCTCCTAGAACAAAAGGGAAGATGGTATCCCCAGCCTAGAACATCAGGAAGGGCTTGTCTACCTCCTGGGCATCTCCCCCTGCTGACACATATGTGGAACTGATCATTAGCAAGGCCTGGAAGGAGCTGGACATGGTGGAACTTATGTTCTTCGTGTTTCACTGTTGCAGTCGGCCTGATTAACAAAGTCTTGGGTCCTGCGTCGGTTGCTGTCCCTTCTTCCATGACGTCAGGTCATCAGGGGTATAAAACATGCAGCCGACACTATTACCTCCGTCTATCTTGCCGTGCGGTGCCCAAAGCAGAATCAGTTCGCAAGTGCCGGTTGGTTGACCCCTGAAATTTTTGTTTTCGAGTTTCAGAACCGAAGTCTTCAACTAAAAAGCTAAGTACCCCGTTGGGGATACTTTTTCTTGCTCCTTACCGATGTCAGTAAAAGTTAATAATTGCATTACTGTGGGAAGCAAATACCTCATAAGGATTTTCATTTGTACTGTATTCCTTGCCTAGGCCCTGACCGCAACGTGCCTTGCTGTCGGTTTTGTGCTAAATTTAATCAAAGCACTATTAAACGTCAGTATATTTTTGCCTCTAAATATTTTGGGTCACGCTTTAATTATCCAGAAATGTCGTTGGTTAGCAATCCGACTACTGGAATAACTAAAAAAACGCAAAGAAAAAGACAGAGACAGGCCATCGAGGTCCAAAACTGACAACGACACTTCTCGTAAGCCAGTCGCCAGTTCGCCGGTACTCAGTGAGGCGCTTTCGCAGCCCCTGATACCCGCTACTTCTGATGAGCAGGCCTCTACTGAGACCCGTTCGGAGTCTGGTATGCCGCGAGATGCTTCAATTATGGAACCCACGGATGTCTCTACCTTAGATGGGTCCGGAGCCGCTGTGCAGGCACTGGCTTCTGAGGGTTTTTTCAGTTCTACAGATTTATATATTAGACCGACGCCATCTTCAAAACTAAGGCCAAAATCAAAATCTATGTCTAAAAAACCGACGCCTGGGCCACATGTGCAGGCCCCTATGCCTAAAAAACAAATGATCAAAATGGCTGAAGATTTAATTACTCTGATCAGGGGTAGCCAATCCCCCCTTCTAAGAGGCCTAGGCAAGAACATTGATTATGAATCTTCTGAACAGATTCTATTTCTTCTGACTCTTCTAATGAACAGGATTTGTCTATACCTACTTATTGAGGATTCTGATGCAGAAGATTCCATTCCTTCTGCTTCTCCCCCTGAGGATTTTTCTTTTGGGGAAACTTTACATACCTTAAGGGAACATTTCCACTGGGAAAGTCAGGATTTTAAGGAATCTAGAAAGAGACTTAGGGATTTTCTTCTTCCTCAGCATAGGCCTTTTGCTATACCTCCTGTTCTAGACATTGTTGATTGTTTTTTCAGAATCTGGTATGGCTCCTGATTTTCTGCCTCCGGCTTTTTGTAAGACAGACAGATACTACAGGGTTCCTGACTCCCACAAATTCCTTTTCCAAAATCCTATTGCAGATCCTGAAACCATTTCTCAGGGTCCCAAGTGCATTAAGGCCTCTACTGCTAAAAATGCTATCCCTTCTGATAGAGATTCCAGGGCGCTGGATAGATGGGGTAAGAAGGTTTACACTTCTGCAACCTTGGCAATCAGAGCTTTTAACTGTCACTTTCATATGCTTAAATATCAACAGCATATCATGGGGCGGCTTAAACAGAAAATGATGTTAATTTCTGACTGTGTGGAAAATAAAGATTTACAGGATGTTCTTCATTCCACATTGCTGCAGTCCTAACTATTGGGTAGTCCGCTGTCCAGTCGGCCCGAATACCAAAGTATATGGCTGACGTCGGTCAGGGCGCATTAGACTGACGTCAGTACGTCAGGGTACTAATGCGCATGACCGACGTCATATCCTCAGTCTTTTTTGCCGCATGGTCCGATGCAGAAGCAATTTTGCGAGTGCAGGTTGGCGTTCTGAAAGTTTCTGAAGCCAGAGTTTCAGACCGAATCAAAGTTGGCTAAGTACCCCGTTGGGGAATATTTTGGTTTTTTCTTGCCTCAGTATTTAACCGGATGTCAGAAAAAGTGAATAACTGTATTTCTTGTGGGAAACAGATACCTCATAGGGATTACCATACTTTGTGTATACCTTGTTTAGGGCCTGAGCACGTCGTTGTTGGATGCCGCTCTTGTGCTAGATTTAACAAACGCACTATTAAGAGAAGGTTAGACTGTGCCAGGTTAGTGTTTGGGAAGCGTTGTAATTATAAAATGCCGTCGGATGCTCCGACGCCGGCTTCGGCTAAAAAACGCAAGGACAAAACAGCAAAGCCTAGAGTGGAGGAACCGACAGTCCCAGACGTCAGTTCTTTAGAGGGCTCAGTGGAGCCGGAGGTTTTGCCAGGTGTTTCTTTGGAGTCTCAGGGAGAGACTTTACTGTTACAGGATGTATCCTCTCAGGAAGTAGGCCAGGCTGAGGGGGCTTCTCAGGTGGCTGTTCTTCCCTCTCTTCCTAAGGTGGTCAGAGCCTCCCCTTCTGTTTCCAAGGCTTCTTTGAGGGGCAGGCCGAGTTTTGCTTCTGTGGGGGTTTCTCCTGGTACTTCAGGGTCTTTGCCTAAGAAACATATGCTTAAAATGGCAGATGATTTGATTACTATGATAAGGGGTTCTATGCCCCCTCCTGATAAGAGGCCTAGGGTGGAATCTGAGTTTGAGAGTTTTGAGCAATGTTCGAGGCTTCTGAGTCTTGGCTGAAGACTTGCAGGAGTACCCTCCTTATTCTGATTCTGATGTGGATGATTCTACTCCTTCAGCTTCCCCTCCTGAGGATTTTTCATTTTCAGAGACTCTGCATTCCATGAGGGAGCATTTTAAATGGGAAGGTCAAGATTTCTCTGATTCCAGGAAAAGGCTTAGGGAATTCTTGTTTTACCCCAGCACAGGCCTTTAGCTATACCTCCTGTTTTGAATGTGGTGGAAGATGTTTTTGCAGAGGCTTCCCTGAATCCAGATTCTTTGCCTCCTGCCCCAGTTAAACCGGATAGGTATTATAGGGTGCCTGAAGCTCATAAGTATCTTTTAAGAGTCCTAGGGCAGACCCGGAACTGTCTCTCAGGGGCCTAAAGGTGTGAAGGCCTCAGTTGTTAAAAATCCTGTCCCTCCTGATAAAGAGGCAAGGGCTTTGGATAGATGGGGAAAGAAAGTGTATACTTCTTCCACTTTAGCCATGAGGCGTTGAATTGTCAGTTTCACATGTTAAAATATCAGAATTATCTTCTTTCGCAGTTGAAATCTAAGGTGGATGCTCTGGCGGAAGGTATTGAGTGTAAAGAGTTGCAGGATTTAGTTCATGTGTCTGAACAAGTGGGTAAACATTCCTTGCAATGTGGTTTTGATGCTGTGCAGGCCTCCTCCAGGGTGGCTGCCACTGGTTCTGTTCTTCAGGCACGCCTGGTTGAGAGATCAGAACTTAGCTGAGCATGTTAAGACAAGGATTTTGGATGCTCCTTTACAGTCTGATGTGTTGTTTGGTTCGCCTGTGGAAGCAGTTTTAAAGAAGATGGAGGACAAGGCTAAGTCTATGCAAACTGTTAAGGATTTTTTGCAGGTGCAGCCTCCAAGTTTAGTAGAAATTGGCCTGCTAAGGGATGGACTTATCCTGCTTATGATTCCCAGTCTAGGGGTAGGTCTAGACGTGGTAGGGGCAGAGCTCAAGGTGCTTTTAGGCCTAGGGCAGGGAGTTCACCTGCTCAGACTTCTGGTGAGGGCAGGGGTCAGTCCTTTCGTAAGCAGACCCAATGACCTGCCTTTTCAGCTGCCAGTACCTTCTCGCCTGGCGGCACCTCTAGGAGGAAGACTGTCTCTTTTCAAAGAAAATTGGGATTTAATTACCCAAGACAAATGGGTTCTGGATATCATTCACCACGGTTACAGGTTTTATTTCCATACCTTGCCTCCTTTCAAAGGCATGCCAGACATTCCTCCTCTACAAAGACAAGAGGCTCACAAGCAAATTTCTCACTGACTCCAAATAGGGGCCATTCAGCCGGTTCCTGTGCCAGAAAGGGGCCTAGGATTTTATTCTCGCCTGTTCCTAGTACCGAAGAAGGGGAACACGTGGAGACCAATTTTGGATTTATCTATCCTCAACACTTATCTGGACATTCCCAAGTTCAAAATGTTGACGTTACAACAGCTTTTACCTCTGCTGGGCAAGGATCACTGGATGGTAACTTTAGATCTCAAGGAAGCTTACCTTCATGTGCCTATAAAACTAAGTTGCAGAAAGTATCTGCGTTTTCGAGCGGGAAATTCTCATTATCAGTTCTCTGCATTGCCCTTTGGCTTATCTACTGCGCCCAGAGTATTCACAAAGGTTCTGGCTCCAGTGATAGCTTACTTCAGGCTAAAAGGAATTCAAATCTATCCTTACTTGGACGATTGCCTGATTCTGGCTCAAGAAAAGGAAGATCTTCTACAGCATTTGGAATATGTCATAGCAGTGCTAAGATGCCTAGGGTATTCTGTGAACGAAATAAAGTCCAGTCTAGTACCCTCTCAAGACATGTGCTTTCTGGGTGTGAGACTGAATACAGCAGCCCAGATGGCCTTTTTAACCCCGGACAAACAAAAGAATCTTTCCAGTTACTTCCATAACCTATCTCTTCAGTCCGGGCTGACTGCAAGGACAGTCCTTCAAGCCTTAGGGTTCATGGCATCTTGTATTCTGGTGCTTCCCAATGCCAAACTGCATATGAGGAAGCTACAATGGTATCTCAAAAATGTATGGACACAGCACTGCCAGAATTTGGACACTGTCATTCAAATAATACCTTGCATTCAAAAGGAATTTTTGTGGTGGGCTCAGGAATGTCACCTAAACAAGGGACTCTCTGTGACCCGGCCAGAGGCGAGTCAAATTCTAACGACAGATGCCTCAGACATTGCTTGGGGAGCTCATCTAAATGGAAAGTGGATACAAGACAAGTGGCCTGCCAGACTACAGCATCTACATATCAACATGAAGGAGATGTTAGCAGTCCAGTTTGCATTAATGGCTTTCAAGGAGTTACTTCTTCCAGGGCAGGTGTTGATTCTAACAGACAACACAACTGTCATGTGGTACATCAACAAACAAGGGGGAACACATTCTTACCCATTGTGCAGGCAAGCAATGATTTTATGGGAGACTGCGCTAAGCTTGCAACTAATTCTTCAGGCAAGGTTTCTGCCGGGAGCACAGAACTCCTTAGCAGATGTGTTAAGCAGACAAATCATGGATCCCCACAGTGGAAACTGGATCTTCATGTATTTCAAAAGTTGACAGTGTCCTGGGGAACTCCAGACATAGATCTGTTCGCTTCTCCACTAAACCACCAGCTGCCAAAGTTTTGCACAAAGAGGTTTCATCACACAGCTTGGAAAGTGGATGCTCTTTCTTTCAGTTGGAAAAATCTTCATGTGTATGCGTTTCCACCTCTGCCTCTTCTTCCAAAGGTGCTTCTAAAGGTCAGACAAGACAAGCCAAGGATGATTTTAATAGCTCCAGATTGGCCTCGGCAGCACTGGTACCCATTACTGAGGAGTCTGGTAAAGAAGCCTCCATGGCCTTTACCCTTGATTCCACATCTGTTGTCTCAGAAGGACGGTCGTCTGCTCAATGTCAAGCTTCACTCTCTTCATCTAACAGCCTGGCATATTCTGTTTTGAAAGACAGCAGGTCTCAACTTCCTCAACAAGTTTTAAATGTGATTATGGAAGCCAGAAGACCTAGTACAAGGAAAGTGTACGCAGAAAAATGGAAGAGATTTTTATTTTGGACTGCAGCAAAGAATTTGGAGATTTCAGAGCCTAATTTGAGTGTGGCTCTTCAATATCTTACTGAGTTATTGGACAAAGGTTTGTCTTTCTCTTCCATTAAGATTCATGCTGCAGCAATTTCAGCTCACTATGATTGTGACCCACCATTGTTTTCGCATCCTTTGTTCAAGCAATTTCTTAGAGGGGCAAAGAATATAAGACCCCCACGTAGAGCTCCTACTCCTGCTTGGGATCTCAATTTTGTGTTGGAGAAACTTACTCTACAACCTTTTGAGCCTGCAGCTACTGCTGAACTGAAATACTTGTCATGGAAGACTGCTTTTTTGTTGGCCATTACTTCTGCAAGAAGGGTTTCTGAGTTACAGGCCCTTATGGCGGTTGAGCCTTTTTTGATTTTTCATAAGGATAGGGTATCATTACGTACTAATCCTTCCTTCCTTTATGCCTAAAGTGGTTTCTAGTGTGGCTTTAAACCAAACTATTCATTTGCCTACGTTTTATGCAGATCCCCAAAATAAAGGGGAAAAGATTTTAAACACTTTAGATGTACACAGGCAATTGCGTTATTATTTGAGCAGGACTAAGGATTTTAGGCAGTCTCAGCAGTTGTTTGTTTCTTTTGCTTTGAGTTCTCAGGGCAAGCCTGTGTCAAAACAAACTATTTCTAGGTGGATTGGGTTTTGCATTGCATTTTGTTATTCCCATCATGGCAAGGAGATTCCAGCTGGGATTAGGCCTCATTCCACTAGGGCTACTGCCACTTCAACAGCTTTTTTAAGGGGGGTGGCAACTAAGGATATTTTGGAGGCAGCTACTTGGAGTTCAGTGCATACTTTCTCTAAGCATTACCACCTTCCTCTCTACTCTAAGTCTAGGGCTGGTTTTGCCACAGCTATTTTGCAAGGCATGTTATCAGCTCCTGCTTCCTTATGATTTGCCAGCCTCCCTTACCTCTGCTTTGGGATTCTACCCAATAGTTAGGACTGCAGCAATGTGGAATGAAGAACATAGTACAGTTTTGTACCTACCATAAATGTAGATGTTCGAGGATCCACATTGCTGCAGTCCAATTTACCCTCCCTCCTTCCCCTCTGTGTTTAGGGGTGGTTGTGTAGGTGAGGTTATATTCTGCTAATTTTGTATATTTTGTATATATATATATATATATATTTTGGTGCAGATATGTTGGGAGTTTTGGTTTTGGCCTTATCTTTTCAGGGTCTTCTGACATCTGGGGCAAGAAAAGACTGAGGATATGACGTCGGTCATGCGCATTAGTACCCTGACGTACTGACGTCAGTCTAATGCGCCCTGACCGACGTCAGCCATATACTTTGGTATTCGGGCCGACTGGACAGCGGACTACCCAATAGTTAGGACTGCAGCAATGTGGATCCTCGAACATCTACATTTATGGTAGGTACAAAACTGTACTATTTATTGCATTCAGCTGAACAAGTTGAAAAGCATACTTTGCAATGCGGTTTTGATTCTTTGGAGGCCTCTTGCAGGGCTGCTGTAACTTGGTCTGTGCTAAGAAGTTATGCTTGGCTCAAAGAGCAATCTCTGCCTGATTATTTTAAAGCAAAATTGTTGGATGCTCCTTTGCAACAGGACCGTCTCTTTGATAATAAGGCTGAAGAAGTTTTAAAAAACATGGAAGATAAAGCTAAAGCTATGCAAACTGTGAAAGATTTCTTACAAGTGCAACCTCCAAAATTTAGTTGGCACTGGCCTACTAAGAACTGGTCCTTTCCAGTTCCTTCGAGAGCCACTCAAGTCAACCCCAGACATTCCAAAGGTTCCAGGTTTTGGCCATATGGGACTTTTAGAACAAAACAATGGGGTGCCCCCTCCTCCTCCAAATCTGGAAACAAGGCACCTCCCTATGGTAAACAGTCTCAATGACTTCCCTTTACACTTAACAAGCACTTACCTTTTAGCCGCCCCTTTGGGGGAAACACTGGCACTTCATGCAAGAAACTGGCAACTTAACCCAGGACAAATGGGTTTTAAATATAGTATCCCATGGATACAGATTTCATTTCCACACATTGCCAATCCCAAAAGGATGGCCAGACCTACCCACAAATCAGTGGGCAGAGGCCCAGAAACAAGTACTGTTCCTCATGAACATGTGGGCTATTCAACCAGTACCAGAAGAGGAAAATGGACAAGGTTTCTATTCAAGACTTTTCCTTGTTCCCAGAAAAGACAAATCATGGCGTCCAATTCTGGACTTATCTATTCTAAACACATTTCTGGATATTCCAAAATTCAAGATGCTGACTCTTCAACAGTTACTTCTCATGCTAGGCAAAGATGCCTGGTTGGTATCTCTGGACTTGAGGCTTACCTGCATATCCCAATCAGATAATCCTGCAGAAGATGCCTCCTCTTCAAAGCAGGCTACTTACATTACCAATTCTCTGCACTGTCACTGTCCTTTGGCTTATCTACTGTGCCCAGGGTCTTCATGAAGTGTCTAGCTCCAGTATTTGCATTTTGCAGACAAAGAAATATTCAAATATATTCATACCTGGATGATTGTCTAATTCAGGCAGAAAACGGGGACATTCTTCATCTGGCGTTTGTAAAAAGGGTTCTGACTTGTCTAGGGTACACCATAAACGAAAAGAAATCTCAACTGGTGCCCTCTCAAAAAATTACATCCCTGGGTGCAAGCTTGAATACAACTGTCCAGATGGCTTACCTTGTGCCAGAAAAGCAAATTCATTTGGTAACTTACTTCAAACAGGTGGCCACAAAACCCCGCTATCTGCAAGACAAATTCTGCAAGCCTTGGGGTTCATGGCCACCTGCATTCTTCTAATTCCATATGCAAGACTGCATATGAGGAAACTTAGTGGTACTTAAAAAGTTTATGGAGTCAACACAGTCACAGCCTGGAAAAAGTGATTCCTATCATACCTTGCCTGCAGCTAGAGTTCCTATGGTGGGCAGAGGCCTGCCACCAAAACAAGGGGCTGCCATTCACTCCACCCCCCTGCTGCCCAAACCCTAACTACAGATGCATCAGACTAAGCTTGGGGGGCTCATCTGGCAGGGAAGTGCATTCAGGGCAAATGGAGTCCAAATCAAATGCACCTTCACATCAATCAAAAAGGGATGCTAGCTGTACAGAATGCACTGACAGCCTTCAAAGACTACCTTCACCCAGGACAATTAATGATAGACAACATCACAGTTGTGGTAGATAAACAAGCAGGGAGGTACACACTCCTACCCCCTTTGCAGAACAGCTATGGTATTGTGGAACACGACCTTGACCTATCAAATACAACTACAAGCTCAATTCCTGCCAGGAAACTGAATACTCTGGCAGACGAACTAAGCGGAAATCTCATGGACCCACACGAATGGAAACTGAACCCACGGATTTTCAATGTGTTGACATGCAAATGGTGGAGTCCAGACAGAGATCTTTTTGCCTCACCCCAAAACTATCAGTTCGACAAATTCTGCACAAGAACTCATCACAAAGAGCCTGGAAAGTGGATGCTCTATCATTTAGCTAGAAAAAGCTGTCTGTCTATGCTTTTCCCCCTCTGTTCCCCAAAGTTCTATTAAAAGTTAAACAGGACAAACCAAAAATGATTTTGATTGCTCCAGAATGGCCTCGCCAACACTAGTACCCACTCCTGCGCAAAGTGTCACACCTTCCACCTGCCACAGACACCTTACTTACTGTCTCAGCAGAACAACCAAATTCTGCACACTCAGCTCCAATCTTTGAATCCTGCAGCATGGCTAATCACCTAGATTCACCCTTAGCATCCCTCAACAAACCTGTGATGGATGTCATTTTGGAGGCAAGAAGGCCTAGTAGTAGAAAATCTTATGCTGACTAATGGAAAAGATTCTGTGCCTGGAATCAGTCCCAAGTGATAAGCACAGCTGTGCCCAACATTCCTCAGATTTTGCAATACTTAACTGAGATGCTTCACAAGGGCCTGTCTTTTTCTTCCATAAAAATTCATGCCTCTGCCATTTCAGCCCATTACAACACAACCTCCCCTCTTCTCTCATCCTCTGCTAAAGCAGCATCTCAGAGGGGCCAAAAACCTAAGACCACCCAGGGGAACTTAAACCCCTGCTTGGGACCTCAATTTTGTACTGGAAAAACTCACTCTCCCTCCTTTCGAGCCAGCTACTACTGCAGACTTAAAACTTCTCCTGGAAAACAACTTTCCTTTTAGCAGTCACTTCAGCTAGAAGGATTTCCGAATTACAGGCTCTTATGGCAGTGGAGCCTTTCATTATTTTTCATGCGGACAGGATGTCTCTCAGGACCAACCCATCCTTCATGCCTAAGATGTAGTGTCCAGTGTGGCTCTTAATCAGACCGTTCATTTGCCAACCTTCTTTCCCAATCCACAGAACAAGGGGGAACGGATTCTGCATTCATTGGATGTGCACATACAACTTAGATTTTATTTAAACAGGACAAAATCTCTAAGAAAATCTGAACAACTACTGGTGGTATTTGCTGCAGGGGCAGAGGGATTGGCGATTTCAAAGCAGACCATTTCCAAATGGATAAGCCATTGTATTCGTTTCTGCTGCGTGCACCATGGTAAAACTATCCCCCAGGGGATCAGATCTCATTCCACCAGGGCTGCATCTACTTCTACAGCCTTTCTCAGAGGTGTTCCTACCAGTGCCATTCTAGAAGCTGCTACCTGGAGCTAAGTTCCTACGTTCACCAAACGTTACCATTTACCTTTCTTCTCTAAATCCAGAGCTGGCTTTGCCACTGCTGTCCTGCAGGGCCTTATAGCTGGTCCTAATGCTGTTAAAACCCACCCTCCCAACCATAGCTTTGGGAATCTACCCCAACTCATCAGGTGACTCCCTGTACTCTAACTCTGTAGGAATGCTATGGAATTTATTACCCACTGAACTAACGACTCTAACCTCTCTTTCACTCTTTAAAAATAAACTTTTGCTATTCCTTAAGATACACTGGCAACGCAGCTGTACTCACCCTGACTAACTTCTTTCCTTTTAAACTAATACTTGTTCTTTAACTTATAACATTTTCCTAGAGCAGTAAAATACCATATTATTGAAAATAAACTTTGATATGCTGCATATAGACCATCTCTTGCACACTACCTATTGATGCTTACTGCTTATTTCATCACCACTGATTATTGTATTCGTATATTTATAAAAAAAAAAAAAAAAATTTTTTTTTACATATATTTTCATGCCATTATTTTTGTTGAGACCTGTCATGATTCCTGCATTATTTGTATATTTGTTATAATTTGATCTGTTATGACTTTTTATGTGTCTTTCTTGGAGCTTTTCTCCCTAGGCCTCTACTGAAAATGGACATGTATCCAGCTAGACTAGCCCGGTCATCAAATGTAAAATAAAATAAATAAAAAAAATAAATGTAATGACTGCAACAGTGAAACACGAAGAACATAGTACAGTTGTGTACACTTACCATAAATGTAGATGTTCGAGTGTATTCACTGTTGCAGTCCTGGTTACCCTCCCTCCAACCCCCTGTTTTTCTCTTACTATACCTGTACCTTCTTTTACTATGCTTAAAAGCCTTTTTGGTGTATTTGCTTTTGTTTGGAGGTATATATTTTTGTGTTTTTAATTACTTAAATATTTGGCTCCCCATTTGGGGGGCACCTGACAATCTGGGGCAAGAAAAACTGATGTAATGGTGTTGGCTACATGTTTTATACCCCTGACGACCTGAAGAAGGGACAGCAACTGACGCAGGACCCAAAACTTTGTTAATCAGGCCGACTGAGGGCAACCTGCCAGCAGATTGCCCCAAATGTAATGACTGCAACAGTGAATAACACTCTAACATCTACATTTATGGTAAGTGTACACAACTATACTTTCTAAAGGGAGTGAATAAGTTCCTTAGCCCCCCGGTGGAGAACTTCAAGCAGGTATCTTCCAAGCTTGCCACCCTGAACTCTCTGGTGAATTCCTCGATGAGGCTAATCTCCAAAGCTGCAGAGGCTTCCTCTCCTTTGGCTGGCATGGGCATTGTCTTGCGGCATCATGCCTTGCTACATTTGTGTGGATTCCTGGAGCTCTTTAAGGCGTCATTTACTAATGTCCTCTTCGATGGATCCCACTCTCTTTGGACCTTCCGTGGAGGACACTTTGACCTGCAGCGAGCAGGAAGGGGGAAGACTGCTGTAGGAATCAAGCTTTCGACCCCCAAGAGGTCCTTCTTGAAGATCAAACTGGGAACCAGAAAGATGTGGTTCCATAAGGTGCAGTCTCCCTTCCTTGACTCTCTGGACAAATCCTCTTCCAGAGGCCGGAGGAAAGATTTCAATGGACAACGGCACCCTCATAGCATGGGGGGAGGGGTCTGCAAAATCAGGGCTGCAGAGGACCCTTCCCTGAGTAGTCCTTTTAGCACTTCTGAAGAGTTGCCAGGTTGCTCTTCCCTGGAGGCAGTCGGGGGGGGGGGGGATCATATTTCCCTGCACCCACTATTCTGGACAGAAATCACTTCTGATCAATGGATGTTAAACATTGTATGTTATGTAGTCCAATCTCGCCTACGTTCTTACCCTTGGGTTCAGAGTCGAATGTCGGCTCCGACTCAGCCATACTTTTTTAGCTCAAAGTCTTTCTATTGGCTGTGCTGTGATGGTATCCCATGCTGCACTGCCCTCTATCCCCAGATCACATTTGCCGCTCGTGTAGCTCAGACGTGGTCTCTCTCTTGGCTGTGGCTAAGTACCCTTTTTCTTCTTTATCAGAGACGTTTTTTGTAAAAAAGCTATTTTAATACCTATTGTGTGTGTTCTTGTCTGTATTGTGGAAAAGTTGTGTTTTTTTTATTTTGTTTTTTCTGTGGTATCCCACTAGTTGTTTCTAACGGGCTAGGCCCATTTTAATTAGATGACCTAGTCTGTCCCCTTGCTTTCCTTGTGTTCTAAAAGTTTCCTGGGACTAAAACCGTTTAAATTAGAGGAATTAGTCCTCCCCCACTTGTGTTTGTGTCTGAGGATTGTTTAACTTAGAGATCTTGTGGTATTCTCTCTGTTGTAGGCTTTTTCTCGCCTTGTGACTGTTTGACCGTTGGTCGATTTTTTCAGTGGTTAATTGTTTAACTATGTCCAAAGTTACTAAGGAGCATAAGCCTTTGGGCTTCAAGAAATGCTCTAGGTGCCGTTATAAAATGTCCATTACCGATGGACACTTGTGTGTATTGTCTGGGAGCTATTCATCTCCAGGAATCGTGCAGTTTCTGTCATGCCTTTAGTCCGCGAGTTCTTCAGGAAAGGAAGAATAAATTGATTTTGAAGGGACTTCTGAAACCCTCCTTCGAGGAGGGTCTGGAGAGTGCTTCCAGCTCTAAGGCAAAATCCTCAAAAGCAAAAAAGCGATCTCCGACTCCATCAGTCCCCTCAGAGCCACCGGAGAAAATAGCAAAATCTGCTTCGACATTCTCTGCTCCATTGTCCTCGGGGCCGCAGGAAGTGTTAGTTGTTATGGAACCTGCTTCGGCTCCAGTCTTCTTGGAACCTGTTTGGAGCCGATCGCCTAGCATTAGGCCAGTATCCCCTCCTCGCAGGTCCCCTTCAGAGAGAAGGTCTCAGTCTCCTTCTCTAGCCTCCAAATCTTCCAGGACCTTATCTGATGTGGACATCGTACTGGTAAAATTGTTCTCTGCTCCAACCCCGTCAGCTCCGGAGCCAGTCCCTCAACCTGCTTCGATACTTCCTCCGAGCACATCTCAGCTTTCGGAGCCGGAGTGCTCGGCTCCTTGTGATGTCCTTAGGTCTGTTCAGACAGCCCCTCCTGGCTTATCAGTTCCGACGTCAGCTCCGACCCCATAGGCACCGTCCACGGGGTTCAGGACTCAGGATTCTTTGGTCGGACCCGAGGGAGAGGCTTCGGGACACCTCTCTGCTCCTAGTCTCCCTCTCGGTGCTTCGGCACGGGGAAGTCTGACTCTTGTCTTTGCTTTGGAGGCTGGTTGTTCTTTGGACACGGGAGGACCAGCCTTCGAGGCCATGCGGAGCACACTGGCCAGGTCGTCAGCGGCATCATGCAGGTCGGTCATTCTGTCCCCTACTCCATAGGTGCAGGTCTCTGATCGCCATCTATCTCTGGACAGAGGAGCCCCATAGGCCATAGGGTACCCCCAGGAGTGGTCCCCACATTTCTGAGGGCCCCTCAGAGTTTTTGTCTGAGGGGCCACCCAGAAAGAAGACATGCAAGAGGAAGCACATAGATTCCCAGGATGAGTCTCTCACATCAGACACCAACCTCGAGGAATCAGAGAGGCCCCCTAAGTCATCCTCTGAGGATATGTCTTTCTCTGACATCCTAGAGATTTTGAAACAGAGGTGACTGGCCATCTAAAGCCCCCTCCGAGGAGGAGTCGGTCTTCCTGAAGGCCTTTGGTGCTCAGCCCTCCGCCTCCTGGGTATCTCTATCCTTCGAGCTTCTGGATTTGGTTTGTCGAAGGGTGTGGGAAACCCCTGACGCTGTGGAACCAGTCCCCAGGAGACCCAATAAATTTTTGTCTGCTCGTCCTGATAAGGAATTTCTGTCCAAGGAAGTCCCTGTGGATGCCATGGTGGTGGCAGCTGCCACCCACAAGGAATTAGCTGAGACGACTTCCACCGTCCATCCCCCTAACAAAGGAGTCTAGGACCATGAACCGGTACGGGAAGCATACATTTTTTTCAGCGACCTTTACCTTACGGTCACTGAATTACTTATCACACTTTACACAGCTCCAAACAGATCTCCTCAAGGAGCTTCGAGATGCTCTCACTGGTAATGTTTCTGAGGCGGTGGCCCAGACGGCCAACGCTCAGATGTCTACCCTCAATTCCATTGCAAACTCTTCCATGAGGCTAATCTCCTATGCAGCCAAGGGAGCGAGTAGGGCAGCAAGCTCAGGAGTTGCTCTTAGGAGGCAGGCCTGGATGCGCTTTTGTCATTTCACGGAGGCCTTCGTCTTCATTCACCGATGCCCCTTTTGATGGCTCCTCTTTGTTCGGAACCAAGGTGAAAGACACTCTCACTAGGTGCGAGCAGGAGGGAAAAACTGTCTGCCGTAGGAGTCCGTTTTTCCCTTCCCTCTAGGCCTTATCCCAAGGCCCAGAGGGGTGGCAAAATGTGGTTCAAGAAAGCAGAGGTTTTTTCACGGTGCACAAGGTGAGCCCCCCCCTCCAGAGGCAGGGGAGGGGGTGGTTATTCAGGGAGACGCCGCCCTAGGGGCAGAGGAGGCCCCAGCAACTTGGGAGACTGCAATTCCTTTCATGGTTCTCCCTACCGCCGCTCCTGATGGGAGGCCCGACTGTGCGTTTCCGGAGCCAGTCAGGGGTCGAATCTCATTATACCCGGAGGCCTGGCAAGACATCACCCAGGACCAATGGGTTCTACGAATAATTTCCGGAGGATGTCACCCCCTTCTCGTCAAGTCCCCCTCCAATCAAGAAAATCCCGGATGTCCCTCCCAGTCAAAGGGATTACGCAGCTTCCGAAGTTTCAAAGCTGCTAGAAAAAGGAGCCATCCGACATGTCCCCTCAGACCAGATCGGATTAGGGACTTACTCCAGATTCTTTTTGGTGCCGAAAAGGACAGGGGACCCGAGACCCATATTGGATCTCAGTCAATTGAACACCCATGTGCAAAAGTCCAAGATGTTCATCGTGCATACAGCTGCAGTCATGACAGATGGGGTTTTCTTGCCGTCAGGCGGGTCCTCGGTCGGCCGAATTCCAAAGTCTAGGTCCGGCGTCTGTTGTCGTCGTTTCTTCCCTGACGTCAGTGTGACGGGTATAAAAGAACCAGCCAATGCCATTTTCTCCAGTATTTCTTGCCGCACAGTGCCCGAAGCAGAAGCAGTTCGCAAGTGCCGATTGGCCGGCTCCTGAGATTACGAATATCTGCAACCGAAGTCTTCTTGAAAGCTAAGTACCCCATTGAGGAAACTTTTCTTGCCTCAGACCTATGTCAGACAAAGTTAATAATTGTATTTCATGTGGGAAGCAAATACCGCATTAGGATTTTCATTCCCTCTGCATTCCTTGCTTAGGCCCAGACCACGACGTCTCGGCCTGCTGTTTTTGTGCTACATTCAACAAACGCACCATTAAGCGTCGGGCGGTGTTCGCCCAGCACTTTTTTGGCAAAAATTTTAACTGCATAATGTCGTCGGATACTCCGACTCCAGTTTTGACTAAAAGACGCAAAGATAAGGACCGCCACACGAGGTCCGCGGCCTCTACCGACACCACGCCAAAGCCGATTACAGGTGGTCTGGTTCTCAGTGAGGCACCTACGCAGCCCCTGACTACTGACGACACTTCATTGGCGGTGTCTTCTGTACCCGAGGTCGCAGGCTCTTCGGCCCACACCCCGACTACAGATACCGAAGCCACTCTTGGCGGTGAAACTCAGAGTTTAGACAGGTCTGCCTCCTCTCAAGGTGTCTTCAGGCCTTCCTCTTCTTCTTCCATCAAGGCTTTCACTAAGTCTAAGACAGACATGCATTCTAAAAAACAAACCCCACAGGGCCCTTCTCAAGGCCCCATGCCTAAAAAGCAGATGCTCAAAATGGCTAAAGACTTAATTTCTCTTATCAGGGGTTCTCAACCCCCCCCGGAAAAAAGGCCCAGAGTGGAGGAAGAATCCCCCTCCTCGGACCAGGCTTCCATTATTTCAGAACATTCTGATGACCAGGAACATTCGTATTCCCCTTTTGAAGATTCTGATGCAGAAGAGTCCATTCCCTCTCCCCCCCCTGAGGATTACTCTTTTGGGGAAACTTTGCATACCTTGAGGGAACACTTCCACTGGGAAGGTCAAGAGTACTCAGACTCCAAGAAAAGGCTTAGGGATTTTCTCTTGCTCCCTCAGCACAGGCCTCTGGCTATACCCCCTGTCTTAGATATCCTTGATGATGTGTATTCGGAGTCCTGCCTTAACCCAGACTCTCTACCTCCGGCCCCAGTCAAGTCTGACTGGTATTACCGGGTTCCTGACTCACACCAATTCCTATACAAAAGCCATGCGGCTGACCCAGAAACTATCTCACAGGGCCCCAAGGGAATTGAGGCCTCCACTGCTAAAAATCCTTTACCTTCAGAGAGGGATTCCAGAGCTTTAGAAAGGTTGGGGAAAAAGGTATACACCTCGGCCACCTTATCCATGAGGGTGTTAAACTGCCAGTTCCATATGTTAAAGTACCAGCAGTTTCTGTTATCACAGTTGAGAAGCAAAATGTCACAACCTGAACTACCAGATTTAAAGGAGTTGCTGGATTTGATACATAGTGCAGAACAAGTAGGTAAACATACCTTGCAATGGGGTTTTGATTCTTTAGATGCCTCGTGTAGAGCTGCTGTTACAGGATCAGTCATACGTAGACATGCTTGGCTCAAAGAGCAAACCTTACCAGATCATGTCAAAGCAAAATTACTGGATGCACCTCTGCAAAAAGATGTATTGTTTGGTGTTAAAGCTGAGGAGGTATTAAAGAAAATGGAGGAAAAGGCAAAATCAATGCAAACAGTGAAAGAATTCCTACAGGTATAATCTCTACGTTTCAGTAGAAAGTGGCCTTCAAAAAATTGGTCCTTTCCAGCCACGGACAGACCCCAAAGAGGTAGACACAGGCGCCCGAGGGGTAGAGGGCAATCTCAAGGATCGTTTAGAGGCAAACAATGGCAAGCACCTACCCAAAGAGGTAGTGAGGACAGTTCACAGCCATTCAGAAAGCAGAACCAATGACTTTCCCCTTTGCATGCCAAGCAAGGCTCAAATGGCAGCACCTTTAGGCGGAAATCTGGCATTATTTTCGAAAAATTGGCATATTGTCACAAAAGACAAATGGATCCTGGACATTATAGACAGAGGCTACAGATTCCACTTTCACACCCTTCCAAAAATGAGAGGCATGCCAAACCTGCCACACAATCAAAGGGCAGAGGCACAAAAACAAATTTCAGATCTCATGGACATGAAAGCTATTCAAGAGGTACCTGCACAAGAACAGGGTCAAGGTTTTTATTCCAGACTATTCCTGGTACCAAGGAAGGGCAAAGATTGGAGACCTATTTTGGACCTATCCATCCTAAACACATTTTTACTCGTGCCAAAATTCAAGATGCTCACATTACAGCAGCTTCTTCCCATGCTGGGCAAGGAGTCTTGGCTGGTAACATTGGAACTCAAGGAGGCATACCTGCATGTCCCAATCAGACAAGATTGCAGAAGATACCTCAGATTTCTTGCAGGTTCAACACATTATCAATTCTCTGCATTGCCCATTGGCTTATCTACTGCACCCAGAGTGTTCACGAAATGCCTGGCATCAGTAATTGCCTACTGCAGACTGCAAGGGATACAAATATACCCATATTTGGACGACTGCCTGATCCAAGCGGACAGCAATCACATACTTCTTAAAAATCTGGCTTTTGTAATAAGGTTGTTGAATTCCCTGGGATACACAGTCAACAAAAAGAAATCAAGGCTAATTCCCTCTCGAACAATAATTTTCCTGGGTGCCAACTTGGATACAAACACCCAGATGGCCTACCCCACGCCAAAGAAACAAGGGCATCTAACTCAATACTTCAGAAAACTGTCAACTTTCACCAGGCTGACTGCAAGGAAAATCCTGCAGGCTCTGGGATTCATGGCATCTTGCATCCTACTAATCCCATGTGCAAAGCTGCATATGAGGAAACTTCAATGGTACCTGAAAAACCTATGGTCTCAGCACAGCCACAGCTTGGAAACAATAATACCTCTAATTCCATGTCCTCAAAAGAAATTTCTGTGGTGGGCTCAAGCATGCCAAACAAACACAGGTCTCCCATTCTGCAAGCCTCAAGCAAGTCAAACCATCACAACAGACGCCTCGGATTATGCCTGGGGGGCGCACGTAACAGATCGGTGCATTCAGGGCAGATGGTCCCAAAAGGAAAAGCACCTACACATCAATCAAAAGGAAATGCTAGCAGTAATAAATGCTATTATAGCTTTCAGAGACCTGCTGCATCCAGGCCAGCTATTGATAAGGACAGACAACACCACAGTAATGTGGTACATAAACAGGGAGGAACCCACTCATACACCCTATGCAGGCTAGCCATGTCTCTTTGGAGCAGGGCTCTGGAGTTGCAAATTGAGCTTCAAGCACAGTTCCTGCCAGGCAAGGAAAACACGCTGGCAGACAACCTAAGCAGAAATATGACAGATCCACACGAATGGAAGTTGCATCCTCAAGTTTTTTCAAAGATAATTCAAGCATGGGGAGAGCCAGACCTAGATCTCTTTGCCTCGCACAAAAATCACCAATTGACAAAATTCTGCATAAGGACCTTTCATCAACAGGCCTGGAAAGTGGACGCACTCTCTTTCAGTTGGACAGCAATGACAGTATATGCCTTTCCACCTCTTCCTCTGCTGCCCAAAGTTCTATTAAAAACCAGAGCAGACAGACCAAAGATGATTCTCATCGCTCCAGACTGGCCAAGGCAACACTGGTACCCACTCCTGAGGAGCCTAACGCATTCCCCACCATGGATCCTGCCTCTAATGCCTCTTCTACTGACTCAGCACAACTTCAAAATCCTTCACAGTCAGCTGAAAACACTCAATCTAGCCGCATGGAAGATTCCTTAAAATCACAACAGACCCTACTCTCCAAGGAGGTACAGGATGTTATTTTGGAGGCCAGAAGACCTTCTACTAGAAAAGCTTACTCCACCAAATGGAAACGGTTTTGTGCTTGGAATGAGAAAAAGGGCCAGAACCCTGGAATACTGAATTTACCTCAAATATTACAGTACCTAGCTGAGATGCTAAGCAGTGGACTTTCATTCTCTTCCATCAAAATCCATGCCTCGGCCATTTCTGCAGAATATAACACTAATCCTCCTTTATTCTCTCACCCACTCTTAAGGCAGTTCCTCAGAGGGCCTAAGAATATAAAACCCCCAAGGAAATAACCAGTACCTGCTTGGGATCTCAATTTCATTGTAGAGAAACTGACTTTGCCTCCTTTTGAGCCAGCTGCCTCAACAGAACTGCAATATTTGTCCTGGAAAACAGCCTTCCTGCTGGCTACCACCTCAGCTCGCAGGGTTTCGGAACTACAAGCCCTCATGGCTGTGCAGCCTTTCACCATTTTCCTTCAGGACAGAGTTTCCTTACGAACCAATCCTTCCTTTATGCCAAAGGTAGTATCCAGGGTAGCCTTGAATCAGGCTATCCACTTGCCTACCTTTTACCCCAATCCTCAAAACAAAGGGGAGAGACTACTACATTCCTTGGACATTCACAGACAACTACGTTATTATTTGGACAGAACAAAGCCTTTCAGAAAATCAGAGCAACTCTTTGTGTCCTATGCTACAGGGGCTCAAGGGAAGCCTATTTCCAAACAGACAATCTCAAAATGGATAGCCCACTGCATACGCTTTTGTTACCCTCTTCATGGTAAAACTGTACCTGCAGGCATCAGGTCTCACTCCACAAGGGCCACAGCTACCTCTGCAGCTTTCCTCAGGGGGGTTCCTACCAAAGATATTTTGGAAGCTGCCACTTGGAGTTCCGTGCATACTTTCTCCAAGCACTATCACCTGCCTTTATACTCCAAATCTAGAGCAGGTTTGGGCATCCTGGCTCCTCCTAGTTCCACCTAGTGCCTGCCACCCCTTTATTAGCTTTGGTATTCTACCCATCTGTTATGACTGCAGCTGTATGCACGATGAACATAGTACAGTTTTGTACCTAGCATAAATGTAGATGTTCGAGTGCTAATACAGCTGCAGTCCAGGTTTCCCTCCTTCCTTCCCCTCTGGAACAGGCCTAATGGCTAACACTTCCTCGTACAACCCGATTGGGGTATTCTTTTATGGTGTATTTGCTTGCAACTAATGTTTTTTGATTATACTGTATTGCATTATTACATAAGTATATATATTGCCTTCCTTCTGGGGGCACCTGACATCTGGGGCAAGAAAAACTGAAGAAAATGGCGTCGGCTGGTTCTTTTATACCCCTGTCGCACTGACGTCAGGGAAGAAGCGACGACAACCGACGCTGGACCTAGACTTTGGAATTTGGCCGACCGAGGACCCGCCTGACGGCAGGAAAACCCCATCTGTTATGACTGCAGCTGTATTAGCACTTGAACATCTACATTTATGGTAGGTACAAAACTGTACTTTCCGAATGGTCACATTGCAATCTATTCTCCCATTGTTGGGGAAAGAAGTGTGGATGTGCTCCATCGACCTCAAGGATGCTTACTACCACATAAAGATGGACAGGGCATCCAGAGGTCACCTACGCTGCCAACTGGGAGCCAGTCATTTTCAGTTTCGAGCCCTGCCCTCTGGTCTCACCACAGGGTGTTTACCAAATGCATGGCAGTGGTGACTGCTCACTTGAGACTTCAGGGATTCCAAGTGGCTCCGTATCTGGATGACTGGCTCCTTACTGCCACCACCAAGCAATCTACTACTTCAGACCAGGGACGCTACTATCAACCTATGTCAGCAGTTGGGCATCACATTGAACTGGGAATAATCTGCCTCGTTGCCCTCACAGCATGTCACTTTTATGGGCACCGAATTAGACACCATCCTCATGCGGGCGTTTCTACCGCAGCAATGAATCAGAGTCCTACAACAGGTTTACACCTTGCTCCCTCTGAGAAGAACGAAGGCAAGATGGGTCCTCCAATTGTTGGGGACAATGGCTGCTATGATTATGTTAGTCCCTCTGGCAAGGTTACATATGAGGCTTCGTCAGTGGCTACTCTTTGCCCAGTGGTCTCTTCAACGTCTTCCACTTTCTCACCCTCTTCTACTCAGACAGGTGCAAGCAGGATCTCAGTTGGTGGCTTCGCACCGACAATCTGAATGCAGGAAAGCCCTTCGTTCCTGCGCCCCCGGTTGCCACTGTGACCACGGATGCCTCCCAGATTGGGGGGGGGGGGCATTATCTAGGCAGGACAGTTCAAGGTACGTGGCAGGAGCAAGAGATGCATCTGCATATCAATGTCCTGGAGATGAGAGCTGTGCTACTAGCATTGCAAGAACTTCAGAGTGTTCTTCCTCTCGGGACTATTGCAATCCCTCTCGGGACTATTGCAATCCACTCAGACAATATGTCAGTGGTGTGGTATCTGAACAAGCAGGGAGAAACCAAGTCTTATCACCTTTGCAGAGAGGCCATGTGAGTGTAGCAGTGGGCAGTGTCTTCCCAACGTTTTCTGGTGGCAATGCACATTCCGGGGAAGTCCAATGTGATTGCAGACAGGCTAAGCAGAGCTATTCTGATGCCTTACGAGTGGTCCCTGAACTGTCAAGTTGCGGAGCAGATCTTCCGCAGGTGGGTCAGCCTTGCTGCGACCTTTTTGCCAGCCTCCTCAATGCCAAATGCAGCAGCTACTTCACATTGATCCCCCCTCAGCGGGAGTCACCCAGGGATGCTCTAGTCCACGATTGGCTTTCCTGTCTGCTATATGCCTTCCCTCCAGTCCCCTTGCTGTCAAAGGTTATTCAGAAAGCGCAATCCTTAGGAAGCAAAATGATTCTGATTGCCCCACACTGGCCTCGTCAAATTTGGTTCCCCTTTCTCCATCCCTGTCTCATGGACGCTCCTTGGATTCTGGACCCACAACCAGACTTACTGACACACATGTCAGGGCAGCTCCATCCCTCTCTTCAGACCCTCCGGTTGACAGCCTGTTTACTCCACTTCCGTCATTAGTTAGGCTTCTTCAGTTTTCGCCGGAGGTGGTCCATATTTATCTTCCTCTCATAAGCCCTCGGCCAGCAAGATTTATTACAGCAAATGGAAGAGGTTTTCAATCTGGGCGCATGACAAAAAGATTGACCCTTACACAGCTTCAATTTCGTCTGTTTTGGAGTTCTTGTCTATGCTCTTTAACCAGGGTTCAGTGGCCGCAACCATTAAAGTCCAATTGGCGGCAATTTCTACCTTTCATGTCACAGACAAGCCTAGTCTGATGGCACATAGACTCTGTAAGGCTTTCCTGAAGGGCACTTTGTTACTTCGTCCTCCAGTATCGGAACCTGTTATGCCTTGGGAGTTAAACTTTGTTCTACAGGGACTTACTTCACCCCCCTTTGAGCCTGCAGCCACTTGCGATTTAAAATTCTTAACTTGGAAGACTGTCTTTTTGGTAGCCATCACGTCAGCCAGATGCGTTTCGGGGCTTCAAGCTTTATCAGTCAAACCCCCTTATTTGATTTTTCATAAGGACAGGGTTTCTCTCAGACCGAACCCCTCATTTCTTCCTAAAGTAACGTCAGTCAGTAACCTTAACCAATCTATTGAATTGCCAGTGTTTTTTCCCCAGTTCTCAAACAAGGCAGAATTCAAATGTCATCAATTGGATGTGCACAGACAATTAAGTTTTTATTTGCACAGAACGAAAGATCTCAGAAAATCTGATCAGTTGTTTTTCATTTTCGGAAAACAGAATTAGGTCTCCCAAAGTCACGTTGTCCAGGTGGATTTCCAGTTGTATTTATTTCATTTATTCCTCAGGGGGGAAAGATTTACCGTTCCGGGTGAAGGCTCACTCTACTCTGTCTGTATCTACATCTACAGCTTTTCAGGCCAGATTGTCTATGGATGATATTTGTGCTGCGGCTACTTTGGCATCTCCTCACACCTTTGTTACTCATTGTAAGTTCAATGTGGTATCTAGGGGCAGGTCTTCCTTTGGTTCCACAGTGCTCAGGAGTATTTTCCACTGAACCTCCCAGGATTTATGTGCTGGGGACACTATCCCTCGGGTAAGAATGTAGACTAGATTGGACTACATAACATCAAGAAGTTATGTACTTGCCATAATGTTCGATGTATATAGTCCATCTCGCCTCACATTCTTACTTACCCCCCCCCCCTCCTTCCCCCGTCCTGGATCTGGAGGTTAGGTCTGGTTTCAGAGCTCCCTTCATTTTTGGTTTGTTCTTCCTTTCCTTAGGTGGTGTTATGCATGGAGAATGAGTGCTGGTGCTCGCAGCAAACTAGATCTGGGGATAGAGAGCAGTGCAGCATGGGATACCATCTTAGCCCAGCCAATAGAAAGACTTTGAGCTAAAAAAGTATGGCTGAGTCGGAGCCGACATTCGGCCCCGAACCCACGGGTAAGAATGTGAGGCGAGATGGACTACATACATCGAACGTTATGGTGAGTACATAACTTCTTGTTCCAGGTACTATTTCATTCCTTTTTCAGAACCCTCTGTAGTCAGAAGTTATGACCCTGACAATCTGATGTTATCTAGTAATCATTCTTCACGTTAGGGTCTTGGATCCGATATATGATCCGAGCCAGCATACTCGGAAGACAGCTTAGCTCAAGCTCTTCCCCTCCCATAATGCTCTACTGCCCTACACTTTCTCAGATCACGTTTGCTGCTCAGTCAGATGCAGATTGTTATGCTCCTCTTACTGTAAGTGTTTCTTGAAAGGTTTCTAAAGTTTCTTGTATTTTTTCTGGGTTGTAGTGTTAGTAGGTAGTTTTCTTTTCTTAGATATCCTCTCCCGGTCCAGTCTTACCCTTTCTTTTTATCTTCCTCTGTGTTTGTGATTCAGCCTAGTTTTTTGTGGTGTGTATGTAGCTGGTTAGTTTTAAGTTGTGTGCGAGTGTTTCGGATGGATTTATCAGGCTTTTCGAACGTTGGCTTGTTTTTTTGACTTTGTTCTTTGTTTCCTGGTTCGGTTATGCCTGTTAAACGTTTGGGTTTTAAAAGGCACTCCTCTTGTGGGTGGAAAATGCCTATTTCCAACTTACACGAGGAGTGCCTTTACTGTCTCAGCAGCGACTACTTCGAGGTGGAATGCAGCATTTGTGCCGCTTTCAACCTGAGGGCTTTGGTCAACAATTGTGATAAGCTCCTGATTTAAAGGCTTGGTCAAAGGATGCCCCTTGGTCACTTGTTCCCTGACCAAGGCGGGCTCTTCTGGGGCTAGAAAGAAACTTTCCGTTGAGGCCACAACCAAACATCTCAGGCTGTCAGATCCCAGGTCTTCGGATCTGGTTCCATCCAGGGCAGTTTCGGATGGGAGATTTTCAGGTCCCAGACTGTCCAGGGAGTCCACTCCTGGATCCAAGGCTTCAGACCCGAAGCTCTCTGATCCGGTACCTTCAGTGTCCTCTCCCGGATCCAAGGATCTCTGCTCCACACCTTCAGATTTGAGGGTAGGCACCATACCTACAGATCTGACCATTTCGGATCAGGGGGATTTGAGAAGTATCAGTGCGGATCCTTTGTTGAGCTCTGTTCCGATTTGGTCGGATCCAAGAGTTGTGCTGGAGCTGATTGTAGTGGAGGATCTCCCTTTGGATCCATTGCCTTCTAAGCAGGTGTGTTCTCTGGGTAGGTGTTGTTCTATGAAACGCAAGAGACGTCACTCTGGCTCCAGGCGCAACTCTCCCAGTAGGTCCTTCATCTCCTTCCGATCTTCCAGGAGTGCCCTCCCTATGGACAGGATGATGCAGGCCGTTCTGAAAGCTCAGATGGAGTTGGGGCTTGGGGCTTCTGGCTTCTCCAGCCCATAGGTCGGGAATCCAGTCTCCCACTCCCCCTTCGATTGCTCCTCATCCGACCAGTGGCTTGGATTCTCAGGGACTGTTGAGTGGAGGCTAGGGGAGCTCTGTGGCCCATTTTGGGTCCTTTCCTGACTGAATTGGTGGCTGGTACTGTTTCTGTTCCCCTGGAACAGGCCATCTGGCCATTCGGGCCTGTAGAGCCAGGATCTATGGAGTTGGATTCAGGCCTGAGCTTTTCGGACCAGTCTCTTCCTCTGGGTGCCTTGGCCTTCGACAGATCTAGTCTGGTGCTGTCCGGAGTGGCGGGACTGGGGGGGGGGGGGCCACAAACTCTTCCGCTAGAGTTTTATCAGTGGGAGAGGGGAATCGAACCTTATCCAGTCCTTCTGCTTTCCAGGCTGCCAAAAGATCTTTCTCTATCTAAGCTGCCTCTTTCACGCACGGTCATCCTATCCAGCCCCAGTATCTGAGCGGCTTGTCTCATCCTGCATCCGGTCAGCCCTTCCGACTTAACCTCCAGGGGGATGTCCCCCCACAGGGGTCCCCTTCTCTTCTGAGTCTTCCCCGCCACCCCCGGTGGAGGAAGTTCCCAGAAAGGGGACTTGTAAGAGGAGACATCTTGATTCCCTTATGAAGTCCCTTACCAGGGTTATGGATGCTGATGAGAGGGACGGGTCCCCAAGATCTCCACCGGAGGACATTTCCTTTGGAGACATACTAGAGATCCTCAAGGCCAAAGGTGGTTGGTCTACCCAAACCCCATCCTCGGAGGAAGCTGTATTTCTGGAGGCTTTCTGTACGGGGCCATCCACCTTCTGGGTGCCCCCCTCCTTGCTTGATCCTCTCATTGATATTGTGGCCAGCAGGGCTTGGAAGGAGCCAGTGCCCAAGAAAGCGGACAAGTATGAACCCTCCATTAGATAGAACCTTTTGGTCCAAAAAGGTCCCGGTTGATGCTATTGTGGTGACCGCTGCCACGAAAAAGGAAGTGGCAGAGCAGAGTTCTTCTGTCCATCCGTCCAATTGTGAATCGAGGGCTATGGACAGATTTGGAAAGCGGGTGTTCACCTCTGCTGCTTTTAGCATGCAAGCATTCATTTATCTTGCACATTTCATACTTCTCCAGAGTGATTTGATAAAGGAACTGTCTTACTTCCCTCTCTGGGTCCATGTCTGAGGAGGAATTTAAGGCAGTTTCTCCAAGGCTATAAACCCTTCATTCAGTTGCGAATTCGTCCATGAGGCTAATTTCCAATGCTGCAGAAGGGTCCTTATGGGCAGCAGGCTTGGGTATCGCAATGAGGTGTCATGCCTGACTCTGAGCGGATTTGCAGAGGCATTCAAGATGTCTTTTTTTAACGACCTCTTTGATGGTTCCACTCTCTTTGGTCCCACTGTGAAAGAGACTTTGAACCCGCAGTGAACAGGAAGGGAAGACCTTGTTGGCCGTTGGGATCAAGTTTTCTGCCCCTCAGCGGTCTTTTTCCAAGACCCAGAAGGGGAGTAAGAAAATGTGGTTCAGGAAGTCAGTCTCCCTTTCAAGATGTTCAGGAGGATTCTTCTTCCAGGGGGTGGGGAAGAGGTTTCAATGGTAGACTTCGCCCCAGTGGCAGAGGAGGCCCGCAAAACCAAGGTTCCAGGGAGCCCCTTCTCTGAGAAGCCTTTACAGTGTCCCTGAGGCGTTGCTCGACTGCCCTTCTTTGTAGGCAGTTGGGGTCGGTTATCACTGCACCTGCTAGCCTGGGCACGTATTACAAATGATCAGTGGGTGCTAGAAATTATATTCAGAGGTTATTGCATTTCCTTTTTGGAAATTCCCCCAAAATTCAGCCATTTTCTGGACGTGCCACCCAATCAGGAAGAGACGGCCTGACAGGAGGTTGTAAGCCTTCTTCAAAAAAGAGCCGTCCAACAGGTTCCCGCAGTACAGAGAGCATCTGGATCTTATTCCCGCTTCTTTTTAGTTCCAAAGAAAACAGGGGACCTACGTCCTATTTTGGATCTCAGTTGCATGAACCATTTCATGCAGAAGTTGAAGATGTTCATCGTGCATACAGCTACAGTCATAACAGATGGGTTATCCTGCCGTCAGGCGGGTCCTCGGTCGGCCGAATTCCAAAGTCTAGGTCCGGCGTCGGATGTCGTCGCTTCTTCCCTGACGTCAGTGCGGCAGGGGTGTAAAAGAACCAGCCAACGCCATTTTCTTCAGTCTTTCTTGCCGCACAGTGCCTGAAGCAGAAGCAGTTCGCAAGTGCCGGTCGGCCAGCTCCTGAGATTGCGAAAATTTTTCAGCCGAAGTCTTCTTGAAAGCGAAGTACCCCGTTGGGGAAACTTTTCTTGCCTCAGACCGATGTCAGACAAAGTTAATAATTGCATTTCATGTGGGAAGCAAATACCGCATAAGGATTTCCGTTCCTTCTGCATTCCTTGCTTAAGCCCAGACCACGACGTCTCGGCCTGTCGTTTCTGTGCTAGATTCAACAAACGCACTATTAAGCGTCGGGCGGAGTTCACCCAACACTATTTTGGTAAAAAATTTAATTACATTATGTCATCGGATACTCCGACTCCAGTTTTGAGTAAAAGACGCAAAGATAAGGACCAACATACGAGGTCCGCGACTTCTACCGACACCACGCTAAAGCCCGCTACAGGTGCTCCAGTTCTCAGCGAGGTGCCTACACAGCCCCTGAGTACCGATGACACTTCTTTAGCAGTGTCTACTGTGCCCGAGGTCGCAGGCTCCTCGGCCCCCACCCCGACTACAGATACCGACGCCACTCTTGGCGGGGAAACTCAGAGTTTCGACAGGCCTGCCACCCCTCATGGTGTCTTCAGGCCTTCTTCTTTTTCCATTAAGGCTTTCACAAAATCTAAAGCAGCCATGAAAACTAAAAGACAAGCTCCACAGAGCCCCTCTCAAGGCCCCATGCCTAAAAAATGGATGCTCAAAATGGCTGAGGATTTGATTACTCTTATCAGGGGTTCTCAACCCCCCTCGGACAAAAGGCTCAGATTGGAGGAAGACTACCCTTCCTCGGACCAGGCCTCCATTACCTCAGAACATTCTGAAGACCAGGAATATTCATACTCCCCTTTTGAAGATTCTGATGAGGAGGAGTCCATTCCCTCTGTCTCCCCCCTCTCCCCCCTGAGGACTATTCTTTTGGGGAAACCTTGCATACCTTGAGGGAACACTTCCACTGGGAAGGCCAAGATTACTCAGATTCCAAGAAAAGGCTCAGGGATTTTCTCTTGCTTGCTCAACACAGGCCTCTGGCTAGCCCTCCTGTCTTAGACATACTAGATGATGTGTATTCAGAGGCCGGCCTTAACCCAGATTCTTTACCTCCAACTCCTGTTAAGCCTGACGGGTATTACCGGGTTCCTGATTCCCACCAATTCTTATACAAAAGCCATGCTGCTGACCCAGAATCTATTTCACAGGGTCCCAAGGGAATTAAGGCCTCTACTGCCAAAAATCCATTACCTTCAGAGAGAGATTCCAGAGCTTTAGAAAGGTGGGGGAAAAAAGTATACACCTCGGCCACTTTAACCATGAGGGCATTAAACTGTCAGTTCCATATGTTAAAGTAGCAACAGTTTTTGTTCTCGGCTGAAAAGCAAAATGTCACAACCTGAACAACCAGACTTGAAGGAGTTGCAGGATTTGTTGCATAGTGCAGAGCAAGTGGGTAAACATACCTTGCAATGTGGTTTTGATGCTTTAGAGGCCTCATGTAGAGCTGCTGTTACAGGGTCTGTCATACGTAGACATGCTTGGCTCAAAGAGCAAACCTTACCAGATCATGTCAAAGCTAAATTACTAGATGCACCTCTTCAAAAAGATGTATTGTTTGGTGTTAAAGCTGAAGAGGTATTAAAGAAAATGGAGGAAAAGGCAAGATCAATGCAAACAGTGAAAGATTTCCTACAGGTACAACCTCCACTTTTCAGCAGAAACTGGCCTTCAAGAAATTGGTCCTTTCCAGCCACGGACAGACCTCAAAGAGGTAGATACAGGCACCCGAGGGGTAGAGGGCAATCTCAAGGATCATTTAGAGCCAGACAATGGCAAGCACCTACGCCAAGAGGTGGAGAGGATAGATCACAGCCATTCAGAAAGCAGACACAATGACTTTCCCCTTTGCATGCCAAGCAAAGCTTTAATGGCAGCACCTTTAGGCGGAAAACTGGCATTATTTTCGAAAAATTGGCATATTGTCACAAAAGACAAATGGATCCTGGACATTATAGACAGAGGCTACAGATTCCACTTTCACACCCTTCCAAAGATGAGAGGCATGCCAAACCTGCCACAAAATCTAAGGGCAGAGGCACAAAAACAAATTTCAGCTCTCATGGACATGAAAGCTATTCAAGAGGTACCTGCACGAGAACAGGGTCAAGGTTTTTATTCCAGACTATTCCTGGTACCAAGGAAGGACAAAGATTGGAGACCTATTTTGGACCTATCCATCCTAAACACATATTTACTCGTACCAAAATTCAAGATGCTCACATTACAGCAGCTTCTTCCCATGCTGGGCAAGGAGTCTTGGCTGGTAACATTGGAACTCAAGGAGGCATACCTGCATGTCCCTATAAGACAAGATTGCAGAAGATACCTCAGATTTCTTGCAGGTTCAACCCATTATCAATTCTCTGCATTGCCTTTTGGTTTATCTACTGCGCCCAGAGTGTTCACGAAATGCCTGGCATCAGTAATTGACTTCTGCAGACTTCAAGGGATACAAATATACCCATATTTGGACGACTGCCTGATCCAAGCGGACAGCAAGCACATACTTCTGAAACACCTGGCGTTTGTAATAAAGTTGTTGAACTTTCTGGGATACACAGTCAACAAAAAGAAATCAAAACTAATACCCTCTCAAGCAATAATTTTCCTGGGAGCCAGCTTGAATACAAACACCCAGATGGCCTACCTCACGCCAGAGAAACAAGGGCAACTATCTCAATACTTCGGGAAAATGGCAACCTTTACCAGGCTGACTGCAAGGAAAATCCTGCAGACTCTGGGATTCATGGCATCTTGCATACTGCTAATCTCATGTGCAAAGCTGCATATGAGGAAACTTCAATGGTACCTAAAAAACTTATGGTCTCAACACAGCCACAGTTTGGAAACAATTATACCACTCATTCCATGTCTCCAGAAGGAATTTCTGTGGTGGGCTCAAGCATGCCAAATAAACATAGGTCTCCCATTCTGCATGCCTCAAGCAAATCAAATCATCACAACAGATGCCTCTGACTACGTCTGGGGGGGCGCACATGACAGATCAGTGCATTCAGGGCAAATGGTCCCAAAAAGAAAAGCACCTACTCATCAATCAAAAGGAAATGCTAGCAGTGAAAAATGCTATTATGGCCTTCAAAGACCTACTGCATCCAGGCCAGCTATTGATAAGGACAGACACCACAGTGATGTGGTACATAAACAAACAGGGAGGAAATAATTCATATCCCCTGTGCAGACTAGCCATGTCTCTTTGGAACACGGCTCTTGAATTACAAATCCAACTTCAAGCACAATTCCTGCCAGGCAAAGAAAACACGCTGCCAGACAACCTAAGCAGAAATATGACAGATCCACACGAATGGAAGTTGCATCCTCAAGTTTTTGCAAAGATAATTCAAACATGGGGAAAGCCAGACATGGATCTCTTTGCTACCCACAGAAATTACCAACTGAAAAAATTCTGCTCAAGGACCTATCATCCACAGGCCTGGAAAGTGGACGCACTTTCCTTCAGTTGGACAACATTGACAGTTTATGCCTTTCCATCTCTTCCTCTGCTGCCCAAAGTTCTTTTAAAAGCCAGAGCAGACAGGCCAAAGATGATACTCATTGCTCCAGACTGACCAAGACAACACTGGTATCCACTCCTGAGGAGCCTGACGCATTCCCCACCATGGATCCTGCCTCTAGTGCCTCTTCTGTTGACCCAGCACAACTTCAAAACTCTTCACAGTCAGCTGAAAACACTCAATCTAGCCGCATGGAGGATTCCTTGATTTCCCAACAGACCCTCCTCTCCAAGGAGGTGCAGGATGTCATTTTGAAGGCCCGAAGGCCTTCTACTAGAAAAGCCTACTCTGCCAAATGGAAACGGTTTTGTGCCTGGAATCAGAAAAAGGGACAGAATCTTGGGATACTGAATTTACCTCAAATATTACAGTAACTAGCTGAGATGCTAAACAGTGGACTTTCATTCTCCTCCATCAAAATCCATGCTTCAGCCATTTCTGCACAATACAACACTGATCCTCCATTATTCTCTCATCCTTTCTTAAGACAGTTCCTCAGAGGGGCTAAGAATATAAAACCCCCAAGTAAGCAACCAGTATCTGCTTGGGATCTCAATTTCATTTTAGAAAAACTGACCCTGCCTCCATTTGAGCCAGCTGCTTCAACAGAGCTGCATTATTTGTCATGGAAAACAGCCTTCCTTCTGGCTATCACCTCAGCAAGCAGGGTTCGGAACTACAAGCCCTCATGGCTGTGCAACCTTTCATCATTTTCCATCAGGACAGAGTTTCCTTACGAACCAACCCTTCCTTTATGCCAAAGGTAGTATCCAATGTAGCCTTGAATCAGGCTATCCACTTACCTACTTTTTATCCTAATCCACAAAACAAAGGGGAGAGACTACTACATTCCTTGGACATTCACAGACAGCTTCGTTATTATTTGGACAGGACAAAGCCATTCAGAAAATCAGAGCAACTCTTTGTGTCTTATGCTACAGGTGCTCAAGGAAAGGCTATTTCCAAACAGACCATCTCTAAATGGATAGCCCACTGCATGCGCTTTTGTTATTCATTTCATGGTAAAACTGTTCCTACAAGCATCAGATCTCACTCCACAAGGGCCACAGCTACCTCTGCAGCTTTCCTCAGGGGGGTTCCTACCAAGGATATTTTGGAAGCAGCCACTTGGAGTTCTGTGCATACTTTCTCCAAGCACTATCACCTACCACTATACTCTAAACCTAGAGTGGGCTTTGCCACAGCAGTCTTGCAGGGCATCCTTGCTCCTCCTAGTTCCACTTAGTGCCTGCCACCCCTTTTTAGCTTTGGGATTCTACCCATCTGTTATGACTGCAGCTGTATGCACAATGAACATAGTACAGTTTTGTACCTAGCATAAATGTAGGTGTTCCAATGCTAATACAGCTGCAGTCCAGGTTTTCCCTCCCTCCTTCCCCTCTTAGGACAGACCTAATGACAAACCTCCTCATACAACCTGATTGGGGTTTTCTTTTATGGTGTATTTGCTTGCAACTACAGTTTTTTGATTATATTACATTGCATTATTACATAAATTTATGTTTTGCCTTCCTTCTGGGGGGACCTGACATCTGGGGCAAGAAAAACTGAAGAAAATGGCGTTGGCTGGTTCTTTTATACCCCTGCCGCACTGACGTCAGGGAAGAAGCGACGACATCCAACGCCGGACCTAGACTTTGGAATTAGGCCGACTGAGGACCCGCCTGATGGCAGGATAACCCATCTGTTATGACTGCAGCTGTATTAGCACTCTAACATCTACATTTATGGTAGGTACAAAACTGTGCTTTTTGGATGGTCACTCTGCAGTCGATTGTGCCTCTCTTGCACGGCAATGACTGGATGTGCTCAGTGGACCTCCAGGACACGTACTACCATATAAAACTGGATTGGTGGTCCAGGGAGTTTCTCTGCTTTCGCTTGGGAGTTGATCATTTTCAGTTCAGAGCCCTGCCCTTTGGTCTCACCTCAGCCCGCTGGATGTTCACCAAATGCATGGCAGTGGTAGCAGCTCATCTCCGGCTGCAGGGAATCCAAGTTTTTCCCTATTTGGACGATTGGCTCCTGATGGCTCACACAAAGCATCAACTACTGGACAGTATTCGCACCGTACTTCCCCTGTTCCATCTGCTGGGTATTACAGTGAACATGGCAAAATCCTGTTTGATTCCGCCCCAAAAGCTGGAATTAATAGGCACTCTGTTGGATACCATCTCTCAGGTCGCAGCCTTGCCTTCTCAACTGGTGTCGCTTATTTGTGACCACGTTCTGACCTTTCTGGAGCTAACCTGTTCTCTCGCCTCACTCATTCTCAGGGATCTAGGAGATCGATGGCGGCCTCGGTTTATTTGGTTCCAATGGCTCTGTATCATATGAGTGTCCTTCAGTGGCCCCTTGCAGTTCAGCGTTGCAGCATCCCCTATCCTTTCCCATTTGGCTCACCCCGGTGTGTCACAGGCATCTTTCGTGGTGGATCCGTTCACCAGATCTACTTGCAGGCAAGCCTTTCGTTCCTCCGACTCCTTTGGTGACAGTCACCTCGGACACTTCCCTCTTGGGGTGGGGTGGGGGGCTTTCCAGTGACAGACTATTAAAGGGACATGGTCGTTCTCAGAGACCAAACTGCACATCAACCTTCTGGAGGTGAGGGCAGTCCTTTTATCACTGCAAACCTTTCAAAGCTGCCTTCCTCAGGGAATGATTGCTGTTCTGTCAGACATCATGGCTGTTGTGTGGTATATAAACAAGCAAGGGGCCACACATTCTTATCTGCTGTCACGAGGTCATGAGGGTCTGGGGGTGGGCATTGGCCATGGGGTGCTTTCTCATTGCAACGCACATTCCCGGAACATCCAACTTGTTGGACAAATTGAGCAGGGCTATATTGACGCCTCACAAGTGGTCCCTGAATCAAGTGGTGGCTCAACAGATCTTCCGTCGGTGGGGTTATCCAAGCTGCAATCTGTTTGCATCTCCTCTCAACCACAAATGCAACAACTTCTTTGCATTGATCCCCCCAGAGGGGCAATCCCCCAGGGACGCACTCACCCATGATTGGCTTCTAAGTCTCCTGTATGCCTTTCCTCCGTTACCTCTAATTCCCAAAGTACTTCAGAAAGCCAGATGTCTCGAGAGTTGACTGATCCTCATTGCCCCCCTTTGACCTCGGCAGATGCGGTTCCCCCCTGCTACAGTCTCATTTGAGGCATCCATCCTGGGTGCTCGATCCAATTCCAGATCTGCTATCTCATCTTTCTCTCCTACTGCTCCTGAACCTTCAGGCCCTACGTCAGACAGCGTGGTATATCCACTTCCAGTGATTTTGGCTAAGTCCAGGCTAGCTTCACCCATAAAGGAGATTATTGTTGCTTCCCAGAGGTCCTCTGTTAGGAAAGTTTATTCCTGTAAATGGAAGAAGTTTTCGGTTTTGGTGAGGAATAAGACTTTAGACCCTTACTCCGCCTCTATTCCTGAAATACTTCTGTTTTTGACCCCTCTCTTTAAGGAAGGAGCTAGCTTTTCCACTATCCAGGTACATTTGGCACCAATTTTGAATTTTCACCTTGCTGGTGATTCTCCCTTTTCTGCGCGCCTTTGTGAGGCCTTTTTCAAAGTTTTTTTTTCCTATTAGCCTCCTGTTAAAACCCATTCTCCCCCATGGGATTTGACTTTGGTCCTGCAGGCTTTTACAAAACCACCCTTTGAACCAGCAACTTTGTGTGATATTAAATTTCTTTTCTGGAAGACTGCCTTTTAGTGGCAATAACTTTGGCAAAGAGTTTCGGAGTTGCAAGCTCTTACTATCAAGCCGCCCTACTTTTCCACAAGGACAGGGTGTCTCTACAACCTGATCCATCCTTCATGCCTAAAGTGGCCTTACCAATTTCTCTACCAGTATTTTCCCTAACTATTCCAATAAAGGGGAATATATTCAGCACACACTTGGATGTTCATCGTCAACTTCCATTTTATTTACATAGAGCGCAAGAATTTAGGCGTTCAGACCAACTATTTGTTGCCTTTTCTTTGAAAGGGCAAGGGTATTTCGAAAGTCACGGTTTCCCATTTCGCAATGATTTCCTTCATTTATTCTTCAGACGGTATTACCTTAGGTACACCAGTAAGGGCTCATTCTACCAGGGCAGTCTCCACTTCCACTGACTTTGCATATCGTCAGTCTTTAGATGACATTTGTGCAGCAGCAACGTGGTCTTCTCCCCACACTTATTTCCCACTATAACTTGGATTTGATTTCCAGAGGAAGGGCTTCATTTGGCTCCATGGTTCTTTGGCATGTTTTTCCTTGAGACCTCCCAGGATTTAGGTAGCTGGGGACTCTGACCCTAGCATGAGGAATAGTGACTAGATAACATCAGATTTATAGTTCTGTACATAACTTATTTATTTTACATTTGACCGGGCTAGTCCAACTGGGATACATGTCCATTTTCAGTTGAGGCCCGGGGAGATACGCTCCACATTAAGCTAATAAAACAGGACAGCAAAAACTCAAATATTTCAATACATTATTCATGAAGATTTTCATCAAAGAATGTAATTTTACAGAAAGTGACTACAGAGTTTAACAAAGCAATCACTGCACCTCCCTACACTCTTTAAATTGGCTTGAACTCCCTAATCAACTTGACTTCTCCAAATCATCACAGCCCACAAATTATTATTCCAACCTACTAGCTGCCCTGCATTATCTCATATCCTACAACCATATACCCCACTTATTAGATCTACTCACCAAAACCTTATAATCGTCCAAAAACCCAAGCACCCAGCTGGTCAGCTTCTACTTCCCTGGCCAAAAAATGGAATGCCCTGCCCTCTACTCTGAGGACCTGTGACAATCCACACACCTTCAAAACACAACTTCATTTTTAAATGTAACTGCACTCTTCAGCTCATACCTCCCAAGCTCTGCTCCTCTTCCTCTCCTGGCTAACCTTCATACCTTCCTAATTTCGCTCATGTACTTAGATTATAAATGTAACTAAACAGTAACATCCAGTCGTTATGCTGTATGCCTGTCTTTCTCTTGAAAATTTTTTTAATAGTTTTGCTGTCTTTACTGAATATCTGTTTTGACTATAATACTACCTGTTGATTGCAATGCAAATATTTTTCTTGTAATTCTATATGTAATGTAACTTTGTATTGTGGAGCTTTTCTCCCCAGGCCTCCACTGAAAATGGGCTTTCGAGCCCAGTGGGACCTCCCCGGTCACCAATCTGGAATAAATAAAGGGTTTGACATTCAACATAAAGTATGTTAGGAAGGAAAGTACAGATTGTGGTGGTTGTTGGTGCTTTTGAAGTAATATTTTTTTTTATCAAGAAGTATTGATTTTTTGGTGGTGTTTCTTAGCCGTTTAAAGTATTGGCGATCAGTTGGGTCTTTAGTGTTTCTCCATCTGGACCAGATTTTATTTCTTAGTCAGATTTCTTGCCTAGTCTCTTTAGTGAGCCATTGGGCTGCTTTACTGTAGTTCTTAGAGCATGAGGGGGCATGGAATTTGAGGATTTGTAAGAATTTGGAGTTCAAATAGGATACTGCTTCATCAAATGGGAGGTGTTTTAAGGGTGACCAGTCATAGGCTTGAAGCTCTGCTTGAAAGTTTGCTGGATTAAAATCTTTTTTGTTCTGGGTGGTTTTAAAGGTAGTTTGTTTTGGGATAAAGTTTTTTGTCTAGATATATAGGTAAGTGAGTGATCGCTAATATCAGGAAGGATACCTACTTTATAAGAGAGAGAATGGCTATTAGTTAAGATCCAGTCTAAGGTATTTTCTTTGCTACTGGGTTTATGGATTCTGGTAGGGGTGGTAATTGTTTAGGAAACGCCATCAAGGTTTATATGGGTTGTAGGTTTGTGCGAGGTACAGGTGTTCCAAGCCAGCAGATGATACTTTCTAGGATGCTGATGTTATTGCCTGGAGGGTAGGTAGGAGCATATTATGTATATGGATTTACTAGCATTGACCTGGAGCTTGGCGATAAGGATTTCAACATTACGATCTAGAGGTGGTTTTACTCTTAGAGAAGTAACTACCCCACCACCCTTTTTGGTTGTTTGGCCTAATCTCAAGATATTATAACCAGGTGGGATTATTTCATTGTCCTTTGTTACTGGTTGAGCCAGGTTTCTGTTGCATATAAAATATAAAATGAGTGTGTATCTAGTAGAGCGTGTAGTTGGCTAACTTTATTGTTTACGCTTTTTATATTGAGATGGGCTATGAGTAGAGAATTTGGGGTTTTACTGGGAGTGAAAGGGGAAGATGGATGAGGAAGGAGGGGGTTTATAGGGGTGTTGCTGTTTGGTCCAGGTTTGGGATGAATATCACCATGAAGGAGAGGATGTCTTTGAGGACTAGATGAAAGCTTCAGTAGTTTACAGCAATTATTTTGTGATTTCCTATATTGGAGGAAAGTAAAATGGGCTACCCTATGATATTTGGCAAGAGATAGGTTGAGGTAGATGTTATGTTTGAATGGCATTGGAAGGCTAGCTGACTTAATAGTAATGTTTGTTTTAGGGGTTAGTGAGATGTGAAATACTGTAGGTTTCCATAAAAGGTAAGGATAATAGGGTATAGAGAGAATAGATATTGCTGCAAGTAAGAGAAATAGATTTATACATCTGGCTCTGTGAGTTAAGGGCATGGTGAGGGAGATTATCGAATGTAGTCAGAAGTTAGGGGGTAGGTAGAGAAAGAGAGTCTGGAGTAAAGCAATATTTAAGGGGTAGTAGAATTTGTCTCAGTATGGGAGTGGGTGTGTAGGTACTTTATCTGTAATGAGTACTTGACAGCTATTGGATAGCAAGGAAGGGGATGTGGCCCTGGAAGTATAAATGTAGGACCACTGGGGTGGGTGGAATTTGGGGGTAGGGGAGCTGAGTGAGCCCGCAGGGCGAACGGAGCAGGTTAGAGCAGGTAAAGGAAGATTCTACAGATACAATCTGAGAGCAGCAGATTCCTGAGGCATTCTAAATAGTTACAGGTAAGTAGAGTGTGGTAAAGCAGGTGTGAGGTAGAGAAGGATAGTGGAAAGAAGAAAAAAATATAGCTAGATGGTGGGGAGAGAAAAGGTAAGAGCAGTGTGATACAGCAGGAAGATTAGCAACTAGTCAAGGGATGAAATTTGAGAAAGTATTCTGAGATGATATTTGGGAAGGTGGAGTAAGAGCTATAGCCCAAGGCTAGATTTAGGGTGCCACCTAGTGGGCAGAGAGTAGAATACAACAAAGGTATCTGTAATAAAGATAGCTGGTAGAGGTAGTTCAGATAATAGATTCCAAGGGGAGAAATTAGCAGTTGCTACAGGGGTAGAGAGGAGTATGGCTGCTGGCTTCCTGACTTAATAGCTTAATTGCTTTCTATCCTAGGTAAAGTACAAATAAATCAGCTTAATAGTTTGTTCCAGGGTGGAACATACTTTCTTAATCCCTTTGGTAACTGGGGAAAAAGTACTGGGGCAGCAGGTTTCTTTGGCCAGACGTTGGGATGGCTGAAAGTAAATGAAAGGGGTCCTTAATTATCAGGCAGGTCCCTTAGTGGAGGATAGGAGGTAGAGAGCTAGGAAGATTGGAGAGAAAAAATATGAGTTGGGTGTTATGGCAACATTAATGTCTGCTATACTATTAAAACAATCAGGGTGAAGACACAGTTATAACAGTAATATACACTATTTAAGGATGCTATGATCTCAATCTTAAGTTAACACTGTCAGATAGATGTAGAGACATAAAATAAGCAAGCAGTTATATGCAGGCACATGGGACTGGTGAGATTCCCTTTCAATTACAGTTTTAAGAGCCACAAAAATAGTTAGCATTACATATAGTGAACTAGATGGCAATCGAATAATCACAACAAGCCTATTCTTACAAATCCCTACTAGGTCATGATGTAATTACTCAACATGTTTTGGACTAGTTCTCCAGAATAATGTACAAGTAACAGCCACTTGAAATTGCTTGTTTTTCTCCCACAGAGGTTTGCCGAATGCTCACCGGATAACAACAAAGTATCCTTATATCAAGTGTGAAAAGGCCACTCGGCATCAGCTCTATAGCCAGGAAGGTAGACAATGCCTGTTTAGAGACTATCGCTATTTAAATAAGCAGTCCTAGCTTACAGGACAGTTGACAATTATATAATAAAGCTATTTAGGGTAAAAAGACCATTCAGCATCAACCATATAGCCAGTACGTTAGACACAGCCTTTCTAGAGATGATCACTATTAAAATAAGCATCTCTAGCTTATAGGAAAGTTGCCGACAGGAGTACTAGGCAAACACTAGTAGATTAAGGTCAAAAAGTACACCCGCCAAATCATTTAAGCATTACAGATAAAACTAGTTAAATTATCCATAACTTTAGAGTAAAAAAGACCACTCTGCATTACTGTATAGCCAGAAAGACAGATAAGCCTTACCAAAGACCATCGCTATTTAAAATAAACAGTACTCGCATACAGGAAAGCTTATTAAGGACAGAGTACACCAGGCAATTAAGCACTCCGGTTAGAAACAGTTAAAGTATCCTTATATTTAGGGTTACATACCCTAATACATCAAGGTCAAACTACACAAGCAAGATAGTAAAGCTGCATCAGATTGAAATGCTGGCAAAACGCCTAGGCAAAAACGCTATTAGAATAACTGTTGCAGCATCTGGGCTGATAAGAGGGCACAGAGACCACATAAAATACAGCGGAATACCTATAGAGACTCTGTACTCTCTTCACTAAAGCAACGCTTTATCTGGAACCCCACTAACATAAAAATCAGAGCAACTAAAGTTAACAGACACTGCGGGAAGTCCAGCGTTTCAAGACACGCAGAGCGGCATGTAGAAATCCAAGTGGGAGGCACAGCAAATTCAAGATGTTATGTGATCCTATCTCGACAACATTCTGAACTGATGGGTTCAGAGCTGATCCTCGGCTCCGACTCGGCACGCTATACTATAGAGCGAAGTCTCTTATTGGCTGAGCTATTCTATATCCCAGGATGCACCACCACTACTTCCCCAGATCTCATTTGCCACTTTACAAGCAAAGACGTGGTCTCGAACTTGGCTGAGCTAAGTGCTTTCTTTCTAAGAATTTTCTGTCGGGAATTTTCTTAAATTTAACCCAAAAGCTGTTTTAACTGCTATCGTTGTGTATGATTGAGTTTTACTGATTTTTTTTGTGGTAAATTGTTTTTCAGGGTAAGGTTTCCGTTTAAGTTAGAGGGGCCTTCCCCTCGCGCGTGAGTGAGCCTTCTTGTGAGTTTTGTGAGGTGGTCAAGTACCCGTTTTAGTTAGAGGGTTCTTGGCCCTCCGGTTGTGTGATTATTTGTTGGCTTTCTCTTCTTTAACTGTAAAGAGAAATATTTCAAAACCCATTGTACTGGGTTGGATACATTGCTATAATTTTTTCCTGTGACTACTAACTGTTGGCAATTATGTCTAAAGAGCACAGACTGTCAGGGTTTAAAAAATGTACCAGATGCAATTACAAGATGTCCATAACGGACGATCACTCCCTTTGCGTGTACTGTTTAGGCCCCAAACACCTTCAGGAGTCTTGTAGCGTGTGTCACGCCTTTTCCTCTCGAGTCCTCCAAGAGAGGAAAAACAAATTGATTCTAAAAGGGCTTATTAAACCTACTTTTGAGGAGGCCTTATCTTCCTCTTCTTCTCCCTCAAAGAAAAAGAAATCGTCGGCTCCGACCAGTCCGTCGGAACCGACCACCAAGAAATCTCGGCAGGCTTCTCCATCGGCTCCACGGACTTCGGAGCCGAGGGCGGAACGGTCTGCCTCGATGCCTCCAGCCTCGATGACTCTGGCTTCGGAGCCGATGGCTGGAGCTTCGAGAGGTGGGTCACCTTCATCGGCTCCACTGATTTTGAAGCCGATGGGAGTTGTCCGCTCAGACTCTTCCCCCTCGGTGCCGAAGCCCTCTTCGGCACCGAGGGAAATTACAGTGGAGTCTTCTCGGACCCGTTCTATCTCCTCCCGGTCTTCCAAGATGTCTGATTCGGACATTGACAGGGTGCTCCAAAGGCTGTTTCAGTCTCCAGTCTTCCAAAAATTAGTTTCGGCTCCAGCGCCGATGGTCCACCCTTTAGCTTTGGTTCCTCCTCCAACAGCCTCGGCACCGTTGGAGTCGATGCTGGTGGAGCCGATGGAGGTTTCCGGGTCGGCTCCGACCCTTACTCCTACTCCGGCCTTCGGGTCGGAGTTCGGTACACGGACCTCTTCGGTCGGCCCCGGGGGTGACGCTTCGGGACCGATGTTTTCGGTTCCGAGCCTCCCTCTCGGTGAGTCGGCTGCGGGAGTGCCGTCTGCTGTTATGGCTTTGGGGGTCGGACCTTCCCAGGATTCTGGGGGTCCAGTCTTTAGAACCATGAGGAGTGCTTTGGCCAAATCTTCTTTGGCTACCTCCACCGTCTCACCCACACCTTCCCTAGGCACGGAGACTGGTTCCTTTGTAGTTCCCCTGTCTCATGACAGCGGAGCCCTGGGGCCTGAGGTCACCCCCATTGGGGGTTCCCCCCTTCCTGGAGGTCCCTCTGAAGAGTCTTCGGAGGAACCCCCAAGGAAAAGACAGTGCAAGAGGAAGCACGTCGACTCCCCTGACAAGTCTCTCACCTCGGACACAGATCTGGATGATGCGGAAGGGTCCCCCAAGTCGTCCTCGGATGATGTCTCCTTTGCGGACATCTTGGAAGTCCTCAAACAACGAGGCGGCTGGCAGACCAAACCCCCTTCTTCTGACGAGTCGGTGTTCCTCAAGGCCTTCGGGGCTCAGCCCTCCGCCTCCTGGGTGTCTCCGCCCTTCGATGAGCTCCTAGATTTGATCTCTCGAAGGGCGTGGGAACATCTAGACTCTGTGGAACCGGTGCCTGCTCGCCCTAACAAATTTTTGTTAGCGCCCCCGGAAAAGGAATTTCTCACCAAGGATGTGGCTGTAGATGCTCTGGTGGTGGCATCTGCTACCCAGCAAGATGTGGCAGAGGCTTCGACGTCCGTCCATCCCCCTAATAAGGAGTCTAGGAGCATGGACCGGTACGGGAAGCGCACCCTTACTTCAGCAGCCTTTACCTTAAGGTCTCTGAATTACCTGACGCACTTCACTAGACTTCAGAGGGATCCGATCAAGGAACTCTCAGATACCCTCTCTGGTAACCTACCTGAGCAGGTGGCCCAGACGGTTAGCTCTCAGTTGGCTATCGTCGATATCGAACTCGTCCATGAGGCTCATTTCGTATGCAGCCGAGGGGGGCGAGTAGAGCGGCGGGTACAGGCGTTGCTCTACGGAGGCAAGCCTGGCTCCGCCTGTGTCATTTTGCGGAAGCCTTCAAGTCTTCCTTTGTTGACGCTCCCTTTGACAGGTCCTCCTTGTTTGGACCCAAGGTAAAGGACACCTTGACCCGCTGTCAGCAAGAGGGTAAGACTTTGACTGCCGTAGGGGCACGGTTTTCCACTCCCTTTCGGCCTTATCCCAAGGCTAAAAGAGGAGGGAAAATGTGGTTCCGTAAATCTCAGAAGACTTACCCCTCGCAGCAGGGCGATCCCCCTTCTAGAGGCAGAGGAGGGGGAAATTTTTCAGGAAGACGCCATCCCAGAGGCGGCAGAGGCCCCCGCAACACTGGAGACCGCGAGTCCTTTCGTGGCTCTTCAGCCTTCCAGCATCCCTGAAGGATGGCCCAACTGCGCAGCTCCGGAGCCAGTTGGGGGTCGTTTTTCGAGGCACCTAAAGGCCTGGGAGAGTATCACTCAGGACTGATGGGTGCTCCGAATCATTGCCGGAGGTTACGTTATTCCCTTTTCTCACACCCCCCCCCCTATCATCCAGAAAAATCCCGGACCCGCCACCCAGTCAACGGGATATGGCAGCTGTCGAAATCTCAAAGCTGCTTCAAAAAGGAGTCATCCAACCTGTCCCCGCAGACCAGACCGGATTAGGGACTTACTCAAAATTCTTTTTGGTGCCAAAAAAGACCGGGGACTTGAGGCCCATTTTGGATCTCAGCAACCTAAATCGATCAGTCAAGAAGTCCAAGTTCCGAATGGTCGCCTTACAATCCATTCTCCCGCTACTGGAGAAAGGTGTTTGGATGTGCTCCATAGATCTCAAGGACGCCTATTATCACATTCTGATAGATCAGGCGTCCAGGAGACATTTGCGCTTTAGCCTGGGAGACTGTCACTTCCAATTCTGCGCACTGCCCTTTGGTCTCACCACAGCCCCCAGGATGTTCACCAAATGTTTGGCAGTTGTGACTGCTCACCTGAGGAGTCTAGGATTCCAGGTGTTTCTGTATCTGGACGACTGGCTCCTAACTGCCACCTCCAGGCGTCTACTATTACAGAACCTAGCAGCCACTATATCACTAGGCACCTCTCTCGGAATCACCTTCAATTGGTCAAAGTCTGTGTTGCTGCCGTCTCAGCGCATTCGGTTTATCGGGGTAGAGATAGATTCAAAGCGGATGCGGGTTTATCTTCCTACAGAAAGGATAGAGACTCTACAGGCTCAAGTCCGAGCCTTGCTTCTCAAAACGCAGAGCCCCGGCCAGGATGGTCCTACAACTATTAGGCTCCATGTCAGCCACCGTTCTCCTAGTTTCCTTGGCAAGATTACATATGAGGATTCTCCAGTGGCTCCTGTCAGCCCAGTGGTCTTGTCAGGATCTCCCTCTGTCACCTCATTCGGATCACGGAGGCCTGCAAGCAGGACCTCCGTTGGTGGCTTGTGTCCTCCAATCTGGATCAGGGACAACCCTTCGTTCCACCACCCCCTGTGGCCACATTGACGACGGACGCCTCCCAGACGGGGTAGGGGGGGGCAGTACCTGGGCAGGTCAGTCCAAGGCAATTGGCATCCCGAAGAGAGTCTCCTTCACATCAACATTCTAGAAATGAGGGCGGTGCTTTTATCTCTACAAGCGCTACACGATTGCCTCCCTCAGGGCGTAATTGCCATTCAGTCTGACAACATGTCAGTAGTCTGGTACCTGAACAAACAGGGAGGGACCAGATCCTATCCCCTTTGCAGAGAGGCCATGAGAGTATGGGAATGGGCAGTGGCAACCAAACGTTTTCTGGTAGCGACACATATCCCTGGAAAATCCAATGTTATAGCCGACAGACTGAGCAGGACTATTCTCTCTCCTCACGAGTGGTCTCTGAACGATACAGTGGCAACTCAGATCTTCAGAAGATGGGGAACTCCTTGTTGCGACCTCTTCGCGACCCCGCTCAACGCCAAATGCCGGCAGTTCTTCTCTCTCACCCCAGCTCCGGGGGAGATTTCCAAGGACGCCTTAGTCCTTGCTTGGCCCACCGGCCTTCTATACGCTTTTCCTCCGGTTCCCCTTCTTCCCAGGGTGATCCAGAAGGCGATTCAGTTAGGAAGCAAGATGATTTTAGTTGCCCCATACTGGCCTCGTCAAGTCTGGTTTCCCTATCTTCGGAAATATGCACTGGACAGTCCATGGTTCCTGGATCAGATCCTGGACCTATTGATTCATCAGTCGGGACAACTTCATCAGTCCCTTCACTCGTTGAAGTTAACAGCTTGGCTCCTCCTCTTCCGACTATAGTCAGGAACCATACCTTAGACCCGGAAGTCATGCGTATCTTATCCTCGGCCCACAAGTCTTCTACTAGGAAATTGTATAGTAGCAAATGGAAGAGGTTTGCTATTTGGGCTCAACTCCGGGGACTAGACCCCATAACTGTCCCGGTGTCGGATATCCTCAAGTTTTTAGCTTCTCTATTTAATCAAGGGTCTTCAGTCTCTACCATCAAGGTCCAATTGGCAGCTATTTCCAATTTTCATGAATCTATGGACCCACCTTTGATGAGCAACAGGTTGTGTAAAGCCTTCATGAAAGGTGCTGCGCTATTACGACCTCCGATTTCTCATCCTGCTCCGCCGTGGGATCTCAATGTGGTATTACGTGCTTTGACCTCTTCCCCCTTCGAGCCGGCAGCAACTTGTGACTTGAAATTTCTTTCTTGGAAAACTGCCTTTTTGGTTGCGATTACATCAGCCAGAAGGGTTTCGGAGCTTCAAGCTCTATCTGTCAAACCACTGTACCTGGTTTTTCACAAGGATAGAGTATCCCTCAGGCCTAATCCATCCTTCGTTCCTAAGGTTTGTTCCAGTTTTTGTCTGCAACAGTCATTGGAACTTCCAGTTTTCTTCCCAAAGTACTCAAACAGAGCGGAATACATCTTTCACACATTGGATGTTCACAGGCAATTGCGTTTCTATTTAGACAGGACGCAACAAACACGGAAAACGGATCAGTTGTTGTGTCCTTTTCGGACAATAAGCTGGGCAAAGTCGTCACGAAGGTCACTATTGCCAAGTGGATCAGGGACTGTATCAGTCATGCTTACTCCATTTCTAATAAAGAGCTTACTACCCCTGTGAAAGCTCATTCTACAAGAGCTATGGCTACTTCAATAGCATTCCATTCTAAGCTTACCATTAGTGACATTTGTGCTGCGGCTACGTGGTCTTCTCCGCACACCTTCATTTCTCACTACAAATTGGATGTGGCATCTCGGGGGCGAGCTTCCTTTGGTTCCACAGTTCTCAGGAGTGTTTTCCAGTGAGCCACCCAGGAATCAGGTGCTAGGGACGCTGTCCCATCAGTTCAGAATGTAGGCGAGATAGGATCACATAACATCTTTTAGTTATGTACTTACCATAACTTTAGATGTTTGGGATCCATCTCGCCTACATTCCTAATAACCCACCCTCCTTCCCCCTGCCTTGGAGATCAGAAGAGACCGAACGGTCCGAGTTCAACCATTTCATCTTGAAACATCTGGCAATGTTATATCAACATTATATGTGTGTGTGCATGTGTGCGGACAAACAAGATCTGGGGAAGTAGTGGTGGTGCATCCTGGGATATAGAATAGCTCAGCCAATAAGAGACTTCGCTCTATAGTATAGCGTGCCAAGTCGGAGCCGAGGATCGGCTCCAAACCCAACAGTTCAGAATGTAGGCGAGATGGATCCCAAACATCTAAAGTTATGGTAAGTACATAACTAAAAGTTTTTGCACGCCTGTAACCCTCAAACACTTGGTTTTCAAAAAATGCACATTTAAATCCTTCACCTTTCTGAGTAATTGTATGCTTAGGCTAATATCATTCCACAAATACCAGCATGGACAAGTAATATCGCAAATTGTAAAAGAAATACAGCAATGTAATATTTAAAAATGCACATAGATATTATTCACTTTACATGGTATTGGGGCCTAAGATTGATACCGTTTTACCATTAACAGTATGGACAACTTACAACAATTGTATTCTTGTTTAAAAAAGAAAAAAATGTACAGCTATAACACTTGCAATAGAATAGATCCTCTGGGGCCAGGGACACGCAGCAGCCAGGGCAAATACAGGGATAATAAAGATGGCGCCACAAAGGGCTTCCCTACTATTTGCCCTTAGGACAGGATATGAGGTGGGAGGAGGAGACAGCGAAGGAGCAGGCAGGTAGATAAGGGAGGGGCAAAGAACCATATACAGTGATCTAGGAGTGGTATGTTACCCATTAGTACTACATAAGTGAGTATAGTTGAAAAAGAGAAGAGGAAAGGCCTAAGCAGTAAATGAATGTGCAATAGAGTAGTGGAAGGGGGAATATGAAAATACAGAGGTCCAGGTAAAAAGGAAGGCTTAGGAGGTTCCAGAGCAGGTAAAGGAAGATTCTGCAGAGACAATCTGAGAGCAGCAGATTCCTGAGGCATTCTAAATGGTTACAGGTAAGTAGAGTGTGGTAAAGCAGGTGTGAGGTAGAGAGAAGGATAGTGGAGTGGAAAGAAGAAAAAATATAGCTAGATGGTGGTGAGAGAAAAGGTAAGAGCAGTGTTCAGATAATAGATTCCAGGGTGAGAAATGAGCAGTTGCTACAGGGGTAGAGAGGAGTATGGCTGCTGGCTTCCTGACTCAGTAGCTTAATTACTTTCTATACTAGGTAAAGTACAAATAAATCAGCTTAATAGTTAGGTCCAGGGTGGAACATACTTTCTTAGTCCCTTTGGTAACTGGGGAAAAAGTACTGAGGCGGCAGGTTTCTTTGGCCAGACGTTGGGATGGCTGAAAGTAAATTAAAGGGGTCCTTAATGACAAGGAAGGTCCCTTAGTGGAGGATATGAGGTAGAGAAAGTTGTAATTACTAAATTGAGGATGTACTGTTATAATGCAGGGTTGTTGGGGCAGACAGCTTTACATAACTCTTAACACTTCTCACTCGATTTTTGCATATGCAGTGTTGAAGGCTTGGCAAGAACAGCTAAACTGGAGGTGCAACCAATATGAGATATATTCTCCCACTAGAACTCTTGGCATCTGTGTTATCTATTGTCAGCATTCATCACGATCCCACCCTCCAGCCCCCTTCCTGGAAGATGGGTTGGATTTGGATGTTCTGTTTTGTTAAAATACTTTTGTCTGCCTTCCTTCCTTATACAAACTCGATCTGTGGGAGTGTAGGGCAGCAGAGCATTATGGGAGGGGGGAGCTTGAGCTAAGCTGTGTTCTGAGTATGCCTGCTCAGATCCAAGACACTAACGTGATGAATGGTGACTACAGTTGCCAAGTTATGGTAAGTACATAACTATAATTCTACCCAGTCAGAGGGAGTTGGCCCTCAAAGAAGTTCAACAATCTCTTCAAAAAAAATCCATTCAAGAGGTCCCAGCAGGACAAAGAGGATGCGGCACTTACTGTAGCTTCTTTTTAGTGCCAAAAAAGACTGGGGGCCTTCGTCCTATTCTGGATCTCAGCAAGCTCAATCTTTGTCAAGAAGTCAAAGTTCCGGATGGTCACTGCTCAGTCCATTCTGCCACTGTTACACAAGGACTATGGGTGTGCTCAGTAGATTTCCAGAACACCTGTTATCACATCAACACAGGTGTTCCAGGAGACACCTTTGCTTCTGGCTAGGGGCCAGTCTTCATCAGTTCACAGCCCTACTCTTCGGTCTCACCATGCCCCCCCGGGTGTTTACCAAATGTATGGCAGTGGTACCAGCTCACCTGCATCTGCAGGGGTTCCAGGTCTTTCCATACCTCAACAATTGGCTCCTCACAGCACCTTCAAGGCATCGACTATCTCAAGCGATTCAATATCTTTCTCTCTTCCATCAGCTGGGTATAACTGTCAACCTGGCAAAATCTATCCTCATTCTGTCCCAACGGTTGGAGGAGTTCATCTGGACTCCATGTCTGAGACTACAACTCTGCCTTTACATGTAATTCAGCTGATATGGGAACAGGTCACTCGGATTTTGGACATCTGTCACCCCCCAATACTGTTCCATGGCCTCAGCCATTCTCCTGGTTCATCTGGCCAGGTACCACATGTGGGTGTTACAATGGACCTTTAGCAGTTCAATGGTTGGCTCTTCTTCATCCACTATGACCATAAAACTAATGCATGTGTGCAGACGTCACCTTCAGTGGTGGCTTCAGTCGCAGGATCTCTCCTTAGGCAGGCCATTTCTCTACACTCTCCCATGGCAACTGTGACCACGGATTCTTCCCTCCTGGGGTGGGAGGGGCATTTTCAGGGGAAGACCATCCAAGGTACATGGTCCCCAGTAGAGATCAAGTAGTATATAAACGTCCTAGAGATGAGGGCAGTTCATTGCAAGTCTTCCAGGGCTGTCTTCGACGAGGGACTTTTGCAGTTCGGACAGACAACACGTCTGTTGTCCAGTACGTCAACAAACAGGGGGGGGCACATTATTACCCGTTGTGCAGAGAGGCCATGAGTGTGTGGGAATCTGCTGTGTCCTCTGACCGCTTCCTTATTGCAACGCACATACCCAGGGATTCCAGCATGTTGGCCGACAGGCTCTGATCTATTTTGAGTCCTCATGAGTGCTCCTTCAATCCTTTTAGTGGCAAATCAGATTTTTTACCAGTGGGGTCAGCGGTGCTGCGACCTTTTGCCTCTCCAGTCAACCACAAGTGCAGCAGGTATTTCCCCCTGATCCCCCCTCAGGGGTAGTCCTCAGGGGATGGCCTTATCTACAATTGGCCTCCATGTCTCCTCTGTGCTTATCCTCTTGTCCCTGTAATTCCCAAGGTCCTGCAGAAAGCTCAACACCTGAGGATATCTCTGATTCTCATTGCCTGTTTTTGGTCTCATCAGCTGTGGTTCCTTTTCATCAGGTCTCATCTAAAATATCCGCCATAGATATTGAATTTCTGTCAGGATCTATTTTACCACCCGTTGGGGCTCCCTCTACCAAACCTTTGGACCCTTTGCCTAACCGCTTGGTTTCTCCAGTTCCAGTGATAAATAGTCCAGGCTAGCATCCCCCATCAAATGCATCATTTTGGTGTCCCAAAAACCTTCTACCAGGAAAGTATACAGCAGTAAATGGAAAAGGTTTTCCGTTTGGGCCAGGAGCAGGAATCTGGACCCTTTTTCCACTTTGGTCTCGGATATACATTTGTTTTTGTCCTCCTCTTTTCAAGAGGGAGCAAGTTTTTCCTATATTAAGTTTCAGCTGGCGGTGATATCTAATTTTCATGAGCTCCGTACCCACCTTTTCATCTAGGCTTTGCAAGGCGTTTAAGAAAGGGGTCTTCCTTCTTTATCCTCCAATTAAGGACCCTTCACCTCCTTGGGACCTTACGTTGGTTCTGCAGTTTCTGACTAGGAGTCCCTTTGAAACCTACCAGATGTTCATCGTGTTTCACTGTTGCAGTCATTACACTTGGGTTATCCTGCTGGCAGGCTACCCGCAGTCGGCCTGAATTCCAAAGTCCTGGTCCGGTGGCAGTTGCTGTCGCCTCTTCCCTGACGTCAGTGCGCCAGGGGTATACAAGATGCAGCCGACACAATTTTCTTCAGTCTTTCTTACCGCGCGGTGCTCGAAGCCAAAGCAGTTCGCAAGTGCCGGTCGGCAGATTCCTGAGATTTATGAAATTGAATTTCAGATCCGAAGTCTTCAATAAAGCTAAGTACCCCATTGGGGAAACTTTTTCTTGCTCCAGACCGATGTCAGTAAAAGTTAACAATTGTATTTCTTGTGGGAAGCAAATACCTCATAAGGATTTTCATTCTTACTGTATTCCTTGCCTAGGCCCTGACCACGACGTTGCTAGTTGTCGGTTTTGTGCTAGATTCAACCAACGCACTATTATTGCTTTACATTACTTTGGCCGAAGGTTTAACTATATAATGCTGTCGGAACGACCAATGACCGGAGTTCATTAAAAAACTCAAGGACAAAGAAAAAGACAGGCATCCGAGGTCCAAAACCGACAAAGCCACTTCTAGGCCAGTCGCCGGTTTTCAGTGAGGTGCATTTACAGCCCCTGACACCCGCTACCTCAGAGCCACAGGCTGCCTCCGACTCCCACGTGGAAACAGCTAGGCCTCTGGAAACCCAAGGTACTGGGCCTATGGAAACAATTCCCTCAGATGGGTCCGGAGCCACTGAGGAGGCATCGGCTTCTGAGGGTGTTTTTCATACCTACACAGCTTACTATCAAGACCACTTCAGCAGCTAAGACAAAGTCTAAAACACCTTTAAAGACAAAGAAACAAGTACAGCATTCTCCTGGGCAGTCATCCATGCCAAAGAAACAGATGCTGAAAATGGCCGAGGACCTAATTACTTTGATCAGGGGTTCCCATCCCCCTCCTGATAAAAGGCCTAGGCAAGACACTGACTATGACTCATCTGACCAGGTTTCTATTTCTTCTGATTCCTCTTCAGAACAGGGATATTCTCTTCCTCCATATGACGACTCTGATGCTGAAGAATATATCCCTTCAGCCTCTCCTCCTGAGGACTACTCTTTTGGGGAAACCATGCACACCATGAGGGAGCATTTCCAATGGGAGAGCCAGGATTATTCAGAATCCAAGAAAAGGCTCGGAGACTTTCTTTTATTGCCTCAGCACAGGCCTCTTGCTATCCCCCCTGTACTAGATATTGTTAATGATGTTTTTTCTGAATCCAGTTTGACACCAGATTCTTTACCCCCTGCACCAGTTAAGTCAGATAGGTATTACAGGATTCTAGATTCTCATAAATTTCTTTATAAAAACCCTGCTGCTGATCCTGAAACTATTTCTCAGGGTCCCAAAAGGGTCAAGGCTTCCACTGCAAAACAACCTGTTCCCTCTGACAGGGATTCTAGAGCATTGGACAGATGGGGGAAGAAAGTTTACACCTGCTACTTTAGCTGTAGGGGCTTTAAACTGCCAGTTTCACATGCTTAAATATCAACAATACCTAATGTCTTTGCTAAAACAGAAAATGCTTGCAAGCCCTGAATGTCCTGAGAACAAGGAAATGCAGGATTTATTGCATGCAGCTGAACAAGTGGGAAATCATACATTGTGGTTTTGATTCATTAGAGGCATCTTGCAGAGCCGCAGTTACAGGTTCTGTCATTCGAAGGCATGCTTGGTTAATAGAACAGAGTTTACCTGATCATGTTAACGCAAAATTATTGGATGCTCTATTACAGCATGATACTTTGTTTGGTGTTAAGACAGAAGAGGTGTTAAAGAAAATGGATGATAAAGCAAAATCAATGCAGACAGTAAAGGATTTCTTACAGGTTTAGCCACCTAGATTTAGCAGGAACTGGCCTTCTAAAAATTGGTCCTTTCCAGTGTCAGACAGGCCACAAAGAGGGCAGATACAGATGTCCAAGAGGCAGATCTCAGCCCCAAGGCTCATACAGACCTAAACAATGGGGTGCTTCGGCCCCCAAAGATGGAGAAGACAAATCACAACCTTATAGGAAACAGTCCCAATGACTTTCCTGTACAATTACCAAGCACTTACCTTTTGGCAGCGCCCTTGGGGGGGAAAGCTAGCACTTTTCTCTCAAAACTGGCACATGATCACCCAGGACAATTGGGTTCTGAATATTTTTCTCAGGGTTACAGGTTCCACTTTCACACCCTACCAAGGTCAAAAGTTATGCCAGACCTGCCACACAATCAATGGGCTGAGGCACAAAAACAAATTTCTGCTCTCATGGACATGAGGGCTATTCAAAAAGTAAAACCGCAAGAGCAGGGGCAAGGATTTTACTCAAGACTTTTCTTGGTACCCAGAAAGGACAAAGCCTGGAGACCAATACTGGACCTGTCTATTCTAAATACTTTCCTGGATGTCCCAAAATTCAAAATGTTGACACTGCAGCAACTTCTACCCATGTTGGGCAAGAAGGCTTGGCTAGTTACTTTGGACCTCAAAGAGGCATACCTGCATGTCCCAATCAGACAATCTTGCAGAAGATGCTTCAGATTCATAGCTGGCTCAATGCATTACCAATTTTCTGCACTGCCCTTTGGTTTATCTACTGCGCCCAGGGTCTTCACAAAGTGCCTGGCACCAGTAATTGCATTTTGCAGACAAAAAGGAATTCAGATATATCCCTACTTGGATGACTGCCTTATTCAAGCAGAGAGCAAGGACATTCTACTAAAGCATCTGGCGTTTGTAAAAAGATTATTAATTTGCCTAGGGTACATAGTAAACGAAAAGAAATCAAAAGTAATGTCCTCTCAAGAGATAATATTCCTGGGTGCAAGCTTAAATACAATTTCCCAGATGGCTTATCTCACGCCAGACAAGCAAAGGCAACTGACTCATTACTTTCAAATGATGGCAACAAAGACCCAGCTACCTGCAAGAAAAATTCTGCAGGCTTTGGGCTTCATGGCATCCTGCATCCTGCTAATTCCATATGCAAGACTGCATATGAGGAAGCTACAATGGTATCTAAAAAGTGTTTGGACTCAACATTGCCACAGCCTGGAAACAATAATAACTCTTATTCCCTGCCTGCAACAGGAGTTTCGATGGTGGGCACTGGCCTGTCACCACAAGGGACAGCCTTTCACTTTACCCACGGCCAGGCAGACACTAACAACAGATGCATCAGATTATGCCTGGGGGACACACATGGCAGGAAAATGTATTCGGGGCACGTGGCCCGTGAATCAAATGCATCTTCATATCAATCAAAAAGAGATACTAGCTGTACAGAATGCCTTGACAGCATTCAAGGATCTACTACATCCAGGACAGCTATTGCTAAAGACCGACAATACTACACTTATGTGGTACATAAGCAAGGAGGGCACACATTCCTACCCCCTCTGCAGGCAAGCCATGACTTTGTGGAACACAGCACTGACCTATCAAGTACATCTGCAGGCACAATTCCTGCCAGGAAAGAAAAATACTCTGGCAGACGAACTAAGCAGAAACCTCATGGACCCTCACGAGTGGAAACTAGATCCACAGGTCTTCAGCATGATAACGAGGAAATGGGGTTACCTAGACATAGATCTCTTTGCCTCCCCTCACAACTGCCAACTACAGAGATTCTGCACAAGGACTCATCACTCTCAAGCATGGAAAGTGGATGCTCTATCATTCAGCTGGAAAACCCTAACAGTATATGCCTTCCCTCCATTGCCCCTTCTCTCAAAGGTGCTTCTGAAAGTCAGGAAGTAGAGACCCAGAATGGTACTCATAGCCCCCGACTGGCCACGCCAGCACTGGTACCCACTATTAAGGAATATAGCCCAGGGCCCACCTTGGATTTTACCACAAATTGCTCATTTGCTCACACAGCAAGACAATCAGATTCTACACCGCCAGCTCAAAACCTTAAATTTGGCTGCATGACAAATCACCTAAGCAACCAGCCAACTCCTCTTCCTCAAGCAGTTATGGATGTTATTCTGGAAGCTAGGAGGCCCAGCACCAGGAAGGCCTACTCTGACAAATGGAAAAGGTTTTGCGCCTGGAGCCAAGCTAAAGGGCAAAATACCCTTCAGCCTCACATGCCTCAGATTCTACAGTATTTAACCGAGACGTTGCACAAAGGACTTTCTTTTTCATCTATTAAAATCCATGCCTCAGCTATTTCAGCCTACTACAGCACGGATCCACCCTTATTTTCACATCCACTTCTAAGGCAGTTCCTCAGAGGGGCCAAAAACATTAGGCCCCTCAGGAGAGCACCTCCACCAACCTGGGACCTCAACTATGTTCTGGAAAAACTTATGCTACCTCCTTTTGAACCAGCTTTCTCTGCTGATCTAAAGTTTATATCATGGACGACTGCCCTGCTTCTAGCAATAACTTCAGCCAGAAGAGTCTCAGAGCTTCAGGCACTAATGGCAGTAGAACCTTTCCTCATTTTCCATCAAGACAGAGTTTCTCTACAAACTAATCCTTCCTTCATGCCTAAGGTGGTATCCAGTGTGGCTCTAAATCAAACCATCCACTTAACCCACCTTCTTTCCAAATCCAAAGAACAAAGGAGGAAGACTCCTGCACTCCTTGGACATTTACAGGCAACTACGTTACTACTTGGATAAAACTAAGGTTTTCAGAAAATCTGACCAGCTCTTTGTATCCTATGCTGCAGCTTCACAAGGGAAGGCTATATCAAAACAGACCATTTCCAAATGGATAGGACATTGCATTCGTTTTTGCTATACCCATCATGGAAAACCAGTTCCTGCTACCATAAGGCCCCACTCTACCAGGGCAGCAGCTACATCTACAGCTTTCCTCAGGGGGGTGCCAACCAAGGATATTTTGGAAGCTGCAACTTGGAGTTCAGTACACACCTTCAAAGACTACCACTTACCACTTTACTCTAAGACTAGAGCTGGCTTCGCCACTGCAGTTTTGCAGGGCCTTCTAGCCTCCTCTAACCCTCTTTGATTCCTCCTCCCATCCTTAGCTTTGGGATTCTACCCAAGTGTGATGACTGCAGCAGGGTAACACGATGAACATAGTACAGTTTTGTACCTACCGTAAATGTAGATGTTCGAGTGTTCACCCTGCTGCAGTCCAGGTTACCCTCCGTCCATCCCCTCTGTCCTAACTAACTAAATCTTTACAATACCTTTGTGATGTATTTGCTTATAGCTGGAGGGATGTTGTGTTTGTGCTAAACTTTTTAGATTGGTACTGATTACTGACCACCTTTTTGGGGGCACCTGACATCTGGGGCAAGAAAAACTGAAGAAAATGGCGGATGCATCTTATATACCCCTGGCGCACTGATGTCAGGGAAGAAACGACAGCAACCGACGCCGGACCAAGACTTTGGAATTCAGGCCGACTGCGGGACCGCCTGACGACAGGATAACCCAAGTGTGATGACTGCAGCAGGGTGAACACTAGAACATCTACATTCATGGTAGGTACAAAACTGTACTTTTCTGCTTGTCTGCCTCTTGACCCTCCACTTGCTTCTAGACTTCAAGTGAAGTTATTCCTGAAATGAGTTCTACTCCTTAGGCCCCCCAGGAGGCCAATTCCACCACCCTGGGACCAGAACTATGTGTTAGAGAAGCTCACCATTGCCCCATTTGAGCCAGCAGCTACATCCTATCTAAAGTACTGCACTTGTAAAATTGTGCTTTTGGTAGCCCTGACTTCAGCCAGGAGAGTGTCAGAGCTCCAGGTACTCAGTCACCCCACCCTTTTTAATCTTCCACAAGGATAGGGTAACTCTATGGGCTTAACCTGTCCTTTATACCTAAGGTGATCAATGAGTTGTCCCTGAACCAATGTATCCACCTTCCCACCTTTTTTTCCACAACCCCAAAATGATCCTGTATTCCATTGATGTTCAAAGACAACTAAGATTCTACTTGGAGAAGACGAAATCCTTTAGGAGATCAGAGCAACTGTTTGGTCTCATTTCACCCCAGGGCTCTGGGAAAAGCTGCGACAAAGCGGACTTCTTCTACCTGGATCTCCAAATTAGTCTCCTTTTGTTGTACCTACCATGGCAAACACCTGGACTCTAACATAAAAGCCCATTCCACTAGGGTCATGGCCTCCTCTGGAGCATTTTTCAAGGGGCTGGATACTGCTTCTATTCTGGAAGCAGCTACCTGGACATCTGCTTGTACCTTCACCAAACACTGTAAACTGGACCACATCTCCAGATCTAGAGCAGGCTCTGCTAGGGCAGTTCTGCATGGATTTTTGGAAAATAGTTCCAACTATCCTCTACTTCTTCCCTTTAAGCTATGGCACTCATGCAAAGGTTATGAATACTGCAATATGAGAAAAGGGCATATAATAGTTGTGTAAAATCTTACCATAACCATAGATGTCCTCCTCTTCCATGTTGCAGTATTGTATCCCAGCCTCCTACCCCCTGGAGGGGTGATTCAGGACTTGTGCAGCTATCTTGGGACTAGGATCCGACTGAGGCATTCAGTTCTGAGGAAGTATGTGCAGACTTCACTTTTATGGCCCATGCACCCCACGGCCATTGTCAGATGTCCACTGTACCTTGCAGTGAGTAAAGATTTTCTATACTGGCCAAATGTTCGGGTTGCTAGGCGGACGCCCAAAGGTTATGAATACTGCAGCGTGAAAGAGAAGAACATCTATAGTTATGGTAAGATTTTACACTATTCTTTTCTGGTAAAAGGAGGCAGGATGCCTCTTTTTTTCCTGAAGAGATTCAAGATTCTGAATCTGAGCAAACAGGTGCAGGTTTTTTCTCTGATTTCAGACTCTGAGGAGAGCTCAGTTTCAGATTCTCCCTGTGGAGGTTTCTTTCTCTGAGAATATTGCTAGAATGTGTTAGTGTTTTCAGTGGGAGGACACCAAGGTTCCCCTCAAAATGCCATTAGTTGTTACAAAAGAATTTTCCAGTACCCACGCCCATTCCTCCTGTTCTGTCTGCTTTAGAGAATGTGCGTCTTACTGCCCACAATTTTTTGGATAGTCAGCCAGTTGTCCCTAGAAATGGCCGATAGGATGTGTAAAGTTCCTCAGTCTTAATTTTTTATACACTGTTACAAACCCGACCAAGCAGCTATAGCTTTAGTTCATCCTACTGCTGCTAAGCACTTAGTTAATTTCTTTCCTACTCATTCTGATAAGGATGGGAAAATTGATAGGTATGGGAGAAGTGTACTTCTGCAACTTTAATTTTCAGAATTTTGAATCATCAGGTTCCTATGTTAAAGTTTAATGTTGGGTAGTCCGATCTCACCTTCATTTTTACATATGGGTTTGGAGCCGATCCTCTGCTCCGACTCGGCCAATTTACAAGCTGGAAGACTTCTGGTTGACTCGTGGCTAAGCAGGTATCCCATGGTGCACCAGTACAATCCCCAGATCTCGTTTGCCGCATCGACGAGTTCGGTTGTGCTTCTCTTGGCTCTGGCTATGTTTTTCAAATTCTTTATATTCAATATCGTATAGAACCTTTATTGTATATTTAGTGTTTCTAATATATTTGGCAGTTGTATTGCTTGCCCTTTTTTAGTGCAACTTAGTTTACTAGTGGTTATTGTTATTCTGTGTGCCAGTTAGTTTTAGGAACTGTTGTACATTTTTTGATTATTAGGTAGAGTTTTTGGTGGTTTTCTGCTCTTAGTCAACAGGGGCTCCTTTTGTCTTGTCTGTTGTTGTTCTGACCTTTTTTGGTCACCGTTGGCAGTTAGTTTCTGCTATATTGAGATTGTTTGCTTTTGGCGGGGATCTGCTTGTGAATTTACTAGGATTGCAGCCTCCCCCAGTATACAACCTGTTATTAGAAATATAGAAACATAGAAATTTATTGTCATTTACGGTTTCTCTTGTGTGAGTGGGCTTTCCTTTCTGGTCTGTTTAAATTAGAAGACCTAGCTTTCTCTACACTGGGCTAGGCCCGTTTAAGTTAGAGGACCTAGTCCTCGTGTAACTCCTTTAGAAGACCTAGCTTTCTCTACACCGGCCTTGGCCCGTTTAAGTTAGAGGACCTAGTCCTTGTGTAACTCCTCCTTAGGGCTAGGCCCGTTTTAGTTAGAGGACCTAGTCCTCCTTTTTCTCTCTTTCAATCTCTCTGGGTTTTTGTGTGTGTAATATGTCTAAGGAAAGTAAGGAGCATAAACCCTCAGGGTTCAAAAAGTGCATGAAATGCTCCCAAAAGATGTTCTTAACGGATGGCCACAGTAGCTGTGTCTACTGCCTAGGGGCCATCCACTTGCAGGAATCGTGCTTGTTCTGCCATGCTTTCTCTCCTAGAGTGTTACAGGAGAGAAAGAACAAACTCATACTCAAGGGTCTATTGAAACCATGCTTTGAGGAAGCACTATCCAGTTCTTCTGCTTCCTCATCTGGGAAATCAAAATCCTCAAAAAGGCCTTCTCCGGCACCAGCTGGTGTCTCAGAGCCACCTCCTAAACAGTCCAAATCTGCCTCCTTGACTCCTCAGCCTTCGGAGCCGAAGGAGACCATCATGGTGGTGTCAGAGTTGGTTACAGGTGTTTCGTAACCCATCTCTGAACCTATTGATACAGCAGTTGACTCTGCTACTCTGAGCCGGTCTGTAAGCTCCCTGCAGGTTTCCGTAACAATTAAGTCTCCATTGCCCCCTAGGTCAAGATTCCCTACTATGTCTTTCAGGTCTTCCAGGAGCTTTTCAGAAGATGATGTGGAGAAGGTAGTGCTGAGACTCCTGAAGTCATCTGCCTTACCAGAATTATTGTTGGCTCCGACCCCGTTGGCTCCAGAGCCACTTGGCCCAGCTTTGCCCTTGTCTGCTATTCCTCCTCCGAGCCATACATGCCTTTCGGAGCTGGAGTGCTTGGTGCCAACGGAGGAAATGCCGGCTCCAGCACACTTTGTTGCTGCCTTGGAGCCGGGTGCAACTCCGATATGCTCGGTGCCATCCGTCGTGTCCAGGGGCTGAAGCTCTCCTGTCGGCACTGACAGGGGAGGTTGGAATCTCTCTTCGGTTCCAAGCCTTCCTCTCCATGCTTTGGCCAGGGTGAGCTTGGACCCTGCATCTATCTCTGAGCATACAGCTCTGGCTCCGGCGCTGACCCTCGTCTTTTCGGAGCGGGGAGGTCTTCGGAGCCAGAGGGGTCTGCGTTTGAGATGATGAGGAGCGTGCTGTCTCATTCTCCAGCCCCTACCAGTGGCACCAGCACTCTTCCCCGGAGAGCACCCAGTTCAGTCTCAGCCCCTACTGTCTCTGGAGACAGCAGAAACCCGCAGCCTGAGGAGCCATCGGCTGGTGGCCCCCACTCTTCCGAGGCTTCCCTGGAATGTCCTTCTGAGGAGCCTCCCCAGAAGAGGTTATGTAAGAAGAAACATGTTGACTCCCAGGATGAGTCTTTGACATCGGACACTGACCTCGAACAGTCGGAAGGGTCCCCCAAGTTGTCCTCTGATATCTCCTTTGTGGACATTTTAGAGATCCTTGGGCAGAGGTGTGACTGGCCCACTGTTAACCCTTCTGATGAGGAGTAGGTGTGCCTGAAGGCTTTCGGGTCTCAACCTTCTGCCTCTTGGGTATCTCCACCTTTTGACGAACTGATGGCTCTAGTTAAGTCGAAAGGTGTGGGATACTCCTGACACCGTGGAGCCAGTCCCCAGGAGACCAAATAAGTTCTTGTCTGCCCCTCCTGGTAAAGAGTTCTTGTCCAAGGGCGTTCCCATAGATGCCATGGTGATGGCGGCGGCCACAAAGAAGGAGTTGGCAGAGACTTCATCTGTTCATCCGCCAAACAAGGAGTTTCGACAGATGGACAGATTTGGGAAGCGTATTTTTAGTTCAGCGGCCTTTACCCTTCGATGGCTGAACTATCTCACTCACTTCACGAGGTTGCAGAGGGATCTCCTCAAGGAGTTAGGAGATTCCATGCAAGGTGCGTGTACTGAGGGATTTCCTGACAAGATTTCTACTCAGTTGTCCACCTTAAGTTCTGTGGTTAACTCCTCCATGCGACTTATCTCTCTTATGCTGCGGATGGAGCAAGTAGAGCAGTGGTTTCTGGAGTTGCCTTGAGGTGCCACTCTGGGATGCGCTTATGTAATTTTGCAGAACCGTTCAAGTCTACTTTCACCAACTCCCCATTTGTTGGTTCCTCATTATTTGGTTCCAAGGTGAAGGATACACTCACTCGGTGTGAGCAAGAAGGAAAGACTCTTTCTGCCATGGGAGTGCATTTTACTGTCCCTTCCAGACCATACCCCATACCCCAAGGGTCAAAGGGGGGGGCGGTAAAATATGGTTCAAGAAATCCCAAAGGGTCTTTCCTGACACACAGGGTGAATCCTCCTTCAGAGGCAGAGGAGGAGGAAATGGCAGACATCGCCCTAGAGGCAGGGGCGGTCCGCAATACCGACAAGGTCACGATTCCTTTCGAGGACGGCCTTATCAGCGCTCCTGATGTGGAGCCTGACTGCGCTTCTCTGGGGCCGGTCGGGGGTCGCATTTCTTTGTACCAAGAAGCCTGGCTAAATATCACCCAAGACAAGTGGGTACAAAGAGTTGTTACCAGAGGCTATATCATACCCATTTTCCTATCACCGTTTGTTCCCAAAAGGATCCCATATGTACCACCCAATTTCAGGGATCAGGCAACTGTGGAGATCAACACATTGCTCTTAAAAAGAGTCATCCAGCCTGTCCCAGCAGACCAGATAGGATCCGGAACTTACTCCTGGTTCTTTTTAGTTCCAAAACGAACCGGAGATTGGAGGCCAATTTTGGACCTCAGCAGATTGAACGAATCAGTGAAGAAGGACAAATTTTGGATAGTAACACTGCAGTCTATACTCCCGTTGTTAGGTAAAGACTTTTGGATGTGCTGTCTGGATCTTCAGGACGTCTACTACCACACAAAAATGGACAAGGCATCCAGAAGCCATCTACGCTTCTGGCTGGGAGCCGGTCACCATCAGTTTCGCACTCTGCCCTTTGGTCTCACCACAGCGCCCAGGGTGTTCACCAAATGCATGGCAGTAGTGACAGCTCACCTGAGACATCAGGGATTCCAGGTGTTTCCGTATTTGGACTGGCTCCTGACCACCCCCACCAGGCATCTACTCCTCCAAAACAGGGACGCCACAATTCAACTTTGTGCTCAGTTAGGGATCTCCATAAATTGGAAAAGATCTGCATTATTGCTCTCTCAATCTGTGATTTTTATAGGCGCAGAGGTAGACACAGTGAACATGACAGCTAGTCTCCCTGCCAAAAGGGCACAGAACTTAATCTTCCAAGTTCAACGTTTTCTTCCGTTGCGAAAAGCCAAAGCGAAGCAGGTTCTTCAGCTCCTCGGGACTATGGCTTCCACAGTTCTATTAGTACCATTAGCCAGGTTGCACATGAGAATTCTCCAGTGGCTTCTGTCTTCCCAATGGTCCTTCCAATATCTCCCGCTGAGTCATCCATCCTGCTGACTGAATCGTGCCAGAAGGACCTTCTTTGGTGGATAGCTCCCAACCAGTTGATCACGGGTGCCCCCTTTGTTCCTGCCCAACCCGTTGCCACTGTGACCACAGATGGCTCCCAGATTGGGGGGGGGGGGCATTATCTCGGCAGGACTGTCCAAGGCACATGGCAAGAACACGAGGCTCATCTGCATATCAGTGTTCTGGAGATGAGGGCGATGCTTCTGCCGTTGCAAGCACTTTAAGACCTTCATCCTCTAGGGACAATAGTGATGCAATCAGACAACATGCGGTGGTTTGGTATATCAACAAACAGGGCGGTACCAGATCTTACCCACTCTGTCGAGAGGCCATGTGAATTTGGGAATGGGCGATTTCTTCCCAGCGCTTTCTGGTTGCAACGCACATTCCAGGAACGCCCAACGTGATAGTCGACAAGCTCAGCCGGGCAATCCTAATGCCTCACGAGTGGTCCCTGAAACGGGAAACAGTGGATCAGATTTTCCGGAAATGGGGACAGCCTTGCTGTGACCTTTTTGCCAACCCAGTGAATACCAAATGCAGCAGCTATTTTTCCCTCAGTCCCCCTCCGGGGGAGACTCCCAAACACGCTCTGACTCACGATTGGCCCATGGGACTTCTGTATGCCTTTCCTCCAATCCCTCTCATTTCCAAAGTGATTCAGAAAGCCAGTCGGCTGGGAAGCAAGTTGATCCTCATTGTTCCTTACTGGCCTCGTCAGGTCTGGTTCCCCTTCCTCGAGCCTCTCCTCCTGGACGATCCTTGGATTCTGGACCCAGCTCCAGATCTATTGACTCACATGTCCGGTTCGCTACACCCCTCAATCCACACCCTCAAACTGACAGCGTGGCTGCTTCAGTTCCATCCCTAGTCAGTATCAATCCTCAGTGTCACATATTCTTATGTCCTCCATTAAACCTTCAACTAGGAGGCTGTATGGCAGTAAATGGAAAAGATTTTCTATTTGGGCACAGAGAATGAATGTAGATCCATACACTGCTTCTATCCCTGCGATTCTGGATTTTCTTTCTGAGCTTTTTCAGCAAGGATCTGCCGCTGCCACAATCAGAGTCCAGTTGGCGGCAATTTCTCATTTTCACTTAGGTTTTCCAGATACCAATTTAATGTCTCATAAGCTATGCAAGACCGTTTTGAAAGGGGCCACTCTATTGAGACCACCTCTGCAAAAACCAGCGGCCTCTTGGGATTTAAATTTTGTGTTGTCCAAATTGACATCTCCCCCCTTTAAACTTTCCCACTCATCTTCACTAAAATTTTTGTCTTGGAAGACCTTGTTTTTTGGTAGCTATCACATCAGCTAGACTGGTATCGGAGCTACAGGCCTTGTCTATTAAGCCACCATATTTGATTTTTCACAAAGACAGGCTGTCATTGCGTACTAATCCCTCCTTTGTCCCCAAAGTTTTTTCTAATGCTGCCTTAAACCAATCAATAGACCTCCCAGTTTTCTTCCCTAACCACTGTAATGCAGCTGAGTACAGTTTCTCAGCTAGATGTTCATAGACAACTACGATTTTATCTACAGCGGACTAAGGTTTTCAGGAAATCAGATCAATTATTCATTTCCTCTTCTGACTCTAGATTGGCTTACCAATTTTTAAAGTGACACTATCTAATTGGATTTCCAGTTGTATAGCCTTTATAGCTCAGAGGGCAAACCTTTACCCTGCAGGATCAAGGCTCATTCTACCAGGTTGCTGTCTACCTCTACAGCCTTTCAAGCCAGGGTACCACTTCATAATATTTGTGCAGCAGCTACGTGGGCTACCCCTCACACTTTATTACGCATTACAAATTGGATTTGGCATCCAGGGGTAGAGCATCCTTTGGCTCCACAGTGCTCAAGAGTATTTTTCAATGAGCCACCCAAAAATAAGGTGCTAGGGACACTGTCCCATATGTAAAAATGAAGATGAGATCGGACTACCTAATATAAAGAAGTTATGACTCACCATAACGTTCCATGTTGGTAGTCCATCTCGCCCTTCATTTTTACCAACCCACCCTCCTACCCCCATCCTGGAAGATCTGTAAGTAATAATTTGGTTGCCTTTGGTTGGAAACCCTTTAGTATTGGTTGTTTTTATGGTTGTTATTCTAGTGGGCAGAAAACAAGATCTGGGGATTGTACTGGTGCACCCTGCGATACCTGCTTATCCATGAGCCAACCAGAAGTCTTCCAGCTTGTAAATCGGCTGAGTCGGAGCTGAGGATCGGCTCCGAACCCATATGTAAAAATGAAGGGTGAGATGGACTACCAACATGGAACGTTATGGTGAGTACACTTCTTTTTCTGACAGGTTATGAAAGTATGAGGAAAGCTTTATCTACAAATCTAATGTCATTTTCATTTGTCCTCAACCTGTGGGTTTCAGATACAACCCTCTGATCTGACTCTGCCACTTTCCAAAGCTTTAGGCTCCGAAGCTCGAGCTCCTTCCCTACCCATCATGCCTCATTCCCCCAAATTACCAAAGATCTCATTGCTTGAGCTCCATTGAGTGTTTCTCTGGATTTCAGCCAAGTCTGTTTTTTTCTTTGCTGTACTGTTTCTTCCCCCCCCCCCCCCCTCTTCTTAGTTGTAGAATACTAGGCGTTCCTATAATTCCAAAAAAAAAAAGCCATTCACCATTTTTTTCTTTGTGGGAGTTAACTTTCCCTTTCCTCTTCTCTTCCTTAGCAATGTCCAATAAGCCATTAGACTTTAAAAAGTGCACTTCCTGTGGGCACAAGATTCCGTTATCTGATGCACACTGGGAGTGTGCTTATTGTCTCGGCCTTGCACATTTTGAAACCCCCTGCTCTATTTGTGACTGTCTTCCTCTGGGTGCTTTGGCTAGCTGCAAGAATAAACGTATTTTAAAGGGCCTTCTTCCATCCTCTGCCCCAACTGCAGGTTCCTCTACTTCAGGGGCTCAACCCACCTCCAAGAAGCACAAAGATGTCCAGGAAGACAGGAAGCATTCCCCTGACAAGTCTGCCTCTACTTGTAGTGAGCCTCCCAAAAAGGCTCCCAGAGCATTGGATCTGAAACCTTTTGACCTTAGTAATTGTGCCGAGTCATCCTCTGACCCTTACTCCTTAGGACTGATTCCTGCTGCCTCGCGATCTCCCTTTCGGGACAGATACCCTAAAACATCCTCGAGACCACCTTCCACATCTTCTGTCAGGTTCTGCCATAGCCTTTCCGGATCAGAGGTGGATAGCCTGATGCAATTCCTTCAGACACAAATCCAGATGAGGGTTTTACCAGCTCTGTCCCCTACCGGGTCCCTGAGTCGACCGTTCTCCTTTCAGGCCTGTTGCTCCTTCTCCAGTCCGATCTCCTGCTTTGGAGTCTTCGGATCCAAAAGCACAGAGAGTCGAGGTGTAGGAGCTGGTAGTGATTATCTTTTAGACTCTGACAGCTTTCCTGACTTGCTTGGCTCTAACCTCGTCTGAGCAGAGTGACTCTAGGAGCCTAAGCCTCGACGTTAGTTCCTTGGGTGCTGACTTTGATGCCAAAGTTTTTGGAGCAGTCACTTCCCCTTGGAGCATTGACGTTCTACTGCTCTGCTCCAACTCCTTCGGAGTGGACAGCCAGCAAGGCTGTAGTACTTTCTGCCCCAACAACTTTGGCAAGAGCATCTTCAGTGTCTCCAGGCCTGTGTGCCTTCGAGGTGATTGAGAGGGTTCTCTCCCTACCCAGGAAATCCTCTGCTCCAATACTTCTGATCCAACCCTTTACCTCCATGGATAATGTGTATGAGACCCCATGTCTGCCGCCTCCAGGACAGCTAGCCCAGCAAAACTATTCCATCCTTGGAACTCCATGTCTCTTCCGATTTCTCCCTGGAACATCCCTCTGAGGCAGTATCCTAGAAAAGAAGGTGCAAGAGGAGGCACCTGAATTCTCTCCAAGAATCCGTCATGTAAGAGACAGATTTTGAGGAAGGGAAAGGGTCCCAGAGATCTCCACCCGAGGATGTCTCCTTTGGAGAGATCTTAGAAATCCTGCGCCAAAAGGTGGTTGGTCTACCCAAAATCCTACCCCTGAGGAAACTGTTCTTGGAGGCTTTTGAGTCTGGCCAATCTACATCTTTGGTGTCTACCCCAACCCCTCGACCCAACCCCCCCCCACCCATATCTCAACAACCCCCCCTGCTGATGCACTCATCAACCTAGTATCGACCAGGGCTTGATTGAAAAAAGCTGGGCACTTTAGATCCTATCCCCAAACATGCAGATAGGATTCTTAGTGCCCCCACAGACTTGACCACATTGGACTAATGGGGTTCTGGTAGATACCATGGTAGTTGTGGCAGCGTCCAAAAAACGAGCTGGCTCAGGAAAACTCCTGTCCATCTTAACAGGGAGTCTAGGACAATGGACAGATTTGATATGAGAGTTTACACCTCCGCTACCTTTCACCCTACAAGCACTAAGCTATCTTTCTCATTTTACAAGGTTACAGAGGGGATTTACTCAAGGAACACTCTAGCTCTGTCCCAGAGTCCATGTCTGATGAATGGAAGGTCTTTTACTCCAGAATGGCCACTCAATATCTAATGTGTCCATGAGGTTAATTTCCCTTACTGCAGAGGGTATCTCTAAGCCGCTGGTTCCGGCATTGCCATTAGGTGTCATGCCTGGGTGTGGCTTTGTGACTTAACGGAACTTTTCTAGGTATCTTTCATCAATGTACCCGTTGATGGATTTGTCATTATTTGGCCCCACAGTCAGAGATGCACTCTCCTGCTGTAAGAAAGAAGGAAAAACTTTGCCTGCCATTGGAATCCGTTTTTCTACCCCACAAAGATCCTTCTCTAGGAATCGGTGTGTTGATAAAAAAATTAATTGTTCAAGAAGTCTCAAGGTCCTTTACAGAAATGTCAGGGAGACTTTTCCTACAGAGTCTGAGGGTGAAATTGCTATGATGGTAGACGCCACCCATGCGGCAGAGGGGATAAGCAAAATCATGGGTCTCCAGATTCATTCTTGGACAGACCAGACCCTTTCAGCCATTCTGAAAGGTTGCCCTGACTGTCCCTCTATGGAGGCAGTTAGAGGGTGCCCATCCTTGCACCCAAAAGCCTGGTTAGCCATCACAAATGACCCTGTGTACGCAAAGGATCATTTTCAGACGCTACTCCATTCCTTTTTTAAAACATCCCAAACCAAAGGGGTCCCTCCCTAATGTTCCAACCAGTCGCAGGAAATAAGCAGCTTTGTAGGTTGCAAAGTTGATGGAAAAAGAGTCATCCAGAAGATCCCTCCACATCAAACAGAATCAGGAATTTACTCTATTCGTTTTAGTACCAAAAAAGACAGGGAATCTGATGTCAGTTTTGAACCTGACATCTTTAATCAAGTCAGGAAAAAAATAACTCAAAATTTTGAATGGTCACAGTCCAGTTCATTCTACCACTACAGCAAATGGGCAACTGTAGGTGCTTGATAGACCTAAAGGACACGTACTACCATACCAAAATGGACAGACACTCCAGAAGATATCTTCGCTTCAGGCTGGGAGCCAACCATTACCAGTTCAGAGTCCTCCCTTTTGGTCTCAGCACAGCCCCCAAGGTGCTCACCCAAATGTATGGCGGTAGTTGCAGCTCACTTGAGACCACACGAATTCCAAGTGTTTCCTTATCTGGACAATTGGCTCCTGACGATACCATCATTCCATCCATCCAAGTCAGGGACTCTGTTATATCTAGCCCCAACCTTAGGCATAACCATTGGCATGCAGAAATCACAGTTGTACCCTGTTCAGGTAATAGACTTCATTGGAGCACATCTGGACACATCCAGAACCCTGGCCTTCCTCCCTCCAGACAGAATTTGAACTCTGACTACATGTCAGAGAGATTCTAACAATACAGGATCTGCCAGCAAAATTATTGCTCAGAGGATCTGTCTTTATGGCTGTCGCAATTACACACCATGGCTACAAATGAGAATTCTGCAATGGACGTTAGTCTAATGGTCCTTACACCAGCACCCTCTAAGCTGTTTGATCAAACTATCAAGTGTGTGCAAAGACTGTTCTTTATTGGCTTCATTCCTCAGATATGGAACACGAAATGTCCCTTTGTATCCCCCCATGCAGATTGACCACAGACGCCTCCCAGCTGGGGTTGGGGGAGCATTTCCTGTGACACAGTCCAAGGCACGTGGTCCCCACAGGAAACCAATCTGCATGTCGATGTCCTAAGGATGAGAGCAGTTGTCCTAGTATTCCAAGCCCTACACAACTTTCTTCCTCTAGTGACTATTGTGATATAAATAGACAATATGTCAGTTGTGTCATCAACAAGCAAGGAGGAACAAGGTCTTAGCCCCTGTGTCAAGAAGCCCATGAGAGTGTGGCAATGGACAATTTCTACCAACTGCTTCCTAACTGCAACACACATTCTTGGGGTGGTGGCACACAGCATTCTAGGGGCACAGCTGAGCAGAGTTTTACTGATGCCTCATGAGTGGTCTTTAAAGTAGTCCATGGCAAATTCACAAATGGGGTCAACCCTGCTGAGATCTCTTTGCATCCCTCACAACAACAAATGCAGCAGGTTCTTTACCTTGATCCCTCCTCAGGAATAGTCTCCAAGTGATGCTGTAGTTTGTTTGACCCCTCCCCCCACTCTACTTTGTGCCTTTCCACCTCTACCACTAATTCCTAGATTTCTTCAGAAAGCACACAGGTTGAAGAGCAGAGTAATCCTCATTGCTCCTTTCTGGCCTAGACAAGTCTGGTTCACCTTCCTTTGTTCTCATCTGCTCTGCCCTATGTGAACATTGGAACTGACTCCAGATCTACTGCCCCATCCATCAAGGCAGATTCATCCAGACTTTCCAGGCCTAAAACTAACCTCATGGTTTCTCCAATTCTGATGATAGCTAGACATTCCATGCTTTTATCCATCGTCCAAAAGATTTTGATTTTATCCCACAAAGCATCCATTAGAAACACTTGTAAAAGCAAATGGAAAAAGATTCTCCAGATGGACTCAACAGAAGCAATTGGATCCTTTACTGCTCCTACTCCTGCAGTCGTAAATTTCCTTGTTGATGTCTTCCAAAATGGGGCTACTTTACTCCTAAAAGTACAGTTGGCAGCCATCTCAAATGATCATACTGGAGAAAATTTTTCATCGCTAGATTCTTCAAAATTGTTTAGCGCCTTTCTTAGAGGTACCTTCTTGCTTCACCCTCCTGTCAAGGATCCCACCCCTCCCTGGGATCTAACTATGATTCTACAGGTACTAGTCCATCTCCCTTTTGAAACTCATGGAAAACTGTTTTCTTGGTTGCTGTCACTTATGCAAGAAGAGTTTACAAGTTACAAGCCCTCTCTTTCAAGACTCCTTATTTAATTTTCCATAGACAGTCACCTTACGTACCAACCCTTTTTTTTACCCAAAGTTCCTGCAGTGAACGATATTAACCAGTCCATCAACCTACCAGTTTTCTTTCCCAATTTCCAAAACAAGGGAGAGTATATCCTTCATTTATTAAGTGTACATAGACATCTGCGTTTTTATCTAGACAGGACAAGATCATTCAGAAAGTCTGACCAACTGTTCGTACCCTTTGCCAATATCAGAAAAGGAAAACCATTTTCTAAGACCCCATTAATCAAATGGTTGAGATTGTAATTCTTTTGTGCATGCATCTAAGGGTATATCTTTGCCCACACATGTCAAAGCCCACTCTTCCAGATCCATGTCACCAATGCCAAGCCTTTTGGTCCAGGGTCTCGATTCATGATATTTCTGCAGCTCCCTTGTGGTCTGACTCTCGTACCTTTATTTCACACTATAAGTTAGATATTACCTCCAGAAATTGAGCTACCTTTGGTTCTGCAGTGCTGTGGAATATCCTTACACGAGGACCACTTGAGATTATTGTAGCTGTGGGCTGTCCTCCAGGTTGAGGAATGAATGAAAATGACAATATCTGATAAAGTTATGTACACACCAAAACATTCCGTCTATGTTGTCCATTTTCATTCTTCCTCAACCTTCCCTCCCTCCTATCCACTGCCCGTGTCTATGGGGACCTGATGAATATGCTTTTAGGAATCACTGTTCCTGCTTGACTCCTGAACTCTGCATGTACAGCCTCTAAAGAAAATTATAACAGCAAATGCAATCTGAGGTAATTTGGGGGAATGAGGCATGATGGAATAGGGGCGGAGCTCAAGCTTCAGAGCCTAAGGTTTTGAAAAGCAGCAAAGTCAGATCTGAGGGTCAGATCCAAAACCCACAGGTTGAGGAAGAATGAAAATGGACAACACAGATGGAACATTATGGTGAGTGCATAAGTTTTTCCTTCCTCTGAAGAAAAATCTGCTTAGTTTATTCTATTGCACATGTTGATACTCATTGTTTGCCCTTTTTTAATTTCTCCATGTCTTTTGGGATGTTCATCGTGTTGCCCTGCTGCAGTCATCACACTTGGGTTATCTTGCCGTCAAGCGATCCCGCAATCGGCCTGAATTCCAAAGTCTTGGTCCGGCGTCGATTGCTGTCGCTTCTTCCCTGACGTCAGTGAGCCAGGGGTATATAAGAGGCATCCAACGCCATTTTCTTCGGTCTTTCTTGCCGCGCGGTGCCTGAAGCAGAAGCAGTAAGTGCCGGTCAGCCGACACCTGAGATTTTCAAAACGAATTTCAGTCCGAAGTCTTCTAATACCATGGCGGGAATGGACCCCATTCCTAAGTCAAAGTATGATAAAAGTTCATGAAATTAGTATTGTTTCAATTTTTGATGTCACTCAGAAGTGCTTTTCACAGCAACTGCAGTGTGCCCGGTAATGACTCCTTCTGTAATCCGTACGGAGTTGCATGCATCTGTAACATATCCAAGTATGACTGTAAATTCTCTTGACCCATTGTGCCTACTACTACTAGAATTCTCTGGGTTTCTTCCTTCCACATTGTCCTTGTTTCTGCCTGCAAATCCTGGTATGTTATGACTTTGTCTCTCTCTGTACGTAAGACACTGTAGCAATTTCAGTAATCCAATACTACTTTTATCTTCTTTTCATGGACTGCTATATCTGATTTTCTTGCATTTATTTTTGAACTATGGGTAAAAGATGATCCCATGTGATACTTCATTGTTTTCTATGATGCTTTGTGGCTTATGTTTCCAGTGCTTTTCAGATACTTCAGTATAATAATGTTTGCACAATCCTCAGTGTAACCGTCTTGCGATGTTAATTCTGCCTTTCAGTATACAGTCCTCCTGCCATCAGCATATCACAACCAGCAACAAGATGTGCAACTGTTTCCAGTTCTGTTTTACAAAATCTACATTTCTGTTTCTCCCACATGTTCAATGAACATTGTAAACCAACGTGTAAGTGGGCCACCAGTATTAACCTTTCATCTTTAGGTTTAAATTCCTCTCCACAACCATTTGTGCATCTGATCTTGATCAACATGAGGTTGTTAGAGTTTTCTATACTTGCAACTGTATTTATGCATTTTCCACATTTCTAGCCTTCTCTATCTGATCCTTCACCTTGTATTCTTTCTTTTGTTTTTTGGCACATTCAGTTGCCATCTTAATTTTATCTAATTCTGGTTTAATTTCCATTCCTGCTTGATGCCGATATGCTTCTGCTAAAGGGAAGTCATCTTAGACTCATTCTCCTCTTGTTTCAAAACTTTTACTATGTTTGGGTCTTGTGATATGTATGCATTCCCACTACTGCAGATGTATACACGTAGTCAGTTTCGAGGAAGCCCATACCTCCTTCCGGACAGGGAATATTATAGTCTTGGTATTCACTGATTTTTTATAAATCATTTGAGCATATGAAGCATCCTTCTTGTTTCTGTGCTTTTACTGTATTTAAACTGTCTTTTTCTACTTTATAATACTTTATTTTGCTTTTGCTGCTGTTCTTAAAAGTGTTGAATTGCATTTATACCACCTCTTTTCTTACTGCTTGCTAGTAGCCTAATTATATTGAGAAACATTTTTTACTGAATTGCTGTTTTATACTGTTTTTTTTTTTTTTTTTTTTTTTTTTTTTTTTGCTGTCATGACTGTGATTTTAAGCACTTTTCAAATACCTCTGCACTTTTTAGCATAGGCTAGAGTCAGTCTTACTGAATCTAGACTGTCTTGTATCACTTGAGCACTAAAACCAGTTCTACACTGAGACACTGATAGATCTGAGGCAGCCGTTGCTTCTGTTTAACTACAAGTGCCTGTTTCTGCTCTTGTATTGCACTCTTAATTTGTATTTGCATTCTACTCTCTGACTGCAGTGGTGGTGCTGCGGTAGCGTTGTCGCCTCACAATAAGACGCTGTCCGGTTGGATTCTCAGCTAGAGCGTCTTCTGCGTGTAGACATGCGTGAATGGGCGTACCTTAGTTGAAGGTTGTGCGTCATCGCTGGCAACTCTGCACATAAAAATCTACTGCCAATCATTAGTGGACCGGAGTTCCGCTGTGGCGACCCCTAACCGGGAAAAGCCGAAAGACACAACAACTCTGGCTGAATTGTCAGAACTGTTTTTGGCCACATTTTACTGCATACTTTACTAGTTCAGCTGTACCATAGCTCAGTTCCAGGCTTGCTGTTTCTGGGGTCTGATGTTCATCGTGCATACAGCTGCAGTCATAACAGATGGGTTCTCCTGCCGTCGGGCGGGTCCTCGGTCGGCCGAATTCGAAAGTCTAGGTCTGGCGTCGGTTGTCGTCGCTTCTTCCCTGACGTCAGAGCGCCAGGGGTATAAAAGAACCAGCCGACGCAGTTTTCTCCAGTCTTTCTTGCCGCGCGGTGCCTGAAGCAGAAGCAGTTCGCAAGTGCCGGTCGGCCAGCTCCTGAAATTACGAAAATTTTGCAACCGAAGTCTTCTTGAAAGCCAAGTACCCCGTTGGGGAAACTTTTCTTGCCTCAGACCAATGTCAGACAAAGTTAATAATTGTATTTCATGTGGGAAGCAAATACCGCATAAGGATTTCCATTCCCTCTGTATTCCTTGTTTAGGCCTAGACCACAACGTCTCGGTCTGTCGCTTTTGTGCTACATTCAACAAACGCACCATTAAGCGTCGGGGGAGTTCACCCAGCATTATTTTGGCAAAAAATGTAACTATATTATGTCGTCGGATACTCCGACTTCAGTTTTCTCTAAAAAGCGCAAAGATAAGGACAGACTCACAAGGTCCGCGGCCTCTACCGACACCACGCCAAAAACGACTACACGTGGTCTGGTTCTCAGCGAGGCGCTTACGCAGACCCTGACTACTGACTACACTACATTGGCAGTGTCTCCTGTGCCCAAGGTCGCAGGCTCCTCGGCCCACACCCCGACTACAGATACCGAAGCCACACTTAGCGGTGAATCTCAAAATGTTGACAGGTCTACCTCCTCTCAAGGTGTCTTCAGACCTTCCTCTTCTTTTTCCATCAAGGTTTTCACCAAGTCCAAAGCAGCCATGCATTCTAAGAGACGAGCTATACAGGGCCCATCTCCAGGCCCCATGCCTAAAAAACAGATGCTTAAGATGGCTGAGGATCTAATTACTCATATCAGGGGTTCTCAACCCCCCCCCGGACAAAAGGCTCAGAGTGGAGGAAGAATCCCCCTCCTCTGATCAGGGCTCCATTATATCAGAGCACTCTGATGAGCAGGAACATTCTTACTCCCCTTTTGAAGACTCTGATGCAGAGGAGTCCATTCCTTCTGTATCCCCCCCCCCAGAGGATTACTCATTTGGGGAAACTTTGCATACCTTAAGGGAACACTTCCACTGGGAAGGCCAGGATTATTCAGATTCCAAGAAAAGGCTTAGGGAATTTCTCTTGCTACCTCAGCATAGGCCTCTAGCTATACCTTCTGTCTTGGACATACTAGATGATGTGTACTCGGAGGCCTGCCTTAACCCGGATTCTCTACCTCCAGCTCCAGTCAAGCCTGACAGGTACTACAGGGTTCCTGACTCACACCAATTTCTATACAAAAGCCATGCTGCTGACCCAGAAACTATCTCACAGGACCCCAAGGGAATTAAGGCCTCCACTGCTAAAAATCCATTACCTTCCGAGAGAGATTCCAGATCCTTAGAAAGGTGGGGGGAAAAGGTATATACCTCTGCCACCTTAACCATGAGGGCATTAAACTGTCAATTCCATATGCTAAAGTACCAACAGTTTTTGTTATCACAATTGAGAAGTAAAATGTCACAACCTGAACAACCAGACTTGAAGGAGATGCAGGATTTGATGCATAGTGCAGAACAAGAGGGTAAACATAACTTACAATGTGGTTTTGATGCTCTAGAGGCCTCATGTAGAGCTGCTGTTACAGGATCAGTCATACGTAGACATGCCTGGCTCAAGGAACAAACCTTACCAGATCATGTCAAAGCTAAATTACTAGATGCCCCTCTACAAAAGGATGTATTTGGTGCTAATGCGGAGGAGGTATTAAGGAAAATGGAGGAAAAGGTTAAATCAATGCAAACAGTGAAGGATTTTCTACAGGTACAACCCCCACGTTTCAGTAGAAATTGGCCTTCCAAAAATTGGTCCTTTCCAGCCACGGACAGACCCCAAAGAGGTAGATACAGGCGCCCGAGGGGCAAAGGGCAATCCCAAGGATCGTTTAGAGGCAGACAATGGCAAGCTCCTACACAAAGAGGTGGTGAGGATAACTCGCAACCATTCAGAAAGCAAGCCCAATGACTTTCCCGTTTGCATGCCAAGCAAGACTCAAATGGCAGCATCTTTAGGCGGAAAACTGGCATTATTTTCAAAATATTGGTATATTGTCACAAAAGACAAATGGATCCTGGACATTATAAACAGAGGCTACAGATTCCATTTTCACACCCTTCCAAAAATGAGAGGCATGCCAAACCTGCCACACAATCAAAGGGCAGAGGCACAAAGACAAATTTCAGATCTCATAGACATGAAAGCTATTCAAGAGGTACCTACGCACGAACAAGGTCAAGGTTTTTATTCCAGACTATTCTTGGTACCAAGGAAGGGAAAAGATTGGAGACCTATTTTGGACCTATCCATTCTAAACACATTTCTACTGCATTCTAAAATTCAAGATGCTCACTCTACAGCAGCTTCTTTCCATGCTGGGCAAGGAGTCTTGACTGGTAACATTGGACCTCAAGGAGGCATACCTGCATGTCCCAATCAGACAAAATTGCAGAAGATACCTCAGATTTCTTGCAGGTTCAACCCATTATCAATTCTCTGCATTGCCCTTTGGCTTATCTACTGCGCCCAGAGTATTCACGAAATGCCTGGCATCAGGAATTGCCTACTGCAGACTTCAAGGGATACAAATATACCCCTATTTGGACGACTGCCTGATCCAAGCGGAGAGCAAGCACATTCTTCTGAAACATCTGGCTTATGTAATAATGTTGTTGAATTCTCTGGGATACACAGTCAACAAAAAGAAATCAAGGCTAATACCCTCTCGGAAAATAATTTTCCTGGGTGCCATCTTGGACACAAACACCCAGATGGCCTACCTCACGCCAGAGAAGCAGGGGCAACTAACTCAATACTTCAGAACACTAGCAAATTGCACCAGGCTGACTGCAAGGAAAATCCTGCAGGCTCTGGGATTCATGGCATCTTGCATCGTACTAATCCCATGTGCAAAGCTGCATATGAGGAAACTTCAATGGTACCTGAAAAACCTATGGTCTCAACACAGCCACAGTTTGGAAACAATAATACCACTAATTCCATGTCTTCAAAAGGAATTTCTGTGGTGGGCTCAAGCATGCCGAACAAACACAGGTCTCCCATTCAGCAAGCCTCGAGCAAATCAAGTTATCACAACAGATGCCTCGGACTACGCCTGGGGGGGCGCACATGACAGATCGGTGCATTCAGGGCAAATGGTCCCAAAAAGAAACGCACCTACACATCAATCAAAAGGAAATGCTAGCAGTAATAAATGCTATTATAGCTTTCAAAGACCTCCTGCAACCAGGTCAACCATTGATAAGGACGGACAACACCACAGTAATGTGGTACATAAACAGGGAGGAACCCATTCATACCCCCTATGCAGACTGGCCATGTCACTTTGGAACATGGCCCTGGACTTACAAATCGAACTACAAGCACAGTATTTGCCAGGCAAGGAAAACACGCTGGAAGACAACCTAAGCAGAAATATGACAGATCCACACGAATGGAAGTTGCATCCTCAAGTTTTCACAGAGATAATTCAAGCATGGGGAAGGCCAGACATGGATCTCTTTGCCTCCCACAAAAATCACCAATTGACAAAATTCTTCTCAAGGATTTTTCATCCAATGGCCTGGAGAAGTTGGACGCTCTCTCTTTCAGTTGGACATCAGTGACAGTTTATGCCTTCCCACCTCTTCCTCTGCTGCCCAAAGATCTATTAAAAACCAGAGCAGACGGACCAAAGATGATTCTCATTGCTCCAGACTGGCCAAGACAACACTGGTACCCACTCTTGAGAAGCCTGACGCATTCCCCACCACGGATCCTGCCTCTAATGCCTCTTCTTCTGACTCAGCACAGCTTCAAAACTCTTCAGTCAGCTAAAAACACTCAATTTAGCCGCATGGAAGATTCCTTAGCATCACAACATACCCTACTCTCCAAGGAGGTGCAGGATGTCATTTTGGAGGCCAGAAGGCCGTCTACTAGAAAAGCTTACTCCGCAAAATGGAAGCGGTTTTGTGTCTGGAATGAGAAAAAGGGCCAGGATCCTGGAAAACTGAATTTACCTCAAATATTACAGTATCTAGCTGAGCTGCTAAGCAGTGGACTTTCTCCTCCATCAAAATCCATGCCTTAGCCATTTCTGCGGAATACAACACTGATCCACCGTTATTCTCTCACCCCCTCTTAAGACAGTTCCTCAGAGGGGCTAAGAATCTAAAACCCCCAAGGAAACAACCAATACCTGCTTGGGATCTCAATTTCATTCTAGAAAAGCTGACCTTGCCTCCTTTTGAGCCAGCTGCCTCATCAGATTTGCAATATTTGTCGTGGAAAACAGCTTTCCTTCTGGCTGTTACCTCAGCTCGTAGGGTATCGGAACTACAAGCTCTCATGGCTGTGCAGCCTTTCATCATCTTCCATCAGGACAGAGTTTCCTTACGAACCAACCCGTCCTTTATGCCAAAAGTGGTATCCAGGGTAGCTTTGAATCAGGCTATACACTTACCTACCTTTTATCCTAATCCTCAAAACAAAGGGGAGAGATTACTGCATTCCTTGGACATCCACAGACAACTGCGTTATTTGGACAGAACAAAGCCTTTCAGAAAATCAGAACAGCTCTTTGTGTCCTATGCTATAGGAGCTCAAGGAAAGCCAATTTCCAAACAGTCTATCTCAAAATGGATAGCCCACTGCATACGCTTTTGCTATTCTTTTCATGGCAAAACTGTACCTACAGGCATCAGATCTCACTCCACAAGGACCACGGCTACCTCTGCAGCTTTTCTCAGAGGAGTTCCTACCAAAGATATTTTGGAAGCAGCCACTTGGAGTTCTGTGCATACCTTCTCCAAGCACTACCACCTTCCATTATACTCCAAATCTAGAGCGGGCTTTGACACTGCAGTCTTGCAGGGCATTCTGGCTCCTCCTGGTTCCACCTAGTGCCTACCACCCCTTTCTTAGCTTTGGGATTCTACCCATCTGTTATGACTGCAGCTGTATGCACAATGAACATAGTACAGTTTTGTACCTACCATAAATGTAAATGTTCGAGTGCTAATACAGCTGCAGTCCAGCTTTCCCTCCCTCTTTCCCCTCTTGGGACAGGCCTATTGGCTAACACCTTTTCATGCAACCTGATTGGGGTATTCATTCTTGATGTATTTGCTTGCACTACTGTATTTTGATTATATTGCATTGCTTTATCACACAAATTTATGTATTGCCTTCCTTCTGGGGGCACCTGACATCTGGGGCAAGAAAAACTGAAGAAAATGGCGTTGGCTGGTTCTTTTGTACCCCTGGCGCACTGACGTCAGGAAAGAGGCAACGACAACAGACGCCGGACCTAGACTTTGGAATTCGGCCGACCGAGGACCCGCCTGACGGCAGGAGAACCCATCTGTTATGACTGCAGCTGTATTAGTACTCTAACATCTACATTTATGGTAGGTACAAAACTGTACTTTTCGGCTCCAGGAGTTTCGGAGCTGATAACTGAGCATGTGTCTCGGAACAGGTCTCCCCTGACTCTTAGGTCACCTATCTTTCAGCAATTTAGGTTCCCCACTCTATCCTCCAGGTCCTCTAGGAACCTTTCTGATGACGTTGAGAGTGGTGCACAGACTACTTCAGTCTTCGGCGCTGGCAAATTTACATTCGACTCCATCCCAATCTGCTCCAGAGCCTAATGTGCCCGTACACCCTGTCGATGTTCCTCCTCCGAGCCACTCTGGTGCTTCGGAACCAGAGATTTCTGTTCCTCGGGTTGTGGAAAGGTCTGATGTCCTTCAAGAATGCAACTGCAGTCCTTACATATGGGTTGTCCTGCCTCAGGCAGCCCTTCGGTCGGCCGGATTCCAAAGTCTGGGTCCGGCGTCGGCTGATGTCGCCTCTTCCCCGACGTCAGAGCAGATGGGGTATAAAAGCATCAGTCAACGCCATCTTCCTCAGTCTTTCTTGCCGCGCGGTGCCCGAAGCAGAAGCAGTTCGCAAGTGCCAGTCGGTTAGCTCCTGTGTTTTCAGTTACCAAAGTCATCAAAAAGCTAAGTACCCCGTTGGGGAACCTTTTCTTGCCTCAGCCGATGTCAGATAAAACTGCAAAAGAACTGTTTGTCTTGTGGTAAACAAATACCTCATAAGGACTTCCATTCTTACTGCCTTCCCTGCCTTGGCCCAGACCACGACGTCTCGGCCTGTGCTGCCTGTGCTTGCTTCAATAAGCGCACTCTCAGGTGCCGGGCAGAATTTGCTGAAGACTTTTTTGGGGAAAATTACTCCTATATCATGCCGTCGGAACAACCGATAACACATATTTCCAAAAAAAAAAACGGAAGGACCGGGAGTAACATTCTCGGCCCGCGACTTCCACTGACACTATGCCAAAATCTACCGCGAGTGCATCGGTCTCCTCGGAGGCGGTAATTCAACCGCTCCAGACCAACGACACTGCTTTACCGCACACTTCGGTCCCGGAGGCTTCCCCGGTGCCGGTTGTTGATTTTCCTCCTGAAACCGAAACCCAAGTTTTGCCTGACACCATACCGGTGGACAAAGTTACTCCTGCACGTGGGGCAGCTAGGCCTCCGATGTTTATGTCCATCAAGGCCTACACACGTGCTAAGGCTGCCAGCCAGGCTAAGTCTCACCCTCCTAAATCTTTTTCTCAGGGTCCCACTTCTGATAAACAGATCATGACTTTAGCTGCAGATCTTATTTCATTAATCAGAGGCTCTGAGGCTCATCCAGACAGGGGTTCTCAGCCGCCTGCAGACAAAAGGCCTAGGGTTGAGCAGACAGATACCTTTTCCTCAGATGAAGCCTCTGGCGACTCAGGTCATTCAGATTTCCAGGAAGAATCCTTCCAGGCCTACGAGGATTCTGATGCTGATGAATCTATTCCCTCTGCCTCTCCTCCGGAGGATATTTCTTTCGGGTAAATTCTCCACTCCATGAGAGAGCATTTTCAGTGGCAGGGCCAGGATTTCTCTGACTCCAGGAAAAGGCTTCGTACTTTCCTTAAGTTACCCCAGCACAGGCCTTTAGCTATTCCACCTGTGTTAGATGTATTGGATGATGTGTACTCAGACTCGAGTGCTTCTCCTGATTCTCTCCCTCCTGCTCCTATCAAGCCAGACAGATATTACAGGGTTCCTGAAACTCATAAATATCTCTTTAAGGCCCACTCTGTTGATCTAGAAACTGTTTCCCAGGGGCCCAAAGGAGTGGCCACTTCCACGGCCAAAAATCCTTTGCCCGCAGACAGGGAATCTAGGTCCCTGGAGAGGTGGGGCAAAAAAGTTTATACCTCAACTACCCTTGCCATGAGAGCACTTAACTGTCTTTTTCATATGTTTCAGTATCAGGATTTCTTGATGGATGATTTGCAGAAAAAGTTAGCCTCTCCTGAGCCTTTAGATAGAAAGGCCTTGCAGGATTTGGTGCATAATACTCAGCAGGTTAGCAATCATTCTCTTCAGTGTGGTTATGATGCATTGGAAGCTTCATGTAGGGCAGCCATGACAGGGGCTGTCATACGTAGACATGCTTGGTTGAAAGAACAGGCATTGCCAGATCATGTTAAAGTAAAGCTTCTAGATGCACCTCTGGAAAAACACAAGCTATTTGGTGCTAATGCTCAGGATGTGTTGAAATCAATTGAGGAAAAGGCTAAATCAGTACAAACAGTCAAAGATTTCCTCCAGGTTCAGCCACCAAGGTTCAGCAAGAATTGGCCTTCGAAGAATTGGTCCTTTCCAGACACTGACAAGTTCCAAAGGGGAAAAAAAAGGCGTGCTCGAGGTAGAGGGCAATACCGAGACTCCTACAGGGGCCACTAATGGCAACCGACTAATCAGAGAAGTGGCGCAGGGACTTCTACTGCTCCACAGGGACAATCACAATGACTTGACTTTGACACCGCCGACCAAGGCTCAAAGAGAAGCACCTTTAGGCGGAAAATTATCCTTATTTTCAAAAAATTGGCACGTTTTAACAAAGGACAAATGGATTCTTGACATAATAGACAAAGGTTACATGTTCCACTTCCATACCTTACCAACAAGACAAGGCATGCCAAACCTGCTACAAAATCAAAGGGCAGAGGCACTCATACAGGTTTCAAAGCTGCTACAACTCAAAGCAATAAAAAAGTTTCCTCCTCAGGAACAAGGCCAGGGATTCTACTCAAGACTGTTCCTTGTTCCAAGAAAAGAAAAGCAATGGAGACCTATACTGGACTTGTCCGCTCTAAACACTTTTCTCATTGTGCCAAAATTCAAAATGCTGACGTTGCAGCAACTTCTTCCCATGCTGGGCAAGGGGTCTTGGCTGGTTACTCTGGACCTCAAGGAGGCATACCTGCATGTCCCAGTCGGACACAGTTGCAGAAGATACCTCAGATTTCTTGCAGGGTCAGAGCATTATCAATTCTCAGCATTGCCTTTTGGCTTATCTACTGCGCCCAGAGTATTCTCGAAATGCCTGGCATCAGTAATTGCACACTGCAGACTCCAGGGGATACAAATGTACTCTTACCTGGATGACTGCCTTATACATGCGGACAGCAAGCAAGCCTTGATAAGAAACTTGAACTATGTCATTCACTTACTACAGGCTTTGGGATACACAGTCAACATTCAAAAATCAAGACTACTGCCATCCCAACAAATAATTTTTCTAGGAGCCAAACTGGACACAAACTCACAAATGGCTTTCCTCACAGAAGAAAAACAAGAACAATTACCAGATTACTTCAAAAGCCTAGCAAAGCACACCCAGATGACTGCAAGGAAAATCCTGCAGGCCCTGGGTTTCATGGCATCTTGCATTCTTCTGATTCCACTGGCAAGACTACACATGAGAAAAATACAATGGTACCTAAAAAGTTTATGGTCTCAACACAGCCACAGCTTAGAAGCGATTTATTCCACTCATTCCATGTCTACAAAAGGAATTTTTGTGGTGGGCACAAGCAAGCCAGCTAAACAAAGGCATGTCTTTCAACAAACCTCAAACAAGCCAAACCATTACAACAGACGCCTCAGATCATGGATGGGGGGCGCACATGGAGGGCAGATGCATTCAAGGGCAATGGGCACCCCAGGAAGTGCATCTACACATCAATCAAAAAGAGATGTTGGCAGTGATCCATGCAATCGAGGCCTTCGGAAACTTTCTTCAGCAAGGTCAACTGCTAATAAAGACAGACAACACCACTGTTATGTGGTATATAAACAAACAGGGAGGCACTCATTCTTACCCCCTCTGCAGGCTAACAATGACTCTTTGGGAAAAGGCCCTGAAACTGAACATACAGTTGCAATCCCAGTTTGTTCCAGGCAAGGACAATGTTCTGGCGGACAGTCTAAGCAGAAACATCTTGGACCTGCACGAATGGATGTTGCATCCAGACATTTTTTCACAAATAACTCATGCATGGGGGAGGCCGGACATAGACCTCTTTGCCTCACACCTCAATCATCATCTGAAGTTCTGCTCGAGGACACATCATCCTCAAGCCTGGAGAATGGATGCTCTCTCCTTCAGCTGGAACTCTCTAACAATCTATGCATTCCCACCTCTACCATTAATGACCAAGGTGTTACTGAAGATCAAAGCAGAACAACCGAAAGGCATTTTGATAGCTCCGGACTGGCCAAGACAGCACTGGTATCCATTACTAAGGAGCATAACTCGCACAAAGCCGTGGCCCCTGCCTCAATGGCCTTTGCTTCTGACTCAGCACAATTACAGGACGTTTCATCCCGACCTGCAAACATTACAGCTGGCAGGTTGGAGGGTTCTATGACTTCTCCCCATATCTCTCTCTCCAAGAAAGTTCAAGAGATCTTACTGGAAGCACGCAGACCTTCCACCAGAAAAACCTACTCCGCCAAATGGAAGAGATTCAACATCTGGAATGCCAGCAAGGGTCAGGATGCATCAGTAATGAGCATCCCACAGATACTAGAATACTTGGCAGAAATGCTACATAATGGCCTTTCATATTCTTCCATAAAAATACACGCTTCAGCAATTTCAGCAAAATACAACAGTGATCCACCTGTGTTTCACATCCTTTGCTAAGACAGTTTCTAAGAGGGATTAAGAATATCAAACCTCCCAGAAAACCACCAGTGCCTGCATGGGACCTCAACTTCGTGTTGGAAAAATTAACTCTCCCTCCTTTTGAGCCAGCAGCATTTTCTGAATTGCAATTTCTCTCCTGGAAAACAGTTTTCCTGTTGGCAATTACCTCAGCAAGAAGAGTCTCTGAGATGCAGGCCCTCATGGCAGTACCGCCATTTCTCATTTTTCATCAGGACAGAGTTTCTTTAAGAACCAATCCTTCATTCATGCCAAAAGTGATATCCAAGGTGTCTCTAAATCAAGCAATTCACCTGCCTACCTTCTTTCCCAATCCTCAAAATAAAGGAGAAAAGCTGCTGCACACTTTGGACATACACAGACAATTGCGCTACTACTTGGACAGAACAAAAGCCAACAGAAAGTCTGACCAACTATTTGTAGCTTACGCTGCTGGAGTACAAGGAAAGGCAATTTCTAAACAATTTCAAAATGGATTGGACACCATCAGATTCTGTTACTCTTTCCATGGAAAAGGTGTGCCGGCCAATATCAGGCCACACTCCACCAGAGCTATAGCCACCTCCACAGCCTTTCTAAGAGGGGTGGCTACAAAGGACATTCTAGAAGCTGCTACATGGAGCTCCGTGCATACATTTTCCAAACACTACAACCTGCCTTTATATTCCACATCCCGAGCAGGCTTTGCTTCGGCAGTCCTGCAGGGCATTTTAGCTACACCATCTTTATCTTAGATCCTACCACCCCCAGCTTGGCTATGGTATTCAACCCATATGTAAGGACTGCAGTTGCATTCTTGAAGGACATAGTACAGTTTTGTACCTACCATAAATGTAGATGTCCGATAGATATGCAACTGCAGTCAGGTTTTCCCTTCCTCCTACCCCTCTGTAAATTATCCTTTTTGGGTCCACTCCCCTTTTCCAAATTAGCTGGGGAAATCTGTTATGGTGTATCTGTTTATTACTGTTGTGCATGTCTGGAATTTTTTATCCAGTCTCTGTTTTTAGCCTTCCTTGGAGGGCGCCTGGCATCTGGGGCAAGAAACACTGAAGAAGATGGCGTCGACTGATGCTTTTATACCCCAGCCGCTCTGACGTCGGGGAAGAGGCGACATCAGCCGACGCCGGACCCAGACTTTGGAATCCGGCCAACCGAAGGGCTGCCTGAGGCAGGACAACCCATATGTAAGGACTGCAGTTGCATATCTATCGGACATCTACATTTATGGTAGGTACAAAACTGTACTTTCCAGCTTCCTCTGTTGGTCTCTCAGTTCCGATATCTGCTCCAACCCCTTCGGTGCCGTCTGCTCAGTTCTCCGGTCTGGCCCGAGGGGGAAGTTTGGACCCGAACTTCTTCGATTCTGAGCCTACCTCTCGGTGCTTCGGCTCAGGTGAGATGTTCTTCGTGTTTCACTGTTGCAGTCATCACATTTGGATTATCTGCTTGCAGTAGCCCTCAGTCGGCCTGATTAACAAAGTTTTGGGTCCTGCGTCGGTTGCTGTCCCTTCTTCTGTGACGTCAGGGGTATAAAACATGCAGCCGACGTCATTACCTCAGTCTGTCTTGCCGTGTGGTGCCCAAAGCAGAAGCAGTTCACAAGTGCCGGTTGGCTGACTCCTGAAATTTTAGTTTTCAAGTTTCAGAACCCCTGAAATTTTAGTTTGAGTTTCAGAACCAAAGTCTTCAACTAAAGCTAAGTACCCCATTGGGGAAACTTTTTCTTGCTCCTCTCCAAAGTCAGTAAAAGTTAATAATTGCATTACTTGTGAAAAGCAAATACCTGACAAAGATTTTCATTCGTACTTTATTCCTTGCTTAGGCCCTGTCCACGACGTACCTTGCTGTCGGTTTTGTGCCTTATTTAACCAACTCTCTATCCGTCGTCTGTATATTTTTGCTTCTAAATATTGTGGTTCTCTGTTCAGTTATCCAGAAATGTCATCTGTAAGACATCCACCTACTGGCATTCTGCAAAAATGCAAAGATAAAGACAGAGACAGGCCGCCTAGGTCCACAGCTGCTGACGACGCTTCTCCTAAGCCAGCCGCCAGTTCATCTGCACTCGGTGAGGTGCTTTTGCAGCCCCTGATACCCGCTTCTTCTGATTTGCAGGCCTCTACTGACCCATTTGGAGTCCGGTATGTCGCGAGATGCTTCAACTGTGGAACCTGCAGATGTCTCTACCTTGGATTGGTCCCGAGCTGCTGTGTAGACACCCTGCTTCTGAGGGTGCATTCAGGCCTATGGACTTGCATATTGAACCGATGCCTCCTTCTTCTTTAAGGCCTAAACCTCGAACTTTGCCTTGAAAACAGACGCCCAGGCCGCATGCTCAGGCCTCTATGCCTAAAAACAAATAAGAAAGGCTGAAGACCTTATAACTTTAATCAGGGGAGGCCAACCTTCCTCTTCTAAGAGACCTTGGACTGAATTTGTGAATCTTCTGTCCAAGATTCTGATTTTTCTGATTCTTCTGATAATCTGGATGCACCCTTATCTACTTATGAGGATTCTGATGCAGAGGACTCTATTCCCTCTGTTTCTCCTCCAGAGGATTTGTCTTTTGGTGAAACCTTGCACACACTCTAAGGGAGCATTTCCACTGGGAAAGCCAGGATTTCTCTGATTCAAAGAAGAGGCTTAGAGACTTCTTACTCCTGCCTCAGTGTAGGTCTTTAGCTATACCTCCTGTTCTAGACATTGTTGATAATGCCTTTTCGGAGTGTAGTTTGGCCCCTGATTCTTTGCCCCCTGCTCCCAGAAAACTTGACAGATATTACAGGGTTCCTGATTCTCACAAGTTCCTTTTTAAAAATCCTATTGCGGATCCAGAGACTATTTCACAGGGACCCAAGGGCATTAAGGCTTCTACTGCCAAAAATCCTACCCCTTCTGATAGAGATTCTAGGGCGCTGGATAGATGGGGTAAGAAGGTTTACACTTCTGCAACTTTGGCCATTAGGGTATTAAACTGTCAGTTTCATATGTTAAAGTATCAACAACATATTATTGGATTGCTTAAACAGAAAATTATGACGATTCCTGACTGTGCTGAAAATAAGGATTTACAGGATTTGATGCATTCTGCTGAACAGGTTGGAAAACACTTTGCAATGTGGGTTTGATTCTTTAGAGGCCTCTTGCAGAGCTGCTGTCACTGGGTCTGTACTCAGAAGGCATGCTTGGCTTAAGGAGCAATCTTTGCCTGATCATGTTAAAGCTAAACTGTTGGATGCTCCCTTAAATCAGGACCGCCTATTTGGCAATAAAGCTGAGGAAGTTCTTAAAAAGATGGAAGATTAACAGTTTGCATAGATTTAGTTTTAATATTTCTTACAAGTTCAGCCTCCAAGATTTAGTAGGCACTGTCCCTCTAAGAATTGGTCCTTTCCTGCTCCTTCCAGGCCTTTTCAATCCAAACCCAGACCCAGCAGAAACCCCAGATTTCAGTCCCAGGGTACGCACAAGACCAAGCAGTGGGGGGCTTCCGCTTCTAAATCTGGGAGTAGTAAGACTCCCCCCTATGGAAAACTGTCTCAATGACTTGACTTTAAAACTCCAAGCACTTCTCAACTGACTGGTCCTTTAGGGGGGAAAGATTGGTCTGCAGACCAAAAACTGGGAACTCATTACCCAGGACAAATGGGTTTTAAATAGTGTCCCAAGGATACAGATTTCACTTTCAAACATTGCCAACGCCGAACGGTTGGTCAGATCTAGCCCCAAGTCAGTGGACAGAGGCTCAAAAGCAAAATACTCTCATTTAAACATAAAGTCTATTCAAACTGTACCAGAAGAGGAAAAAGGACAAGGTTTCTACTCAAGACTTTTCCTGGTATCCAGAAAAGACAATTCATGGTATCCAATCCTGGACCTGTTTTTGGTGATTCCAAAATTCAAGATGCTAACTCTTCAGTTGCTTCCCATGCTAGGAAAAGATGCCTGGATGGCAACACTTGATTTAAAGGAAGCATACTTGCACATCCCAATCGGGGAATCTTGCATAAGATATCTACACTTCAAAACAGGCTACAATCACTACCAGTTCTCTGCACTGCCGTTTGGCTTATCTACTGCGCCCAGGGTATTCACAAAGTGCCTAGCCCCAGTCATTGTGTTTTGCAGGCAAAGAAATATTCAAATATACCCATACCTGGATGATTGTCTAATTCAGGAAGAGGCCAGGACATACTTTTGAATCATCTGGCTTTTGTACAAGGAGTGCTAACTTGTCTGGGGTACACTATAAACAAAAAGAAATCACACCTGGTACCATGTCAACAAATTGTATTGCTGGGAGCAAGCTTGAATACAACTTCCCAGATGGTTTTCCTCACGCCAGAGAAACAAATTTATCTGACAACCTACTTCAAACTACTGGCTACAAAACCCTGTTATCTGCAAAGCAGATATTGCAAGCCTTGGGGTTCATGGCCTCCTGCATTCTTCTAATTCCATATGCAAGACTGCATATGAGGAAACTACAATGGTACCTAAAAAGCCTATGGTGTCAACATTCTCAGCATCTAGAAGCAATTATTTCTATCGTACCTTGCCTACACCTGGAATTTCTTTGGACAGAGACATGCCACCTAAACAAGGGACTACCATTCACCTTACCCCTGCCGCCCAAACCCTAACAGATGCATCAGGCTATGCATTGTGCCTCACCTGGCAGGGAAGTGCATTCAGGGCAAATGGAGCCCAAGTCAAATGCACATGCATATTAATCAAAAAGAAATGTTAGCTGTACAGAAAGCTCTGACAGCCTTAAAGGACCATATTTTTCCAGGACAATTAATGGTAAAGATGGACAACATCACTGTTATGTGATGCATAAACAAGCAGAGGGTACACATTCTTACCCCCTCTGCAGACTAGCTATGGCATTATGGAACACAGCCCTGAGTTACCAAGTGCTTCTACAAGCTCAATTCCTGCCAGGAAAACTAAATACACTGGCAGACGAACTAAGCAGAAACCTCATGGACCTACATGAGTGCAAACTGGAACCAAGGATTTTCAACATGTTGACAAACAAATGGGGAGCCCAGATATAGACCTGTTTACCTCCCCCCAGAACTTTCAGTTGGACAAATTTTGCACAAGGACTCCCCACAAACAAGCTTGGAAAGTGGATGCTCTGTCTTTCAGCTGGAAAAACAGATCAGTTTATACCTTTCCTCCTCCGCCTCTGCTCTCCAAAGTACTACTGAAAATCAAACAAGACAAAACAAGGACGATTTTGATTGCACCAGACTGGCCACACCAACACTGGTGTACCCCCTCTTGTGCAGTGCATCACTGTTGGCCCCATGGCACCTGCCTCAAACTCCTACCTGTTGTCTCAGCAGGAGAACCAGATTCTGCACCCTCAGCTTCAAACACTGAACCTAGCAGCCTGGCTACTTACCTAATCTCCCCTTTACCGTCCCTCAGTAAACCAGTGATGGATATCATTTTAGAGGCTACAAGGCCTAGTACTAGAAAATCTTATGCTGAAAAATGGAAAAGATTCTGTGCCTGGTACCAAACTCAAGGGATGAGCACAGCAGTACCGAATTTACCTCATATTTTACAATATTTAACTGAAATGCTTCACAAGGGCCTGTCTTTTTCCTCTATCAAAATTCACACCTCAAGCCATTTCAGCTCATTATAACACAGAACCTCCCCTCTTCTCGCATCCACTGCTCAAGCAGTTCCTTAGAGGGGCCAAAAATTTAAGGCCATCCAGAAGAGCCCCAACTTCAGCCTGGGACCTTAACTTTGTATTGGAGAAGCTCACTCTTCCTCCTTTCGAGACAGCTGCTAGTGCAGATTTAAAATTCCTTTCTTAGAAAACAGCCTTTCTTTTAGCCATCACTTCAGCAAGAAGGGTATCTGAATTACAGGCCCTCATGGCTGTGGAGCCTTTCATCATCTTTCATGTGGATGTCCCTCAGGACCAATCCTCCTTTCATGCCCAAGGTGGTATCCAGTGTGGCCCTCAATCAGTCCATTCATTTGTCAACCTTCTTTCCTAATCCACAGAACAAAGGGGAACGGATGCTGCACTTCTTAGATGTGCACAGACAACTTAGATTCTACTTGGAGTGGACTAAACCTCAAAGGAAATCTGACCCAACTCTTGGTGGCATTTGCTGCAGGGGCAGAGGGGAAGGCTATTTCAAAGCAAAGCATTTCCAAATGGATAGGCCATTGTATTAATTTCTGCTAGAAGCACCATGGAAAACCTATCCCCCAGGGGATCAGACCACACTCAACCAGGGCTGCATCTACCTCTACAGACTTTCTCAGAGGCGTCCCTACCAGGGACATCCTAGAAGCTGCTGCCTTGAGTTCTGTACATACTTTCACCAAGCGTTATCATCTGCCAATTTTCTCTAAATCCAGAGCTGGCTTTGCCACTGCAGTCTTGCAGGGCCTTATAACTGGTCCTTCTGCTATCTAAATTCCTCCTCCCATCCTTAGCTTTGGGAATCTATCCAAATGTGATGACTGCAACAGTGAATCATGAAGAACATAGTACAGTTGTGTACACTTACCATAAATGTAGATGTTCGAGTTTATTCACTGTTGTAGTCCTGGTTACCCTCCCTCCAGCCCCCTTACTTCTTTTGGCTATATCTCTAGTCTCCTTTACTATGCTCAAAAGCTTTTTGGTGTATTTGCTTTTCTGTTGGAGGTATATTCTTGTATATGTATAGATTTATTTGCTTCCCATTAGGGGGGCACCTGACATCTGGTGCAAGAAAAACTGAGGTAATGACAGCTGCAAGAAAAACTGAGGTAATGACATTGGTTGCATGTTTTTATACCTCCTGACGTCATGGAAGACGGGACAGCAACCGATGCAGGACCCAAGACTTAATCAGGCCGACTGAGGGCTACTGCAAGCAGATAACCCAAATGTGATGACTGCAACAGTGAATACACTCTAACATCTACATTTATGGTAAGTGTACACAACTGTACTTTTGGACCCCACATCTGCCTCGGAGCCCATCTCCTCGGCACCGAGAACTGCCTCTGCATCTTCGGAGCGGGGGGGGAGGGGCATCCCTGGAGCCGGGAGGATCAGCCTTTGAATTGATGAGGAGTGTGCTGTCCAGCTCTTCTGTTTCAACCAGAGGTACTGACACACTTCCCTCTAAAGTGCAAACTTTAGTCTCTGCTCCCTCTCTCACCCAACACAGCAGAGACTCGTAGCCTCAGGAAACCTGCATCAATGGTCCCCAGTCTTCCAAGGTCTCCCCAGAATATCCTTCTGAGGAGCCACCTCAGAAGAAAACTTGAAAGAGGAAACATGTTGACTCCTCTGAGTCCATTACATCAGGCACTGACCTAGAGTCAGAAGGGTTCCCCAAGTCGTCCTCTGATGGTATCTCATTCGCAGATATCCTTGAGATCCTGAAACAGAGGTGGCTGGCCCACCACATCCCCTTCTGATGAGCAGTCAGTGTACCTGGAGGCTTTCGGGTCTCAACCCTCCGCCTCTTGGGTGTCTCCACCTTTTGACGAGCTATTGAATCTAGTGAGTCAAAAGGTGTGGGAAGCTCCTGATTCTGTGGAACCGGTTCCTAGAAAACCAAATAAATTTTTATCAGCACCTCAGGGCAAAGACTTACTAAGGGCGTTCCAGTAGATGCCATGGTGGTGGCAGCAGCCACCAAAAAGGAACTTGCTGAAACATCCTCCACTGTTCATCCACCGAACAAGGAGTCTCGAACGATGGATAGGTACAGGAAGCGTATATTTTCTACAGCGGGTTTTACACTTAGATTGCTGAACTACCTATCTCATTTCACAAGGCTCCAGAGAGATCTCCTAAAAGAACTGGGAGAGACTCTGCAAGGTAACGTATCTGAAGCAGTATCTGAGAAGGTTAACACACAGATGTCCACCTTAAATTCTGTTGTAAACTACTCCATGAGGCTGATATCTTCCACAGCTGATGGAGCGAGTAGGGCAGCGGGTTCAGGAGTTTCTCTTAGAAGACACTCCTGGATGCGCTTGTGTAACTTTGCAGAGGCCTTTAAGTCTACATTTACAAACGCTCCCTTTGATGGATCCTCATTGTTTGGAACCAAGATAAAAGACACACTTACCAGGTGCAAACAGGAAGGAAAACTCTGCCGTGGGAGTACATTTTTCCGTTCCTTCTAGACCCTATCCCAAAGGGCAGGAGGGCGGTAAAATGTGGTTCAAGAAGTCGCAGAGGTCTTTGCAGGACACACAAGGTGATTCCTTCTCCAGAGGCAGAGGAAGAGGGAATAACGGTAGACGCTGCCCTAGACGCAGGGGAGGCCTGCAGAACCATGGAGGCCGCGATTCCTTTCCTGGTCGTCCACATCAGCGCTTCTGAAAGGAGGCCCGACTGTGCATCTCTGGAGCAAGTCGGGGGTCGTATATCCTTATACCCAGAAGCCTGGCACGACGTCACTCAAGACAAGTTGGGTATTAAGGATGAGGTAACCATATTCCCTTCTTTTCTCCCCCTCCTCGGATCAGACGAATCAAAGATGTTCCACCCAATCACAGGGATTCAGCAACTCTAGAAATCCAAATGTTGCTCGTAAAGAGAGTCATCCAACCCATCCCCGCAGACCAAGTAGGATTAGGGACTTACTCCAGATTCTTTTTGGTGACAAAAAGAACAGGGGACTTGAGACCCATCTTGGATCTCAGCAAATTGAATGCGTCTGTACAGAAGTCCAAGTTTCGAATGGTCACCTTCGTCGATACTCCTCTTAGGGAAAGATGTTTGGATGTGCTCCATAAATCTCCAAGATGCGTACTACCATATCAGAATGGACAGAGCATCAAGGAGTCCCTTATGCTTCCGGCTGGGGGGCTAGTCATTACCAGTTTCGCACCCTGCCCTTTGGTCTCACCACAGCCCCCAGGGTGTTCACCAAATGCATGGCAGTGGTAATGGCTCACTTGAGACATCGGGGATTATAAGTGTTTCCGTACCTGGACGACTGGCTCCTGGCTGCCACCACCAGGCATCTACTGTTACAGGCCAGGGACACTACCATTTCAGCTTGCTGCAGTTAGGGAGTACAATAAATTGGCAAAAATCTACATCATCTCCCTCTCAGCATATGAATTTTATTGGCACCGAAATAAATACAGTCTCAATGAGGGCTTGCCTTCCCATAGAGAGAATTCAGAACCTCAGGGAATAAACTTTGAGCTTACTTCCTCTAAGGAAAGCGAAAGCAAAGATGGTGCTCAAGTTGTTAGGGACATTTGCCTGTACAATGACATTAGTCCCATTAGTCAGACTGCACATGAGGGTTTTGCATTGGTTACTTTTTGCCCAATGGTCACTGCAGCATCTACCTCTCTCACCCCATCCTGATAACAGAACTAATTTTGCAAACAGGATCTTCGCTGGTGGACTGAGTCCAGCCATCTAACCACAGGCAGACCATTTGTTCCGTCCCCCTATTGCCACAGATGCCTCCCAGATAGGGTGGGGGGGCATTATCTAGGGAGAGCAGTCCAAGGCACGTGGCAGGAACACGAGGCTCATTTTCATATCAACATCTTTTAAGATGAGCAATGCTTCTGGTGTTACAAGCACTTCACAGATTTCTCCCTCTAGGAACGATTGCGATCCACTCGGACAATATGTCGGTGGTGTGGGACATAAACAAGGAGGGACCAAATCTTTTCCCCTTTGCAGAGAAGCCCTTCGTGTGTGGGAGTGGGCTGTATCTTCCCAACGTTTTCTGGTCGCAACGCACATTCTGGGGAAATCCAGCGTGATAGCAGACAGGCTCAGCAGGGCTATATTCTGATGCCTCACGAGTGGTCTCTGAACACACACATTGCAGAACAGATTTTTCATAAATTGGGTCAGCCTTGCTGCGATCTATTTGCCATCCCCTAATTGCCAAATGCAGAAGCTACTTCACCCTAATTCCCCCAGAAGGGGAGACGCCCAGAGATGCACTCTTTCACGATTGGCCCTCGGGACTTCTCTGTGCATTCCCACCATTCCCCCTAATATCGAGGGTAATTCAGAAAGCAATGGCCTTGGGAAGCAAAATGATCCTAATTGCTCCTTACTGGCCCCAACAGATTTGGTTCACCTTCCTCAGACCTCATCTAATGGACTAACCGTGGACTCTGGACCCAGTGCCAGATTTGCTGACACACATGTCAGGAAGTGTTCCCTCTCTCCACACCCTCAATTTGACAGCTTGGCTGCTCTAATTCCATCCCTAGTCAGGCTTCATGACTTTTCTCCTGAGGTTATACATATTCTGACATCCTCTCACAAACCTTCTACCAGAAAGACTTATACCGGTAAATGGAAAAGATTCTCATTTTGGACCTGTGGGAGAAACCTTGATCTTTACACCACTCCCATTTCTGCCATTTTAGAGTTCCTTACTCAGTTGTTCCATCAAGGCTCAGCAGCTGCCACTATTAAAGTTCAACTGGCAACTATTTCTACCTTTCACTTGGCTAATGACCCTAACCTTATGAGACAGACTGTGTAGAGCTTTCCTTAAAGGGACCACCTTAAGTCCTCCAGTCATGGGTCCAGTGGCACCCTGGGATTTAAATTTTGTACTCCATAGACTTACTTCAAGCCCTTTCGAACCTTCAGCAACTTGTGACCTTAAGTTCTTATCATGGAAAACTATATTTTAGTGGCTATTACATCTGCAAGGAAGGTCTCTGAACTGCAAGCCCTTTCCATTAAGCCCCCTTATTTGGTGTTTTACAGAGACAGGGTCTCCTTATGGACAAACCCTTCCTTTGTTCCTAAGGTTTCTTCTCAGTCCAGTATTAATCAGTCCATTGAATTACCTGTTTTCTTCCCTATTTTTTCTAACAAGGCAGAGTACAGATTTCACCAACTTGACCTGCAAAGACAATTGCGTTTTTATCTTGACAGAACTAAGAATTTCAGGTCGGATCAATTGTTTCCTTTTCAGATGCAAGGAAGAGCCTTCCAGTTTCTAAAACCACATTGTCTCACTGGATTTCCAGCTGCATTTCATTTGTCTATGCATCCAGTGGCAAAGATCTTCCTTTCAAGGTGAAAGGTCACTCTACCAGATTGGTGTCTACCTCAGTAGCCTTTCAAGCAAAAATTCCTATAGATAACATCTGTGCAGCAGCAACATGGACTTCATCTCATGCATTCATTACTCGCTACAAATTGGACATGGCTTCCAAGAACAGGTCTTCCTTTGGTTCCACAGTACTCAGGAGCATTTTCCAGTGAGCCACCCAAGATAAAGGTGCTGGGGACGCTGTCCCAAGTGTAAGAATGAAGGTGAGATAAGACTACAGAACATAAAGAAGTTGTGTACTTACCATAACGTTCGATGTTTGTAGTCCATCTCGCCCTTCATTCTTAACAAACTCTCCCTCCTGCCCCCTCCTTGAGGACCTGGGGGTAGAGTGACTACTGCCATATAGTTATGTTGGGCCCTTTCTACATGGTTTGTTCTTTGTCTCTGTATATTTCTCCTTGTAGCAAACAAGATCTGGGATACGTTAGTGGTGCATTATGGGATACCTCCTAGCCACGAGCCAACCATTATGGGATACCTCCTAGCCATGAGCTAGAGAATGGCCGAGTCGGAGCCGAGGTTCGGCTCCGATCCCAAGTGTAAGAATGAAGGGCGAGATGGACTAAAAACAGCGAACATTATGGTAAGTACATAACTTATTTTTCCATTGGACACTGTCCTCCTTCCAGGATGCTCCACAAGACTCCTCCTCCTCAGGCCGGGGCTGGGGATTCAATGGTAGACGCTGCCCCAGAGGCAGTCCGCAGAAGCAGGGTACCCAGGAACCCTTCTCTAGAAGCCCTGTCAGTGCTTCTGAGGTGCTGCCCGACTCCTGCCCTGGAGGCAGTCTGGGAACGATTCTCCCTTCACCCAGTAGCCTGTACAAACATCTTTGCAGATCAGTGGGTATTAAAGATTATTTCCATGGGTTACTGCATTCCTTTTTTTCCACCCCGCCAAAGGGAGTTAGCCCATCTTGAGGTTCAAGATCTTATTTAAAAAAGAGCCATCGAAGAGGTTCCAACAGGACAACAAGGGTCTGGAACTTACTCTTACTTCTTTTTGGAGCCAAAAAAGACCAGGGATCTCGGTCCAGTTGTGGACCTCAGTGAACTAAATCTGTCGTTTCAGAAGTCCAAGTTTCAGATGGTCACTGTTCAGTCCATTCTGCCCGTCTTGCACAAGGATGATTTGATGTGTGCTATCATATCAAGATCAACAGAGGTTCCAGGAGACACCTGTACTTTCGGTTAGGGGCCAATCATTACCAGTTCAGAGCCTTGCCTTCTGGACTCACCACAGCCCCCTCGGGTCTTTACCAAATGCTTTGCAATGGTGGCCGCTCATCTCATGCTGCAAGGTTTCCAGGTCTTTCCATACCTGGATGATTGACCGTGACGCAAAGGTCCTGAAAGAGGTTGAGGGTATAACTGGTGGCCATTGATAGTTGATGCCTCATGGGGGCAGTGAAGAGCCAGTCGCCCCAAATCCAATCTTTCTCCATGCCAGAGCCTAGAGTTTATCAGGGTTCAAGTGGACATGGTGTCAGGAACTGTGACACTACCCCTACGCCGAGCTCAGCTTATTCGAGATTAGCTCTCACTTTTTGGTTGTAGAGCGTCCAGCAGCCTAACTAATTCTACAAGCATTATGCTTGATGGCAGCTGCCATCCAGTTAGTGCCAATACCCAGGTATCACATGCGGGTCCTGCAGTGGACATTAGCTGTTTAATGGTCCTCTCAGGTTCGTCCCATGTCCATGCCCGTCAGGATGACTTGTGTGCAGAAACCACCTTGCTTGGTGTCTTCAGTCACAGGATCTAACTCTTGGGCAGCCCAAGGCCACAGTGACCACAGTCTCCTCCCTCTTGGGGTGGGGGGACAATTTCAGGGAAGGACGGTTCAAGCCACTTGGTCCCCCACAGAGACCAAATTGCATATAAACAACCTGGATGTGAGAGTAGTCCTTCCTAACATTGCAAGCCTTTCAGGAGTGTTTTTCTCTCTCCCAGGACTATATTAATTCAGTCGGACAACATGGTGGTTGTCTAGTACATCAACAAGCAAGGGGGACACCGTCTTACCCCCCTATACAGAGGGGCCATGAGAGTGTGGGAATGGGCAATGTCTTCCAGGCAGTTTCTTCTTACAGCTTATATTCCCGGCAGTTCCGACGTGTTTGGCGACAAACTCAGCAGGTCTGTCTAGAGTCCTCACCAGTGATCCGTGAATCCATCAGTGGCATGTCAAATTTTCGACCATTAGGGTCAACCTTGCTGCAATCTCTTTGCCTGCCCAGTCAACCACAAATACAGCAACTACTTTGCCCTGATCCCCCCCCCCCCCCCCGACAGGGGAGTCACCCAGGTGTGCTCGGGTTCACAATTGCCCATCGGGACTCCTCTAAAATTACATCCCTACTACCCTAATTCTCAAGGTCTTGCAGAATGCCCATCACCTAAAGATCTGTCTCATCTTCATTGCCCTTTTTTGGGCTGGTCAGGCATGGTTCTCCCTTCTTCGGTTTCATCTGAAATATCCTCCCTGAATATTGGATCTGGTTCCAGATCTCATTTCCCACCCTTGGGGGCTTGCCCTTCCCAACCTCCAGACTCTTTGTCTGACCACTTGGTTTCTTCAGTTCCAGTGATCCTTTCCCAGTCCAGGCTCCCTTCTCCGTTGAGAAATATTTTGGCATCTCAGAAGCCATCTTCAAAAAAAGTATATTCCAGTAAATGGAAACGATTTTCTGTTTGGGCTTGTCAATGTAATCTGGATCCCTTTTCAGCCCCTATTCCTGATATTTTGCTGTTCTTGACTTTTATCTTTCAGGAAGGTGCTAGTTTCTCCATGATTAAACTTCAGTTGGCGGTCACCTCTAATTTTCATTTGAATGAGGGTCCTACCTTTTCTTCAAAACTATGCAAAGCCTTTCTCAAAGGGGTCTTTCTCCTTAGACCTCCTGTCAGAGGCACTTCACTGTGTGGGACTGAACTGTGGTGTTGCAGTTCTTGACACAAAAGCCTTTTGAACCGGCTGCATCTTGTGACCTTAAATTTCTGTCTTGGGAAGACTGCTTTCTTGGTGGCTATTACTTTGGCCAAGAGAGTCTCCGAGTTGCAGGCTCTCAGCATTAAACCCCCCTTTATGGTCTTCCACAAGGATAGAGGTATCGCTTTGGACAAAATCCTTTGTTTGTTCTGAAGGTGGTGTTTGTTCCCAATTATTCTAATAAGGGGGAACACACTTTGCATTGCTTAGACATCCATAGGTAGCTACACTTTTATCTCAAGAGGACTGAGGAATTTCGGAAGTCGGGCCAGCTTTTCGTGGTCTTTACTCGGGCTAGATCAAGCCTGGCAGTTTCTAAGGTAACTATTTCCAGATGGATTGCTAGCTGTATATGTCCTTCAGTTCTCATGTTGCAGTATTCATTACAGTAGGGAGGTTGCTGCCTGCAGCACTGACATCTGGCCAGTATACCAAAGTCTTTGGTTCAGGAGGGTACATGTGACGTCCTCTGTCAGAGCCATAAACCGTAGTAAGGTATAAAAGTGACATCTGCATGTACCCTCTTCAGAATTTTTCTGCCGCAGTGAACGTCTGACGCCAGTTCAGGTAGCAGATAGCTAGTTCTCCAATGACCGCTACGGTCAACCACTGGAGATAACTACCCTGTTTGGTTTTCCTTGTCTTTATTTGCCAAGACATACATGTCCACTAGAAAGGGGAAGTATGCTTGTGGGAGACAAATTCCTCATGAGGGCACACAGGAAGTGTTTATCCTGTTTAGGGCGAGGCCCACGACCATACATCCTGCCCCATTTGCAAATCCTTCGTACAGAAACTCTTAGCAGCCGTCTGGCCGCGTTAAATCCTTACCTCAACTCCTTGCAAGCATGAGAGTTCCTAAGGATGTTAGGCCACATGGCTTCCCTAATACCCATGTTGCCCCTGGCACGACTGCACATGAGAAAAATCCAATGGATCCTGAAGAACTTTTGGCGCCAACACTCCCATCCCCTTGGACAACCCCTTCCCCCCTACTACAGTGTCTGAAGAAGGAACTTCAGTGATAGATCTCTGTCATCCATCCTAACCAGGGAACCCCCATACAGGTCCCAGGCCCCCCTACAACAAGTCTCCACAGACTCATCAGACATGGGTTGGTGTGCAGTGCTTCTACACAACCAGAAGCAATTCACCGTGCAGGGAAAATGGTCCATACCAGACAAAAGGACCATATCAACATCAAGGAAATGAGGGCACTTCTCCAATCTCTACAAACATTCAAGTCAGCTGTACGCCCAGGAACCCTGAAAGTGATCACAGACAATATGACTGTCCTGTGGTATGTAAACGGGGAGATGAGATTCTACCCTCTCTGCAGCCTAGCCATCCAGATCTGAACCCTAGCATCATCACTCCAGATTCATCTGGTAGCAGTGTACATTCCCTCTGCAGAGAATGTTATGGCAGACTCAATCAGCAGAACCTCAGCTCCCTCTCACGAATGAATGCTTCACAGAGAAGTATTCCTAGATCTTATCCACAGGTGGGGTATTCCGCAAGTAGATCTTTTTGCCTCCTCCCAGAACGGACAGATGCCCATGTTTTGCACAAGGGACCCACATCCTCAAGCCTGGTAGGTGGACGCCTTCTGCTTTCCTTGGGTGGGAATGTATCGCTATGCATTCCCACCCTTCACACTGATTCAGAAGGTGTCCTGAAAATCCAGAGGGACAAACGCAAAATCCTGATGTTGACCCCCTTTTGGGCAAGACAGCATTGTTTTCCCCTTCTCTATCTACTAGTCAAGGGCAATGATCACTGGTTACCCCACCAAATAGACCTGCTGACACAGGACATGGGATCCTAACTGCACCCTCAGGTGAGCAATCTAAAACTGACCTTATGGGTGATAGGGTTCTTATCCCCTACAGACACCTATATTCAGAGGACGTACTCGGTGTTCTGCAGGAGGCCAGAAAACCTAGTACCAGGAGAAATTATGTATCTAAATGGAAGAAATTCTGCAGGTGGTGTCAGAGGAAAAACCAGGACCCTATGATTATTCCTGTACCCGTTGTCCTTTCGTATTTGTGTGAGCTCCTTCACTCAGGACTAACTTTTTCTTCAGTTAAACTCCATTTATCTGCCATTTCTGCTTGTCTACCCATGCTACCGCCTCTGGCTTTTAGATTTGAGGTCAAGCTTTTCCTGTAAGGGGTACTCCATATTAGACCCCTAGAAAGTTTATACTCCCTTTGGGATTTAAATTTTGTACTAGAAAAACTCACATTGCCACCTTTTGAATAAGCACATTCAGTATCCCTAAAACTGTATCCTGGAAACAGTTCTTCTAGTAGCCCTTACTTCCACCAGGAGGGTATCAGAGATACAAGCCTTTATAGCTATCCCTCCTTACCTTTTTTCCACAAAGACAGAGTTGCCCTCAGGATTTAACCCCTCCTTCATGCCTGTGGTGGTTAATGAACTCGCCATTAAACCAGATCATTAACCTGCCTGTTTTTTACCCTCACACTCAGAATCCCTCCGAGGACTCTTCATTCTTTAGATGTCCACAGCCAACTGAGGTACTACTTAGACAAAAAACAAACATATTAGAAGGTCTGACCCAACATATTCATCTCCTTCCTTCCTAGGGCTGTAAGGAAGGCAGTCTCCAAACAGACCATTTCTTCATGGATCTCCAAGACCATTGGCTTATGTTATTCCAGTCATGGAAAAACTTTACATGGGCATGTCAAATCCCACTCAACCAGGGCGGCTGCTTCGTCAGCTGCCTTTTTCAAAGGGCTTGATGTTGCCTCAATTTTAGAAGCTGCTGCTTGGGCTTCAGTACACACCTTTACCAGACATTACAAACTGGACCTAGCCTCCAGAGCTAGAACTGGATTTGCCATATCTATTCTTCAGGGTCTCATTGACTAGGGACCCCCAATCCTCCACCCAGGCTTATACGTAAAGGCTTTGGTACTCACCTTACTGTGATGAATACTGCAACATGAGAATAGAAGGACATAATAGTTGTGTAAGAACTTATCATAACCTTAGATGTCCTTCTCTTCCATGTTGCAGTATTCAGTCCCTACCCCCTCTACTTTACCTCTCTAATCTACTGTTACTTACCTGTGTGGACATAGTCACCCATCCTCTTAACCTCTCCACTTTACACAGCCTGTCAAGTACCCTATGGTCTAGTCTACATGCGAGTCTCAAGGGTCTCCATTTATGACCCTCTACACCTCAAGGAGTACTACTGTATGCGGCAGTCCATTCTGGAGAGGGTGCGTGCAGACTTCACTTTTATACCCTCAGTCGGTTTATGGCTCTGACAGAGGACATCATCACATGTACCCTCCTGCTCCAAAGACTTTGGTATACTGGCTGAATGTCGGTGGTGCAGGCAGCAACCTCCCTACTGTGATGAATACTGTAACATGGAAAAGAAGGGCATCTAAGGTTATGGTAAGTTCTTAAACAGCTATTCTTTATTGGTCTTTAGTTTTTAGGATGGCTTGCTCCTCTTAAGTAGGAGTATTTTTTTTCCTGTTAGCCAGGCTGTTTGTTCTGGGTGAGCAAATAAATAGTTCTTAATCGTGGCTAAATCTTCATGTAAAGATGTTAATACTTTTAACTGGAAATTAGGTACTGCATATGGGCCTGGGGTTTTCCAGTTAGGAGCATTTCTAAATTTGTTTCAATCTCTTTGGCCATTACTTCATCCCATTGCATATCCTGTACACTTCCAAGTTCTTATTCATTCTTTTACTTATTCTGTCATTTTAGCATGTTTGTTATATTTCACAGGGTATTCACAGATATTTCTCCAAAATGTCACAAAACAACGCAAGAAGAAAAATATTAAATACGAACAAGGCCAGTTAAAGAAACCCAGACTTTAATGTGCAAAAGCCAGTACAAGCTTCAGTGCCTTGGCCAAAAGGCCTTTCAAGAGTAAAAAAGCCTATCGCCAGCACACAATTAAATACATCAGTGCATTAAAAATCCACCAATGAAAATAATTCAATTAAACAATTAAATTTAAAAAAAAAAAAAGTAAAATAAAAAATAAATTTCAAGAACTCTGTTTAAAAACACTTTCCAATTGTATTCTAGATTTAGGCCATTAGGGGTCAGAGTACCATATTTCAAAATAAATAAACTCTCTTTAAAAAGTAGCTTCTGTTTTAAATCCCTGTCCATAAAAACTTTTGCCTTTTCTAATGTGGTACCCTAAAGGAGATTTTATTCGCAATGTTAAGTTGTCATTCTCACCTTCATTCTTGCTGGATGGGTTCGGAGCTGATCCTCGGCTCTGACTCTGCCTATAGTATAGCTTGAGAGCTATTTTTACCGGCTCGAGGCAGCCCTATATCCCACAATACCATGCGCTAACTCCCCAGATCTCGTTTGCCGCTTCGCTGCGAGGTTGCCTTTTTTTACCGGCTCAGGTCAGTAAAGAAATTTTTTTCAGTAAGTCTTCGAATTTGAGATAGTTTATAGTTTAGCCCCTTACATTAGTTCCCTATCGATTTATTTTTACTTATTAGTGATATTTCGTTAAGCCCTACCCATCCCTTTAGCTAATTTTATAATTGGGCCTACGGGCTTTAGTTTTTGTTTACCCCCCCCCTATAGTGTGCGTGTGTATTGTGATCTTAGTCAGCCCCCTTAACTCCCCCTTGGGTTTAAGCGAGTGAGTGTGTGTGCTGACTGTATTACTCCTTAGGGCAATGTCCAAAGACACTATGGTCTCGGGATTCAAGAAGTGTGACTCGTGCTGTCAGAAAATGTCTCTGACAGACGGTCACACTTCTTGCGTCTACTGTTTGGGGCCTTTGCACCTGCAGGACTCTTGTTCCGTTTGTCACGGATTTAGTTCGGGTCCTGCAGGAGCGTCGCAATAAACTTATATTGAGGGGCTTATTGAAGCCCGATGACTCCCCGTCCAAGTCTGGCTTGGAGGAAGTCATCTATGCCCGCCAAACCCTCTGCTCCAGCTTCTGAGTCGAGGGCTGGCGAATCTGAGACTGCTCCGACATTGGCTCCAGTCGAAGCCGATACGAGCAAGACCGTATCCGCTCCGAAACCTGTATCTGAGCCGACTTTAGCGCGCAAGCGCTCTAGGTCTCCCTCACTAGAGTCCGTCCGATCGGCTCCAAGATCGCCCCTCCTATCAGAGCGGAGTCATAGGACTCATTCCTCCAGGTCGTCTAGGCTTTCCGACCACGATATTGAGAGGGTGGTCAGTAGACTCATAAAATCTCAGGCACTGGCCCAAATGCTTCAAAGCCCGTCTCACCAGACTGTGGCTCCCTCGATACAGCCTTCAATTCCTCCTCCGACTCTCCAATCGAGTTCGGAGCCGGAGTTTGTCAGAACCGTAACCTTGCCCACGTCGGAGCAGATGCTTCCACCTTCGGCGTCGTTGGCTACAACCTCTTTATTGGTGCAGTCTGTGGAGAGGTCCGGGCGCCGAGACTCCATTGTCTGCTCCGAGGGGGCGAGTGGCATCGGACCCTTGTCCGACCCCGCTCTCCCTCTCGGAGCATCGGCTCTGGTTAGTTCGGCCCCGACATTTTCGGAGCCTTCTTTGTCTGTGCCGGGGGTGGTTCGGGTGTCTTCGGAGCCGGGACTGTCTTCGGTGCCTGATAGGAGGGCTTTCGAGGTAATAAGCATGCTGGATCCAGTGTCCGCTCCAAGGTTGGGTTCTTCAGCTCCTCCCTCTACAGTTCCTGTTACGGTCTCTGGCCATCCTCCTGCAACTGACAGCAGAGATCCAAAGCGTAGGGTACCCAGTTTGGGTGTCTCTTCCTCCGAGGCCTCCCCTGAACCTTCAGGGGAACCCCCTAGGGAAAAAAAAGTGCAAGAGGAAGCACGTAGACTCCCCTGAGTCTCTCACTTCTGACTCTGACTTGGATGAGTCGGAGGGTTCCCTGAGATCCCCCTCTGAGGATGTCTCCTTTTCAGACATCCTAGAGATCCTGAAACAGAGGGGGAATTGGTCCACCCTCAAACTCTCAGAGGACGAGTCTGTTTACCTTGACGCTTTTGGGTCTCGCCCTTCCACCTCCTGGGTGTCTCCTCCTTTCGACCCAGTTATGGAAGTAGTGGCCTGAAAGGCATGGGCAGCTCCTGACTCAATGGAACCTACCCCTAGGAGACGCAATAAATTTATTTCTGCTCCAGAGGACAAACCATTTCTAACCAAAGGTGTCTCAGTAGATGCTATGGTGGTAGCAGCCGCCACTAAGAAGGAATTGGCTGATCCTTCTGTACCTGTTCATCCTCTTAACAAAGAGTCTAGGACCATGGATAGGTACGGCAAGCAGACATTTGCTTCAGCGACCTTTGCCATGCGATCGCTGGACTATTTGTCATTTCACCCGCCTTCAGAGAGATTTGCTCAAAGAACTGGGTGAAACCATACAGGATCCTTCTGCTGCGGGGTATCAGGACAAGATTAACTCCCAGCTGGCTACCCTGAATTCCATTGCCAACTCCTCCATGCGGCTTATATCCTATGCAGCTGATGGAGCGAGTAGGGCCGCAGGCACAGGTGTTGCGTTGAGACGTCACGTCTGGATGGGACTCTGTAATTTTGCTGATCCCCTCAAGGCTTCCTTCACCAACACCCCCTTTGATGGTTCAGAGTTGTTTGGACCTCAGCTGAAGAATACCCTCACCAGGTGCGAGCAATATGGTAAGACTCTCTCTGCCATGGGAGTCCACTTTTCCACACCATCTAGACCTTACCCTAAAGGTCAGAAGGGTGGAAAGATGTGGTTCTGCAAACCACAGGGAGTCGCTCCAGTCGCATGTGGTGAACTTCCCCCCAGAGACAGAGGGGGGAATAATAATAGACGTAGCCCCAGGGGCAGAGGGGGTCCACAGAACCAGGGTTCCAGGGAATCCTTCCCTGACCAACCCTTTCAGCATCCCTGAGATGCTGCCCGACTGTCCACCTTCAGAGGCAGTCGGGGGAAGATTATCTCTGTACCCGGAAGCCTGGCAATCCCTTTCTCAGGACAATTGGGTACAGTTGATTATATCCGAGGGTTACAAAATCCCCTTCATCTCCCCTCCGATCCAATCGCCAAGACCCCTCCCAAATGTACCACCTGGACAAAGGGGTCAGGCACAGCTAGAAATAAAAAAGCTGTTAGAAAAAAAGAGTCATCCAGGCAGTCCTGGCAGACCAGCTAGGATCCGGAATCTACTCCAGGTTCTTTTTGGTTCCAAAAAAGACAGGAGACTGGACACCCATTTTGGACCTCAGCAGACTGAACAAGTCTGTGCAGAAGACAAAATTTCGGATGGTAACACTGCAGTCCATTCTACCCTTTTTGGGCAGAGACAACTGGATGTGCTCGTTAGACCTCCAGGACGCGTACTATCATATAAAGATACACAGGCGCTCCAGAAGGTTTCTCCGCTTCTGGCTGGGAGCCAGTCATTACCAATTCAGAGCCCTGCCCTTTGGTCTCACCACAGCCCCCCGGGTGTTCAAATGCTTGGCAGTGGTCAAGTGGTCACGGCTCACCTGAGACACAAAGGATTCCAGGTGTTTCCATAGGATTCCAGGTGTTTCCATATTTAGACGACTGGCTCATTACTGCTACCACCAAACAGCATCTTATAATAACCAGGGATTATACCATTCACATTTGCAACAAACTAGGTATTTCCATAAATTTTGCAAAATCCTCTGTCGCCTTGTCAATCTATAAATTTATAGGCGCCGTACTAAACACCAGAGAAATGTCTGCAACATTACCACCTCAGAGAGTGACAGACATATGGCGGAATGTTCAGCTACTGTTTCAGTCCAACAGAATTCAAGCCAAGTTAGTGCTGAAAACGTTAGGCCTCATGGCAGTGGCGATCCTTCTTCCTTTAGCTCGCTTCCACATGAGAATACTCCAGTGGATGCTTTTTTCTCCGTGGTCCTTGCAACAGCTCCCAATGGCTCACAACATCTTGATAACCCCATCTTGCAAGAGACAGCTCTCCTGGTGGATGGTCTCCCCTCAACTTCTTCAGGGCAGACACTTTGTTCTCCCCCCTCCAGTTGCCACAGTGACGGACTGTCCAGGGCACATGGCAACAATTAGAATGCCACCTGCACCTAAATGTCCTGGAGATGAGAGCAGTGCTTTTATCATTGCAAGCCCTTCAGGGCTCTCTTCCCACCGGGACTATAGCAATTCAAACAGACAATATGTCTGTAGTGTGGTACATAAACAAGCAGGGCGGAACAAAGTCCTATCCCCTATGTCGAGAAGCATTCAGACTTTGGCAGTGGGCGATCTCTTCTCAACGTTTTTTGATAGCAACGCACATCCCCGGGTGGTCCAACGTCATTGCGGACAGATTGAGTAGAACAATTCTCATGCCTCACGAGTGGTCTCTAAGTCTAACGGTAGCAGAGAGAATTTTTCAGAAGTGAGGCCAGCCTTGCTGCGACCTTTTCGCAACCCCGCAAAACAGCAAGTGCCTCGACTTCTTCACACACTTCCCTCTACCAGGCCATCCCCCCAGAGACACTCTAGTCCACGATTGGCCTCGGGGTCTTCTATACGCATTCCCCCCCTTCCCGCTGATTCCACAATTAATTCAGAAAGCAACCGCATTGAGATCCAAAATGATCCTCATTGCCCCTTATTGGCCTCGACAAGTATGGTTTCCGTTCCTGCACCATCATCTACTGGAACAGCCCTGGCATCTGGAACCCCTTCCAGACCTTTTGATCCATCTAACAGGCAAGCTGCACCAGTCTCTTCGTTCCCTCAACCTCACAGCTTGGTTGCTCCACTTCCAACCATAGCCAGGCTTCCCTTCATTTCTCTTCCTGTCCATGATATCATTCTTGCTTCCCATAAGTCCAATACTAGGAAGACTTATGTGAGCAAATGGAAGCGTTTTTCATTCTGGGCAGAAGCTAGGTCCTGGGATCCTTTTAATGCTCCAATTCATAAAGTTCTAGATTTTCTGGCGGAGCTTTTTCATTCAGGATCGTCGTCGGCCACTATCAGACTACAACTGGCGGCCATTGCCAATTTTCATGTGGGGCTATGGGAAACAAATATTATGTCCCACAAACTCTGTAAAGCTTTCCTCAAGGGCGTATTTTTGCTCAGACCTCCCATTAAGGATCCTCCTCCACAATGGGATTTAAATTTAGTTCTAACATCATTAATTCTCCCTCCCTTTGAACCTGCAGCTTCTTGCTCATTCAGACTTCTCTCTTGGAAAACTCTGATTTTGATGGCTATAACATCTGCCAGAAGGGTATCGGAACTCCAGGCATTGTCTGTCCGTCCCCCTTATTTGGCTTTTCATAAAGACAGGGTAACTCTCAGAATGAATCCTTCCTTTCTACCGAAAGTTTCTTCTGAATCAAATCTGAACCACACTATTGACTTGCCTGTGTTCTTCCCAGATTATTCAAACAGGGCTGAACAGAAATTGCATTCCTTGGATGTTCGCCAGCTGCGGTATTACCTAGACAGGACAAAACAGTTCAGAAAGTCAGACCAGCTCTTTCTCTCTTATGCTGAAGGAAAGAAAGGACTTCCAGTATCAAAGGTAACTCTTTCTAGATGGTTGACATCCATCATTACCTTTGTCTACCAGTTGAGACACAAACAACTCCCGTCTAGACCTAAAGCTCATTCAACTAGGGGCACTATCAACATCAACAGCCTTTCAAGCAAGGTTACAGTTATATGCCATATGTGCAGCAGCTACATGGGCTTCTCAACATACTTTTATTACCCATTATAAGCTTGATATAGCCTCCAGAAATAGAGCTGACTTTGGTTCCACCGTACTCGGGAGTCTGTTCCGTTGAGCCACCCAGGACCAAGGTGCTAGGGACGCTGTCCCCAGCAAGAATGAAGGCGAGAATGACAACTTAACATTAAGAAGTAGTTGTCTTCTTCTCGCCTTCTTTCTTGTGTCCCTCCCTCCTGCCCCCTAGCCTGGACAGACTTGAAGGTCTCTGAGTCCTTCTCTTTCATGTTATACAGTCCTTAACGGTGACCCCGTATCTTTAGTGTTACCAGCAGGGAGACCGTATTTGGTAATAATAATAATAATAATATATATATATATACTATGTGTTAGCTGCCAACGAGATCTGGGGAGTTAGCGCATGGTATTGTGGGATATAGGGTTGCCTCGAGCCGGTAAAAATAGCTCTCGAGCTATAGTATAGGCCGAGTCGGAGCCGAGGATTGGCTCCGAACCCATCCAGCAAGAAAGAAGGCGAGAAGAAGACCACTAACATGGAACGTTATGGTAGGTACATAACTTCTTATTATGGCACATAGAAAAGTGCATGGGAACTGAATTTTCCACCCTTTGGTTTCTTATGTCCCTCAGATGTTCTAAAAGCTTGGTTCTAAATGCTCTTTTTGTTTCTCCTATATAAAATAGATTACATGGGCACTTCAGTGCATATACTACCCCTTATGTACTACAGCTATACAACTCCATAAGTGTATAGGTGTATAAACCACATTATTAATTCTGTCAAAAAATGGGACTACGTGTATACAACCAGAACAATGCGTACAAGGAATGGTACTAACCTCCCCTACACCCATGTTCCTATATAGAACTGGTGTGGTATAATGACTGTGAACCAACATGTCAGTCACATTACAGTCCCTCTTGTAGAAAAAAATTTATCAGGGAACAACCCAACCAAACTCTTATTTTTAAATAAAAAATCCCAATAATATTTGACAATATTAGAAAAAACATAAGCAAAAATAGTGTATTCTGTAACAAAATACATAATTTTATTTTCTTTATTTCCAGGTCCACCTTTAATGTTACTTTACCATTTATTATTTCTGGCCATGTCATGTCTGTCATCCCTGGCTAGCTGATTAGTGGATGCTTTATAGTATGCATATTGAATGCAATAGCTGTCATAGTCATGTTTAAATTGATCACACATCTTTTTATGCTCTGCCTCATGGACATTTTGTTCATTACAAAGTATTTTTGTTATTGAGTAATTCACAGTAAGGTAAAGATCTCATCAAATGGGGGGGGGGGCTCCCAGCATGCAAAAAGTGGTTGCCGTCCTCAAATTTCCTATGTATTCTAGTTTTCACCCTCACATTTTCAACACCTACCAGTTCTACAGTTAAAAGAATAACATTCCTGCCTTTTTGTACTCCAGTAAAACATAAACCAAACTGATTATTGTATAAATCACCTAAAAAGTATTTCTTTCACTGGCCTTGGTCGTTCTTTAATATTTCTCCAAAATGTATCTATTGCTTTTTTTTGGTGGTGGTTCAGTTCCTTTTGCCTTGTTTCCCAATTCTCTATAAAACTTTTTTGGGTGATCAATAAATTGCTTTGTACTTTTCCTTTATATTTGTGTGTATATCTTCTTAGTTTCTCTACTTGTGCTGATATTTTTAATTTATTTGCAATGGTGCACAATAACTCCATATCTGTTCTGATACTATGTATTGCTTTTATCATGTCTGTCTGAGAGATTTTCTTGATCGGTTTCCTCTTCTGTACTCTTCTAAAAGTGACACTTCTTATCTTAACTGCTTTATAGTTTCTCTGTTTGATAATTTCATGATGGCATTTGATTTCTTCCCTTCCTTTCCCTTACTACCATGTGTTTTTGTAGTAAGACTTTATGTTATTAATTTAGCTGCACAGTAATGTATCCGATTTACTACTTTTATATCACATGACTCTATGGACAGTCCTAATTACTATGTTAATTTGTTTGATCAAAATTTTAACTTTTTGGGTTTTATTGACTTTCTGTAGTCTATTTCTTTCATTGATCTTAATATGTCTGTCCATTTCTATTAACTCATTGCATCCGAGTGATGCCTCCAGTTGCATCTGCAGTTACCTCCTACTGACGCGTCTAGGTGTCAAATATTGCTTGTTGATATTTGCATCAACAATTTCAAAGCCATGCTATGTACAAGGTTTTAAACAATTTCATCTTAAAGCTTACACAGTGGCAAACTCAACTGCATTAATGTTTGGCCTCTGTTTAGTGCAGGTAGAGATTAACTGCTGTTTTTAATGATATTAATTTATATAGATATGATTTTTACATTTTTCTAAATATCTCAACAACCAGATAACACAGAACTCCTTAGCTTCGCATGAAAGCTCTCAGCTAAATTAAGAAAATCCTGCTTTGACAGTATATGTGTAACTTCAGTGGTTGCTGAAATATTGTGTGTTTACAAAAGATTACAAACTTAATGTGTTCACTGTGACTTGTACAATTCGCCTCAAGACCTAGAATCTAAAGAATACTACCACTATTAAAATAGTTTGTGCTGTAGAGTTTTCCATTTATACTTTCATAACCCCTGTGGTTCCAGAGATGTGAATATTTGTTTGCAATATGAGGGCATAATTTGATTCATTAAAAAGGCTTAGGCTCCACCCATTGGAGGTTACAGTGCAAACTTCCTGAGCTCCATTGGAGTGAATGAGTTAGTCAAGCAACTATTCTTGTAGATCATTTTCTTCTACACTTGAGGGCATATTCTTTGTTCCCCATTTCCTGTGAGCATTCTATAGATAGTTCCACAGCATCTTCCTGTACCACATTCTCTTTGGTTTCATCCTGTGTCATCATTGCTCTTTCATATCGGAACTCACCGGCCTATCACCCCACAACAGTGGCTGCGTCAGAGTTGCCACAGTTTCCTGTCCCTCCCTTGGTGTGCAACTCCAGCTGAAAGTTTGCATTGGTTTCCTATGGAAGGCCCTAAACTATCTTTATCTAGCAAAATGATCACATGTTTTCCAGCTCAACTGTTTTTGCCTTAATCTGGGGATCCATTTCTCTGTTGTGTTTTCTGAATTAGATTTTTTACACTAAATCCTCCACTTTGCAAATAATCATAACCTCAGTTTCTGTTTCTTTAACTTCTCCATTACTAATAATCTATTCTACTTTTCTTTTCTTATTTTTCATATTGTAAAATTTTCCATGTCCAGATTCCTTTGCCTATATTTCTCTTCAAATGTCTTTGGTGCTGCTCTTTCTGTATTTATTAGCTTTGCTTTCTCCTTTGCATAAATATTACACCATATTGAATCTTTGTCTTTTCCATGTCCATATTTCTTCAGATGACTCTCGATCCACCTGTTTTTTCCTGCTTTGGGGACTCCTCGTTCCATCACTTTGTGATTTAACCTGTCAGACTTTCTGCACTAAATCCTTCACTTCACATATTACATAACTTCTACTTTACTAATCTTCTGTTCAATATTCCCTCTTTGTGGCCTTTTTTTATTGTGAAAATTTCTAAATTTGAATGTCTTTGCCTGTATTTCTCCAAATATCTTTAGGGCTGCCTTTTTGTGTTGATTAATTTGGCTTTCTCCTTTGCAGAAATATTGCACCATATCAAATCTCTCTCTCTCTCTCTCCCATGTCCATAATTCTTTTTTTATACTTTCAGAAGTCTCTAAATTTTCTTCTTCATATTTTCAGCCTTCCTCAGTTGCCTCTTTCCAAACAGACCAAGGATTCTTGGTCTATATAATGTTTTTCATAAATCTCTGATATGCCGCGGTGGTACAGCGGTAGCGTTGTTACCTCACAGCAAGAGGTTCTCCCGTTCGATTCTCGGCAGGGCTTGGGAGTGCCTTCTGTGTGGAGTCTGCATGTTCTCCCCGCGGTAGGCACTCCCAAGCCCTCCCGTTCGATTCTCGGCAGGGCTTGGGAGTGCCTTCTGTGTGGAGTCTGCATGTTCTCCCCGCGGTTGGGTAGCGTTCGAAAGACATGTGTGCGTAAATGGGCGTGCCTTCGTTGAAGGTTGGACGTTGAGCTGGCACCTTGGCATTTCGTAAAAATTACTGCCAATCAGCGGACCGGAGTTCCACTGTGGCAACCCCCTTACCGGGAAAAGCCGAAAGAAGACCTGTTGTATTAAAAAATTTTAGCTGCAGTGTGTGTGACTCCTGATACTTCAAGGGCTATGGCCACTGGTACTGTCTTACAGAGGTTTGCATGGCTGTATTCTCAGAACCTCCCCTGTGACGGCCTCTCTACCCCGTGCCAGCAATCAAGGAGCATCAATCCTCACCAGTGAGAGGTGGTCACTAAAAACAGGAATATATTTACACAGTATTGTCAAATGCAGCTGTCTGCATCAAACACAGTTTCCTCCAAGATCACACAAGGAACACATCCCAGACCTGGGACGGAGCTCTGTCTTTCCAGATACCAAGCAGTGCACTTTGGAACACTAATGTTCTTCGTGTTTCACTGTTGCAGTCCTAACATATGGGTTATCCGGCTCCCGGTAGGCTTCAGTCGGCCCGAATACCAGAGTCCTTGGTATATGACGGCTGTAAAACTGATGTCAGAACGTTGAGTATAAAGGGAGGCAGCCGATGCCATTTCTTCAGCTTTTCTTGCCACGGAGCCCAACGCGGATGCAATTTGCACTAGTGCCGGTCAGCCGTTTACCTTCTTTTTGCTTTCCGACTACCAAGTTGAAGATTCCTTCAGATAAGTACCCCATTGGGGATCCTCTTTTCTTGCTTTAATGAATGTCAGAAAGTTAACTGTCTTGCCTGTGGAAAAGATTCCACACCGTGATTTTCATTCATATTGTATAACTTGTTTGGGCCCTGAGCATGACGTCCCTAATTGTGATCTCTGTGCCTCCTTTAACCCGCAAACCACTAACCGTAGAGCTAAAATTTTGTATAAACATTTCAGAGTCTGGCCTAAGTTTTGTTGGTATGGCGTCTTCTGGTCTCACGGCTTTGGATATACCTAGGAAACGCAAAGACAAGGACCGTGACAGGCCTAGGATTAAATCTGCTGACGACACACCGATGAAATTGGTAGTCAACCCAGCGGTAGTCAGTGAGGTGCTTTCGCAGTCCCTGCAGTCCACAGATTTTCAACCACAGGCCTCTGCCGAGACCTTTACTGAGTCCACCATGCCACAGTCTATTTCGTCTTCAGACACTCTGCCTGTCGCCGCCTCAGATGGGTCTGGAGCCGCTACGCAGGCACCGGCTTCTGGCGCCTCTTCTCTTCGACATGAGACCAGAACCAGATGGCTACCTTAGGCCATTCTTCTGTAGTTGCTAGGCCTCCCGAGTCCATCCAGATTGCTAGCAAACATTCCAGCAGCAAACCTTCTCACAGGCAGGCGTCTGCTTCCCATCCTGTGCCTCAGTTCCAGTTGGTAAAGATGGCTGGTGATCATCTTTCCCTGATTAGGGGCTGTCATCCTCCCTCTTCCAAGAGGGCTAGGAATTGTCTCCTGATGTTTTGTCCGTCTCAGATTCTGAGGTTTCCAGTATTTCTGCTGGTGAAGAAGAAAATTCTCAACTTTTTTTCTGATTCTGAGGACTCTATCCCTTCTGCCTCCCCTCCAGAAGATTTTTCCTTTGGGGATACTTTGCATACTCTTAGGAAGCACTTTAAATGGGAATGTCAGGATTTTCCTCAGTCTATGAAGAGAATCAGGGAATTTTTGGATTTGCCACAGCATAAGCCTCTGGCTATACCTCCAGTTTTGGAAGTTGTGGATGATGTCTTCATGGAAAATTCTTTAACTCCTAATTCTGTCCCTCCTGCCCCCAGAAAACCTGATCGGTATTGTAAGGTTCCTGATTCTCATCAATTCCTTTTTAAAAACCCTACTGCTGATCCTGAGATTATTTCTCAAGGCCCCCAGGGTGTTAAGGCTACTATTGCTAAAAACCCTGTTCCTTCTGATAAGGAGTCTAGGGCCTTGGACAGGTGGGGTAAAAACGTTGATACCTCTGCAACCCTTGCCATTAGATCTGTGGATTGCCTTTTTCACATACTTAAGTATCAGCAGCATACTTTGGAGGCTATTAAGGCTAAACTTGAGCATATTCCTTCCATGTCTGAGAACATTTACAAGGTTTACAGAATTCTGCCACTCTAGTTAATAAGCAATGTTAAGTTGTCTATCTCCCCTTTGTTCTTGCTGATTGGGATCGGAGCCGATCCTCGGCTCCGACTCTGCCATCTTCAATAGCTCAAGAGCAGTTTACTGGCTCGAGGCTACCCCTTATCCCATAATGCCTAGCGATAGCTACCCAGATCTCGTTTGCCGCTTCAGCTACGAGGTGTCGTTTTTCTGGCTCCGGCGCGTATAAAGTTTTTTGTATAACTTTCTTCATTAGATTTCAACCCTTCTAGTATTTTATTGTTAACGATAGTCTTGTTTTGTGATAGTTAGCTTGCTAGCTTGTAGTATCCCTCCTTTTTTCTTGTAGAACTCGTTTAACTTACAGAGTTCTCCCCCACCCCTCCCCCCCGCCTCTTCTTGTCAGGTTAGCCGTTTAAGTTAAGAGGCTTTTCCTTCTACCTTTCTCTTATAGGCTAGCCGTTTATGTTAGAGGCTTTCCTATTCTCTTAAAAAAAAAATCCTTTAGCTATAGTCCTTATAGTAGTGTGTTTTTTATAGACTGTATTTTGCTTCTGGTTGTTATTGTTATAATTGTTTTTCCTTACTTTCAAGGATGTCAAAGGAATCCAAGGTTTCTGGATTCAAGAAGTGACTCATGCTGTCAGAAAATGTCTCTGACAGATGGGCATACTACTTGCGTCTATTGTTTAGGTGCTGTGCACCTGCAGGACTCTTGTTCTATCTGCCATGCCTTTAGTCCAAGAGTCCTGCAGGAGCAAGCTTATTCTTAGGGGTCTTTTAAAACCCCAGGATTCACCGGCCAAGAGCTCACAGCCTGTGAAATCCCCTAAACCTAGTAAGCTGTCGGCTCCAAGTTCGGAGCCATCTTCGATTCAGGGTTTACCTTCCACGTCGGTTCTGGGTGACACCGACAAGACAATCTCCCCATTGGCTCCAGAGGCTTCCAAGCCATCGTGGAACCACAAGAGGCTAAGGTCCCCCTCACTTGATTCGGTGCATTCGGCTCCTCGGCCCCCTTTACTTCAGAGCGAGCGCAGTCACCTATCCTCTCACTCCTCTTGATCCTCTAGGCTATCGGATCACGATGTGGAGAAGAGTGGTCTGTAGGTTGCTGAAGTCGCAGGCACTAGCCAAGTTGTTGTCCAGCCCTCCTCAACAGGTATCTGCTCCATCCACTTCTCTCGATGTTTCTCCAATGAGTTCGGGTAGTGGAACCATCGGCTCTAATAACACTATCTCCTTCGGTTCCCACGTTGGCTCCGATTCCCTCGGTGGTGCCGGGGCTCCCTCATTGGCTCCGAGGTGGTGAGTGGCATCGGACCCTTGTCCGACCCCGTTCTCCCTCTCGGATCTTCGGCTCAGGTGAGCTCGGCTCCTACATCGGCCTTGGAGCAGTCTCCCTCGGTGCAGAGAAAGGTTCCTATTTCTTCGGAACTGGCACTTTCTCTGCATCGTGGCAGGGATGCCTTCGATGTCATGCGAAGTGTGGTGGCCACTGAGTCAGCTCCACTATCAGCCCTACCAGCTCTGTCCCCTGTAGTGCCTGTGCCAACCTCTGCTCCTCCTCCAGGCCCCAAGCATACGGAACTGATGCTCCAGGACACCCCATTGGGTGTTTCCTCCTCTTCTGAGGCCTCCCCTGATCTCTCAGAGGAGCCCCCTCTGTAGTGCAAGAGGAAGCACATTGACTCCCCTGAGTCTGTCACTTCTGATACAGACTTAGATGAATCGGAAGGGTCTCAGAGATCCCCTTCTGAGGATGTTTCCTTTTCGGACATCATGGAGATGCTCAAGCAGAGGGGGAACTGGAATCCCCTAGCCCCTTCTGAGGATGTCTGTATTTCTGGATGCCTTCGGTTCCCGACCTTCCACCTCCTGAGTGTCCCCACCTTTCAATCCACTTATGACAGTGGTGGCTTGACAGGCTTGGTCAGCTCCGGATACAGTGGAACCAACTCCAAGGAGACCTGGTAAATTTATTACAGCACCCCAGGATAAGCAGTTCCTTACGAAAGGCGTTCCTGTTGATGCTATAGTGGTAGCAGCAGCCACAAAAAGAGTTAGCGGAGACCTCTTCGTCTGTCCATCCCCCTAACAAGGAGTCTAGGACGATGGACAGATATGGGAAGCAAATGTTCGCTTCAGCGACCTTCTCTATGAGGTCACTCGCTTTCAAAGGGATCTCCTTAAAGAGCTCGGAGATACCCTTCAAGATCCAACAGCTGAGGGAGCACAAGCTAAGGTGGCTTCCCAGCTAGCGACACTTAATTCTGTTGTTAACTCCTTCCTGAGGCTCATTTCCTATGCAGCCAATGCGGTGAGTAGAGCCTCTGGTACCAGGGTGGCCCTTAGGAGGCATGCCTGGATGCGGCTGTGTAACTTTGCGGAACCCTTTCGAGTGTCCTTCACCAACACTCCCTTTGATGGTTCCTTTCTTTTTGGACCACAGGTGAAAGACACTTTGACTAAAGGCAAGACTCTCTCTGCCGTGGGAGTCCATTTTTCCACTCCCTCTAGACCCTACCCCAAAGGTCAGAAGAGTGGTAAGATGTGGTTCTGTAAATCTCAGGGAGCCTTGCCTGACACACGTAGTGATTTTTCCTCCAGAGGCAGAGGGGGAAACAATAATAGATGCTGCCCTCGTGGCAGAGGGGGTCTGCAGAACCAGGGCAACAGAGAATCCTTCTCTGATGAGCTCTTTCGGCGTCCCTGAAAGGTTTCCTGGCTGCTCATCACTGGAGGCAGTCGGGGGAAGACTTTCGCTGTACCCAAAATCCTGGCGAAATTTAACACAAGACAGATGGGTACGGTCCGTTATATCCGGAGGTTACAAAATTCCCTTCCTTCAACCCCACTTGCACTCAAGGAAAGACCCTCCCAGATGATCCACCCAATCTGAGGGAGCAAGCAGTAATAGAAGTTTCAAAACTGCTAGAAAAAAGAGCCATCCAGGAAGTCCCGGCAGAACAGCATGGATCCGGAACTTACTCAAGGTTTTTTTTAGTACCAAAAAAGAGGGACTGGAGACCGATTCTGGATCTCAGCAGACTAAACAGGTCTGTACAAAGAACGAAGTTTCGGATGGTTACGCTACAGTCCATTCTACCCTTTCTGGGTCAGGACAATTGGATGTGCTGTATAGATCTTCAGGACACATACTACCATATAAAGATGGACAGGCGCTCCAGAAGATATCTTCGCATCCAGCTGGGGGCCAATCATTATCCGTTCAGAGCTCTGCCCTTTGGTCTCACCACAGACCCCAGGGTGTTCAAATGTATGGCAGTGGTCACGGCTCACTTGAGGCGTCAAGGATTCCAGGTGTTTCCGTATCTAGACGACTGGCTCCTTACTGCTACCACAAGGCATCAACTCATACAAGCACGGGACTACACAATCTCAATCTGTTTACAGCTCGGCATCACAATGAATTTCAAAAAATCTGCCTTGTTGCCCTGTCAATCTATCACTTATATAGGAGCAGATTAGACACAAGGGATATGTTTGCAAGGCTACCACCAGAAAGGGTGTCCGCAATTCGTCAGCAGGTACAGGTTCTGATGCAGTGCAAAAGGATCCAAGTCAGGTACGTCCTTCAAACTCTGGGCTCCATGGCAGCAGCCATTCTCCTAATCCCACTGGCGCGCTTTCATATGAGGATTCTTCAGTGGCTTCTGTTCACGCAGTGGTCTTTCCAAGAGCTACCCATGACGTACGAGATCATGATCACGGACGCATGCAAAAGGCATCTTTCTTGGTGGATGGTCTCCCCACTTGTTACTCAGGGCAGACCTTTCATACAACCCCCTCCGGTAGCCGCAGTGATGACAGCCGCCTCCCTGATGGGGGGGGGGGGGCATTATCTGGGCAGGACAGTCCAAGGCACATGGCAACCTCACGAGTACCATCTGCATATAAATGTCCTGGAAATGAGAGCCGTGCTCCTGGCGTTGCAAGCCATTCAAGGCTCTCTTCCTCCTGGGACCAGTGCTATTCAAACGGACAGCATGTCACTGGTGTAGTACATCAACAAGCAGGGTGGAACCAGGTCCTACCCCCTATGTCGAGAAGCATTCAGGCTTTGGCAGTGGGTGATTTCCTCCCAACATTTTTTGATTGTGACACACATCCCTGGGAGATCCAATGTCATAGCAGACAGGCTCAGCAGAGCTATTCTAATGCCTCACGAGTGGTCTCTGAATCAGGATATTGCGAATCTTGTTTTTCGCAAATGAGGACAGCCTTGCTGCGATCTCTTTGCCACCCCCTTTAACAGCAAATGCAGCAACTACTTCTCCCTCCTCCGGGTCACACACCCAGAGACGATCTAGTCCACGATTGGCCCCTGGGACTTCTTTATGCCTTTCCTCCATTCTTTCTGATACCCAAACTTATGCAGAAAGCAATATCGTTGGGTTGCAAAATGATCCTCATTGCTCCCTACTGGCCTTGACAGATATGGTTTCCGATGTCCTTCAAGGATGCATCTGCAGTCCTTACAAATGGGTTGTCCTGTCGTCACGCAGCCCTAAGGACGGCCGGATTCCAAAGTCTGGGTCTGGCCTCGGCTGGTGTCGCACTTCACCCGACGTCATAGCTGCAGTTCTTCGGGTATAAAGGCATCAGCCGACGCCATTTTCCTCAGTCTTTCTTGCGGCCCGAAGCAGAAGCTGTTCGCAAGTGCCGGTCGGTCAGAACCAGAGATTACTACTACCGAATACAACTTCGAAGACTTCTAAAAAGCTAAGTACCCCGTTGGGGACTCTTTCTTGCCTCAGCCGATGTCAGAAAAAGTGAATAATTGTTTAACTTGTGGGAAACAAATACCTCATAAAGATTTCCACTCTTACTGCTTACCTTGTTTAGGCCCAGACCACGACGTAGCAGCTTGTCTAGCCTGTGCTTCTTTTAACCGACGGACGCTTAGATGTCGGTCGGAATTTGCTGAGCAGTTTTTCGGCTCTGATTTTGCTTATAAGATGCCGTCGGATCCTCCGACTACACAAATAACCAAAAAACGCAAGGAAAAGGACCGACACTCGCGGTCCGCGGTTTCGGCTGAAACCGCAGTTAAGCAAACCGCGAGTGTCTCGGTTTCGGCTGAAACCGAGCAAGCGGTTCTTCCTTCAGCCGAAAGCATGCCTTCCACCGAGGCTTCTTCTAACCTCGTGGAATCGGCTTCTGAAACCCAACCTGCTGTTGCGATTTCTCAGGAATTATCAGACACTATTCCCTTGGATATTTCTACTCCTGCACGTGGAGCTGCTAGGCCTCCTGTAGCCATGTCCATTAAGGCCTTTGCCAGGGCTAAAGCAGCTAAAGCTACAAAAACTGTGCCTGTTAAGACCCCTACTCACAGGCCCAGTTCCAGTTCCCAAATGCTTTCTTTGGCAGAGGATCTTATTTCTTTAATCCGGGGATCCCAGCCTCATCCAGACAGGGCCTCTCATCCACCTTCAGAGAAGAGGCCTAGAGCAGAGCCCCCTGAGCCAGTGTCCACAGATGATTCCTCTGATGATTCAGATAATACAGACCCTCCAGAGGCTCCTTTTTCCCCTTACGAAGACTCTGATGCTGAAGAGTCCATCCCTTCTGCCTCTCCACCTGAGGAATTTTCCTTTGGGGAAACCTTGCATGCTATGAGGGAACAATTTCAATGGCAGGGCCAAGATTTTTCAGACTCCAGGAAAAGGCTTAGAACCTTCTTGCATTTACCACAACATAGGCCTTTAGCTATACCTCCAGTTCTTTCTGTTGTAGATGATGCATTTAATGATGCTTGTACTGCTCCTGATTCATTACCTCCGGCCCCTGCTAAGCCCGATAGGTACTACAGGGTCCCGGACACACATCACTATTTATACAAGGCTCCTTTTGCAGATCCCGAAACTATCTCCCAGGGGCCTAAGGCTGTAGCAACTACCTCTGCTAAAATCCCTCCCTCTGAAAGGGAATCCAGATCCTTAGAGAGATGGGGTAAAAAAGTTTACACTTCTGCTACTCTGTCAGCTAGAGCCTTGAACTGTCAATTTCATATGATCCAATATCAAGAATATATGCTTGACCAGTTAACTAAAAAACTGTCCTCTGATGAACCTTTTGATAAGAAGTATGTTCAGGAAATGGTACATAACATTCAGCAAGTTAGTAACCATTCTTTAAAATGCGGCTATGATGCACTGGAGGCTTCCTTTAGATCAGCCATGACTGGCACAGTTATCAGAAGGCATGCATGGTTGAAAGAGCAGGTCTTACCGGACCATGTCAAATCAAAACTGTTAGATGCTCCCATGGACAAGGTCAATTTATTTGGTTCCCCTGCACAACAGGTACTGAAGAAGATGGAGGAGAAGGCAAAATCTGTACAAACAGTGAAAGATTTCTTACAGGTCCAACCTCCAAGGTTTAGCAGGAATTGGCCCTCCAAAAATTGGTCCTTTCCAGACTCCTCTAAAGCACAGAGAGGCAGGAATAGGCGTTCAAGAGGCAGAAACCAATCCAGGGGTGCCTACAGGGGACGCCAGTGGCAGGGTAACAACCAGCGAGGCACAGACACAGCCACCACCACTGCAACAGGACAATCACAGTGACTTGGCTCTGGCACCGCCTACCAGGGAACAACTAGAAGCACCCTTAGGCGGCAGGCAAGCCTTATTCTCAATAAACTGGCATTACATCACAAGAGACAAGTGGATTTTACAGACAATAGACCAAGGCTACAGGTTCCACTTCCATACCCTACCAGGGAAGAGAGGAATGCCAAACCTACCACCAAATCAAAAGACAGAAGCTCTAAAACAAATATCTCAATTATCAAGGATGAGAGCTGTGGAAAAGGTACCATCTATGGAGCAAGGAAAGGGATTTTACTCCAGACTCTTCCTGGTACCAAGAAAAGAGAACAAATGGAGGCCTATTCTCGACCTGTCTGCTTTAAACACATTCCTCATTGTTCCAAAATTCAAAATGCTGACTCTACAGCAGCTTCTTCCCATGCTGGGCAAGGAGTCTTGGCTGGTAACTCTAGATCTCAAGGAGGCATACCTGCACGTCCCCATACGACCAAATTGCAGAAGATACCTCAGATTTCTTGCAGGATCAGAGCATTATCAATTCTCAGCATTGCCCTTTGGCTTATCTACTGCGCCCAGAGTGTTCACGAAATGCCTGGCATCAGTAATTGCTCATTGCAGGCTTCAGGGAATCCAAATTTACCCCTACCTGGACGACTGCCTGATACAAGCGGACAACAAAAACAAGCTAACAGAAGACTTGCAAAGAGTCATTTACCTGCTACAAGCCCTGGGATATACAGTCAATGTAAAAAAGTCAAGGCTGATACCATCCCAAAGAATAACCTTTTTGGGTGCAGAACTGGACACATCAAAGCAAATGGCATTCCTAACTGCAGAAAAGCAAGAGCATCTACCTCTCTACTTCTTGGCATTAACAAAACAGAACCATCTAACAGCAAGAAAAGTACTGCAAGCCTTGGGCTTCATGGCATCCTGCATAATACTGGTCCCTCATGCCAGACTACATATGAGAAAGCTACAGTGGTACCTAAAGAATTTATGGTCTCAACACAAACACAGCCTAGAAACCAAAATTCCAATAATCCCATGCCTGAAGCAAGAGTTCCTATGGTGGGCTCAGGCCTGTCAATCAAACACAGGATTGCCCTTCCACAGCATTCAACCAAGCCAAACCATCACGACGGACGCCTCAGACCTTGGTTGGGGGGCCCACATGCTGGACAGATGCATACAAGGCTTATGGACTCAAGACCAGCTGCACCTACACATAAATCTAAAGGAAATGCTGGCAGTAAAATTGGCAATCCAGACATTCAGTCCATTCCTCCAAGAAGGTCAGTTGATAAGGACAGACAACACAACAGTTATGTGGTACATCAACAAACAGGGAGGCACACATTCATACCCTCTATGCCGGATGGCACTGGACCTATGGAATGTGGCTCTGAGCTACAACATCAGTTACAAGCAATTTTTGTACTAGGAAAAGAAAACATTCTAGCAGACATATTAAGCAGGACTACCACGGATGTCCACGAATGGATGCTACATCCGGACATCTTCAGAGACATTATAAGGAAATGGGGACTCCCAGAAATAGACTTATTTGCATCCCCACACAATCACCAGCTAAAGAAATTCTGCACAAGGACGTACCACCCACTTGCTTGGAAGGTGGACTCCTTATATTTCAGTTGGAAAAACCTGACAGCATATGCATTCCCACCACTTCCCTTGATGCACAAGGTGCTATTGAAGATCAAGGAGGACCGTCCAAGGATCATCCTGATAGCTCCAGACTGGCCAAGGCAACATTGGTACCCATTGCTAAGGAGCATGTCTCGGGAACAAATATGGACACTACCCCTGGTTCCATTGCTGTTAACACAGAACAACTACAACATCCTGCATCCAAGCCTGAAAACTCTGCAGCTGACTGCCTGGAACATTACATAAAAACAATTAACCCAAATTTATCACAAAGGGTTAAAGACATTATCCTTGAGGCTCGCAGACCCTCAACAAGGAAAAATTATGCAGCAAAATGGAAAAGATATCTCATTTGGAGAACTGCAAAGGGAGAAGATGTGTCACAGGTAAACATACCCAGCATCCTGGAATACTTGGCAGAGCTCTTCCACACAGGCCTGTCCTATTCTTCCATCAAGATACATGCATCAGCTATTTCAGCAGAATACAGCTCAGATCCTCCTGTCTTCTCGCATCCTCTGCTCAGGCAGTTTCTGAGAGGAATTAAAAATGTAAAACCTCCTAGGAAACCACCATTGCCAGCATGGGACTTGAACTTTGTGCTAGAAAAATTGACACTTCCACCTTTCGAACCAGCAGCAACAGCAGAATTACAATACTTATCTTGGAAGACTGCTTTCCTGCTGGCAATCACTTCAGCAAGAAGGGTATCTGAACTACAGGCATTAATGGCAGTGCAACCCTTCCTGATCTTCCACCAAGATAGTGTCCATGAGAACAAATCCTACATTTATGCCCAAGGTGGTATCCAGAGTATCCTTAAATCAGGCTATCCACCTACCTACATTCTTTCCCAACCCACAGAACAGGGGAGAAAGACTGTTGCATACCTTGGATGTACATAGACAGTTACGCTACTACCTGGACAGAACCAAGGGCAATAGAAAAACTGACCAGCTACTGGTAGCATATGCAACAGGAAGGGAAGGAAAAGCAATTTCAAAACACACAATCTCCAAGTGGATAGGAAATTGCATTAGATTTTGTTACTCATACCATGGAAAGAAAACTCCAGAGAACATCAGACCTCACTCTACAAGGGCTACGGCCACTACCACAGCTTTCTTACGAGGAGTGGCTACCAAGGACATTATAGAAGCTGCTACTTGGACCTCCGTGCATACATTTGCCAAGCATTATAACTTAACTTTATACTCTAGATCCCGAGCAGGGTTTGCCACTGCTGTTTTGCAAGGGATCCTAACTACACCATAATCTCTTCTTCCTCCTCCCCTAGTTTGGCTATGGTATTCTACCCATTTGTAAGGACTGCAGATGCATCCTTGAAGGACATAGTACAGTTTTGTACCTACCATAAATGTAGATGTCCGATAGGAATGCATCTGCAGTCAGGATTACCCACCCGCCTTCCCCTCTGTGGTACTCCTAGGGTATTTGCCCATCTTATAGCTAGCTGGGGGGGATCTATTATGGTGTATTTGTTTGTATATATGTACATACATGCTTATTTTTTGTGTTTGCTCTCTACTACTTGGAAACATTGGCATTTATCCAAATTTAGCCTTCCAAGAGGGCACCTGGCATCTGGGGCAAGAAACACTGAGGAAAATGGCGTAGGCTGATGCCTTTATACCCGAAGAACTGCAGCTATGACGTCGGGTGAAGTGCGACACCAGCCGAGGCCCGACCCAGACTTTGGAATCCGGCCGACCGAAGGGCTGCCTGACGACAGGACAACCCATTTGTAAGGACTGCAGATGCATTCCTATCGGACATCTACATTTATGGTAGGTACAAAACTGTACTTTCCTGCACCATTACCTTCTCAATCAACCCTGGACTCTGGACCCAATTCCAGACCTCCTGGTTCATCAATCAGGCGGGTTGCATCAATCCCTAAAAACCCTCCAGCTCACAGCTTGGTTGCTCCACTTCCAACCTTAGCCAGGCCGTAACATTATCGTGTCCTCTCACAAGTCTACAACGAGGAAAACTTATGCTAGCAAATGGAAACGTTTTTCTTGTTGGGCCGAGACTAGGAATGTGGATCCCTTCTCAGCCCCAGTCCACAAAATCTTGGAATTCCTAGCTCTGCTGTTCCATTCCGGGTCTGCTGCTTCTACGATCAGGGTACAAATGGCGGCCATTTCTAATTTTCATGTTGGTTTTTCGAACTCTAACATTGTCTCATAAGCTATGTAAAGCTTTTTTGAGCGGGGCAACTCTTCTTAGGCCTCCAGTGAGAGATCCTCCTCCTCCTTGGGGTTAATTTAGTCCTAATCTCCTTAAGTCTGCCTCCTTTTGAACCAGCAGCTTCTTGCTCTATCAAGTTCCTATCTTGGAAGACACACTTTCTGGTAGCTATTACTTCAGCCAGATGGGTCTCTGAACTTCAGGTGCTGTGTGTTCATCCTCCTTACTTGGTTTTCCATAAAGACAGGGTTGCTCTGAGAACTAATCCCTCGTTTCTCCCTAAAGTCTGCTCAGAAAGTAACTTAACCCAATCTATAGATCTTCCTGTGTTTTTCCCTAATCATACCAACAAGGCAGAATATAAACTACACCAATTGGATGTTCATAGGCAATTGCGCTTTTACCTGCACAGAACTAAAGAAAGGAAATCGGACCAACTATTCCTCTCTTACGCCTTGGACAAACAAGGTCTCCCAGTTTCCAAGGTAACCTTGTCCAGATGGTTGTCACACACACTTATTTTCATTTATCAGGAACAAACAGTTACCTGTTAAACCGAAAGGTCATTCTACTAGGACCTTGGCCACCTCTGTAGCCTTCCAGTCTAGGTTGCCCATGGATTCTATCTGTGCAGCTGCCACGTGGGCAAACTCTCATACCTTTATTTCTCATTACAAGTTGGATATGGTCTCCAGGAGCAGAGCTGACTTTGGTTCCACTGTTCTGAAGAGTCTGTTCCACTGAGCCACCCAGGATGTTAGGTGCTAGGGACGCTGTCCCAACCAGCAAGAACGAAGGCGAGATAGACAACTTAACATAAAGAAGTTATGAACCTACCACAACGTTCCATGTTAGTTGTCTTCATCTCGCCTTCCTTCTTGCATCCCACCCTCCATCCCCCTGTCCTAGTGGGCAGAGAGGAGTTTTTTGTTCTGTTTCACTGGCTGTGTGTTCTCTTGTGTCCTTTTTTGACCTAAGAGAATATGGCAGGTATAGTCAACTGGTTATTGACTGAATTATTATGGTGTTATGTCTGGGGTTAGCTATTTCAAATGAGATCTGGGTAGCTATCGCTAGGCATTATGGGATAAGGGGTAGCCTCGAGCCAGTAAGCAGCTCTTGAGCTATTGAAGATGGCCGAGTCAGAGTAGAGGATCGGCTCCGATCCCAACCAGCAAGAAGGAAGGCGAGATGAAGACAACTAACATAGAACGTTATGGTAGGTACATAACTTCTTTTTCATTACATTGTAGTGTTAACACTTTGGAGGCTTCCTGCAGAGCAGCAGCCACTGGTTCCGTTATTAGAAGGCATGCTTGGGTCAGGGAGCAGACTCTTTCTGAACCTGTTGAATCTAAATTGCTGGATGTTCCTTTGCACAAGGACAATCTTTTTGGTAATAAGGCTGAGGAGGTACTGAAGAAGTTGGAGGATAAGGTGAAATCTATGCAATCTGTAAAAGATTTCCTTCATGTTCAGCCTCCTCTGTTCAGTAGGCATTACCCTTCCATGAATTGATCTTTCCCTGATCCTGACAAGCAGGGTCGCTCTAGGCCTAGAGGTTTCAGATCTTCCAGAGGACAGGCTTCTGCCCCTCAAAGGGCTAAACAATGGCATTCTTCTGCTAAATCGGGGAGTTCTAAGCCAGCTTCCCAAAGCAAGCATTCTCAATGACTCCGGCCTTCTTGTGCCTACCTCTGCGGATCCTGGATTTCCTTTGGGGGGAAGGTTAGCCATGTTCGCAGAGGTATGATCTACCATCACAGATGACAAATGGGTGCTCAGTATTGTAAACCAAGGTTACAAGCTTTATTTTCACACCTTCCCTGTTCTGAAAGGGTACCCAAACATACCCAGAACTCTCAGGGCAAAGGTAGAAAATCACATTTCTTCTCTACTGATCATGGGGGCTATAGAGCCAATTCCTGCAAATCAGGCAGACCTAGGTTTTATTCAAGACTTTTTCTGGTACCCAAAAAATGGGGTACCTGGCGCCCTATTCTGGATCTGTCTATTCTAAACACTTTTCTGGTGATTCCCAAGTTCAAGATACTCACAGTTTTACTACCCATGCTGGGCAAGCATTCATGGCTGGTAACTTTGGATCTCAAGGAGGCTTATCTGCACATTCCAGTAAGGGAAAGTTGCAGGCAGATGTTCATCGTATTTCACTGTTGCAGTCATTACTCTTGGATTATCCTGCTGGCAGGCCACCCACAGTCAGCCAGAATTCCAAAGTCTAGGTCCGTCGTCGGTTGCTGTTGCCTCTTCTCTGATGTCAATGCGCCAGGGGTATAAAAGATGCAACCAAAGCCATTTTCTTCAGTCTTTCTTGCCATGTGGTGCCCGAAGCAAAAGCAGTTCGCAAGTGCCGGTCAGACGACTCCTGAGATTTTCAAAATTGAATTTCAGGACCGAAGTCTTCATTAAAGCTAAGTACACCCTTGGGGAAACTTTTTTCTTGCTCCAGACCGATGTCAGAAAAAGTTAACAATTGTATTTCTTGTGGGAAGCAAATACCTCATAAGGATTTTCACTCTTACTGTATTCCATGCCTAGGCCCTGATCAGAACGTTGCTAGCTGTCTGTTTTGTACTAGATTCAACCAACGCACTATCAAGCGTCGGTTCGATTTTGCTTTTCATTACTTTGGCCGAAGATTTAATTATATAATGCCGGTGGAACAGCCGACAACCGTTGTTTACAAAAAAACGCAAGGACGAGGATAGGCATCGGAGGTCCAAAACTGACGACGAAGCCTCTTCTAGGCCAGTCGCCGGTTCTCAGTGAGGCGCTTTCGCAGCCCCTGGCGCCCCGCTACCTCAGAGCCACAGGCTGCTACCGACTCCCACGTGGAGCCGACTGGGCTTCTGGATACTCAAGGTATTGGACACTCGGAAATCAATCCCTCAGATGGGTCCAGAGACATTGAGCAGGCATCGGCTTCTGAGGGTGTCTTCAGACCTACACAACTATATATTAACCCATCCTCAGCTTCAAAGGCAAAGACTAAAGCAGCTCTAAAGACAAAGAAGCAAGTACAGCATTCTCCTATTCAGACTTCCATGCCTAAAAAACAGATGCTCAAAATGGTCGAAGACCTAATTACTTTGATCAGGGGCTCCCATCCCCCTCCTGATAAGAGGCCTAGGCAAGAGACAGAGTATGATTCTTCTGATCAGGTATCTATTTCCTCTGATTCCTCTTCTGAACAGGATTTCTCCATGCTTCCCTATGAGGATTCTGATGCTGAAGAATCCATTCCTTCAGCCTCTCCCCCGAGGACTAGTCCTTTGGGGAAACACTGCATACTATGAGGGAGCATTTTCACTGGGAGAGCCAAGATTATTCTGAGTCTAAGAAAAGGCTCAGAGACTTCCTGCTTCTTCTTCAGCATAGACCCCTTGCCATTCCTCCTGTTTTAAACATTGTAGATGATGTATTTTCAGAGTCCAGACTATCCCCTGACTCTCTACCCCCTGCTAAGCCAGACAGATACTACAGGGTCTCGGATTCTCATAAATTCCTATATAAAAACCCTGCTGCTGACCCAGAAACTATAGCTCAGGGTCCCAAGGGGGGTTAAGGCTTCCACTGCAAATAACCTTGTCACCTCTGATAGGGATTCTAGGGCTCTAGACAGATGGGGGGGGGGAAAGTATACACTTCCGCCACCCTGGCTGTAAGGGCTTTAAATTGTCAATTCCATATGCTTAAATATCAGCAATATTTAATGTCACTACTTAAACAAAAAATGTTGACAAATACTGAATGTTCAGAGAACAAGGAATTGCAGGATTTATTGCATGCAACTGAACAAGTTGGAAAGCATACTTTGCAATGTGGTTTTGATTCACTGGAGGCCTCTTGCAGAGGGCCGCTGTTACAGGTTCTGTTATTAGAAGGCATGCTTGGTTAAAGGAACAAAATCTGCCTGATCATGTTAAAGCAAAATTATTAGATGTACCATTACAGCATGATACTTTGTTTGGTACTAAAGCAGAAGAGGTGTTGAAAAAAATGGAGGATAAAGCAAAATCCATGCAGACAGTCAAGGATTTCTTACAGGTACAGCCACCCAGGTTTAGCAGGAACTGGCCTTCTAAAAATTGGTCATTTCCAGTCTCAGACAGACCACAAAGAGGCAGATACAGGCGTCCCAGAGGCAAATTTCAGCCCCAAGGCTCATACAGGCCTAAACTATGGGGTGCTCCTTCCTCCAAAAGCGGAGAAGACAAATCACAGCCTTACAGGAAACGGTCCCAATGACTTTCCTCTACCAGTCCCAAGCAGTTTCCTTTTGACATCCCCCTTGGGGGGGGCTAGCACTTTTTTCATCAAATTGGCAAATGATTACCCAAGACAAATGGGTTCTGAACATAGTGTCCCAAGGCTACAGGTTCCATTTTCACACCCTACCAAGGTCAAAGGGCATGCCAGACCTGCCACACAATCAATGGGCAGAGGCACAGAAACAAATTACAGCCCTCATGGACATGAGGGCCATTCAGCAAGTACCACAACAAGAGCAGGAGCAAGGATTTTACTCCAGATTTTTTCTAGTACCCAGGAAGGACAAAGCCTGGAGACCAATTCTGGACCTGTCTGTACTAAATACTTTTCTGGAAGTTCCAAAATTCAAGATGTTGACCCTTCAGGAGCTACTGCCCATGCTGGGCAAGAGGGCTTGGCTAGTAACTTTGGACCTAAAAGAGGCATACCTGCATGTTCCCAATCAGACCATCTTGCAGAAGATACCTCAGATTCATAGCTGGCTCAGTGCATTACCAATTCTCTGCACTGCCCTTTGGCTTATCTACTGCGCCCAGGTTCTTTACAAAATGCCTGGCACCAGTAATTGCATTTTGCAGACAAAAAGGAATTCAAATTTATCCTTACTTGGACGATTGCCTAATTCAAGAAGAGAACAAAGACACTCTCTTCTAAAGCATCTGGCATTTGTAAAAAGATTACTAATTGGCCTAGGGTACACAGTAAACGAAAAGAAATCAAAACTAGTGCCCTCTCAATAGATAATATTCCTGGGTGCAAGCTTAAAAACAACAGCCCAGATGGCTTATCTCACGCCAGACAAGCAAAAACAACTGACTACAAGAAATTAGCAACAAAAACCCACTTATCTGCAAGGAAAATCCTGCAGGCCTTGGGTTTCATGGCATCCTGCATTCTACTAATTCCATATGCTAGACTGCATATGAGGAAACTACAATGGTATCTGAAAAGTGTTTGGACTCCGCATTGCCACAGCCTGGAGACAGTAATTGTGCTCATTCCCTGCCTACAACAGGAGTTTTGATGGTGGGCAGAAGCCTGTCACCACAACAAGGGTCATTCAGTTTACCCACAGCCAGACAAACACTGACAACAGATGCATCAGATTATGCCTGGGGGGGCCTATATGGCAGGAAAATGTATTCGGGGCACATGGCCTGCAAACCAGATGCATCTTCACATCAATCAAAAATAGATGTTAGCTGTTCAAAATGCCCTGACAGCTTTCAAGGACCTGCTTCGTCCAGGACCAATTACTGATAAAGACAGACAACACTACGATCATGTGGTACATAAACAAGCAGGGAGGTACTCATTCGTACCCCCTCTGCAGACAAGCAATGACATTATGGGACACAGCATTGGTCTTTCAAATTCACCTGGAAGCACAATTCCTGCCAGGAAAAACAAATACTCTGGCAGACGAACTAAGCAGAAACCTCATGGATCCCCACGAATGGAAACTGGATCCACAAGTCTTCAGGATGATAATAAGGAAATGGGGATGCCCAGACATAGATCTATTTGCCTCCCCTCACAACTGTCAATTGCAGAGATTTTGCACAAGGATTTTACCACAAGCAAGTATGGAAAGTGGACGCCCTGTCATTCACCTGGAGAAATCTAACAGTATATGCTTTTCCCCCACTACCTTTCCTTCCCAGAGTACTCCTAAAGGTCAGACAAGAGAAGCCAAAAATGATTCTTGTCTCAAGGTCCGGCATGGATATTGCCTCAAACTTCTCACTTGCTGACCCAACAAAACAATCAGATCCTGCACTGCCAACTCAGGACTTTAAATCTGGCAGCATGGCGGATAATGTAGCCATTCTGAACACTCCTCTTTCAAAAGCTGTTATGGATGTTATCTTGGAGGCCAGGAGGCCCAGTATTAGAAAGTCTTATGCAGAAAAATGGAAGAGATTCTGTGCTTGGGACCAGGAACAAGGCATTGACACGACTGTACCAAACATTCCTCAGATTTTACAATACCTGACTGAGATGCTGAACAAAGGCCTTTCTTTCTCATCAGTTAAGATTCATGCCTCTGCCATTTCTGCACATTATTTTATATATTTATCATTTGTTGACCGGGAAAGTCCGACTAGGTTCCACAGAGCCTGTTTTCAGCGGAGGCCTGGGGAGAAATGCTCCAAATGCATGTCTTTGGAATGTGGGAGGAAACCGGAGTACCCGGAGGAAACCCACGCGAACACAGGGAGAACATGCAAACTCCACACAGAAGGCACCCCAGCCAAGAATCGAACCGAAGAACCTCTTGCTGTGAGGCCACAACGTTAACCGCTGCACCACTGTGCCGCCCAATACAATACGGAACCACCTATCTTTTCTCACCCTTTAATAAGGCAATACCTCAGAGGGGCCAAAAACATTAGGCCTCCAAGGAGAGCACCAATTCCGGCCTGGGACCTCAATTTTGTTTTGGAAAAACTCACACTGCCTCCTTTCGAGCCAGCATCAACAGCGAAAACAGCTCTGCTCCTAGCCATTACCTCCACAAGGCGAGTTTCGGAGTTACAAGCACTCATGGCTGTGGAACCTTTCATCATTTTTCATCCAGACAAGGTTTCTCTGAGGACAAACCCTACATTTATGCCTAAGGTGGTGTCCAGTGTGGCCCTCAATCAAACCATTCACTTGCCTACCTTTTACCCAAATCCACAGAACAAGGGTGAGAAAATTCTGCATTCTTTGGATATACACAGGCAATTATGTTTCTACTTGGACAGAACTAAAGCTTTCAGAAAGACTGAGCAACTTCTAGTGTCATATGCTGCAGGATCACAAGGAAAGGCTATCTCAAAACAGACTATTTCTAAATGGATAGGCCATTGCATCCGTTTTTGCTGTTCTCAACATGGCAAATCAGTGCCTAAGAATATTAGGCCTCATTCCACCAGAGCAGCAGTCACTTCAGCAGCCTTCCTCAGGGGAGTACCAACCAAAGAAATCTTAGAGGCTGCAACTTGGAGTTCAGTGCACACCTTTACAAAGCACTACCACCTGCCTCTCTACTCTAAGTCCAGAGCAGGCTTCGTCACTGCAGTTCTGCAGGGCCTCATAGCCTCTCCTAATCCTATTTAGCTCAGCCACCCTTCCTCAGCTTTGGGATTCAACCCAAGAGTAACGACTGCAACAGTGAAACACGATGAACATAGTACAGTTGTGTACCTACCATAAATGTAGATGTTCGAGTGTATTCACTGTTGTAGTCCAGGTTACCCACCCATCTTCCCCCTTCACTTTGCTGGGACTTATCTGCACTTCTCTATCCTATACAACCTTTTTGGTGTATTTGCTTGTAGATGTAGGAAATGTTATTTTTGTGTATGTATTTCTTATTGATATATTTTTCAGCCTACCTATTTGGGGCACCTGACATCTAGGGCAAGAAAAACTGAAGAAAATGGCATCGGTTGCATCTTTTATACCCCTGGCGCATTGACGTCAGGGAAGAGGTGACAGCAACCGATGCCGGACCTAGACTTTGGAATTCTGGCCAACTGCGGGTGGCCTGCCAGCAGGATAACCCAAGAGTAATGACTGCAACAGTGAATACACTCGAACATCTACATTTATGGTAGTTACACAACTGTACTTTCCTTCGCTTCAGGGCTGGGGAGCAACACTTTCTCTGCACTGCCCTTTGGCTTATCTACTGCTCCCAGAGTTTTTACGAAGTGCCTGGCTCCAGCCATTGCTTTTTGCAGGCAGAGAAACCTCCTAACTTATCCTTATCTGGACGACTGTCTCATTCAAGGAAACTCCCTAGAACAACTAGAAAAGGATTTGGACTTAGTGAAGAACATTCTCACCTCTTTGGGTTACACACACAACAAAAAGAAGTCAAAGTTGGCTCCTATAAGGGAGATTGTTTTCCTGGGAGCGAGTCTGAATACAGCCACCCAGATGGTATTCCTTTCTCAAGAGAAGCAAGAAGATCTTACGGCTTACTTCAAGAACTTGGCAAGCATGACCCAGCTCTCTGCAAGGCAATTCCTGCAAGCACTGGGGTTCATGGCTTCATGTATTCTAATGACCCCATATGCAAGGCTTCATATGAGAAAACTTCAGTGGTACCTCAAGAATCTTTGGTGTCAACACACACAGGACTTAAACTTGATTCTTCCCTTAATTCCCTGTCTACAAATGGAGGCCCTCTGGTGGGTGACTGCCTGTTCTCAGAACAAGGGTCTGCCTTTCCGCCCACCACCTGCCAGCCAGGCTCTCACCACAGACGCCTCAGATTATGCATGGGGGGCTCATCTGGAAAGCAGGGGCATACAGGGGACTTGGAACACCCAGCAGATTCATCTCCATATAAACTTAAAAGAATTGATGACAGTGCAGCAGGCCTTGCTGGCTTTCAAGGACCTACTCTACCTTGGGACTCTGCTGATCAGAACAGACAATACCACAGTCAATGTGGTACATCAAGAAGCAGGGGGGGGACTCACTCTTATCCCTTGTGCAGACAAAGCATGAGACTATAGTCATTAGCAGCTTCCATGGGCATACATCTAATAGCCCAGTATCTTCCAGGGAGACTAAGTTCCTTGGCGGATCATTTTAGCAGACATGTTCTGGATCCTCATGAGTGACAACTGAACAGAGTCATTTTCCATTGCATCACTCATCGTTGGGGCACTCCACAAGTGGATCTTTTCTCCTCTCACACCAATCATCTCCTTCCAACCTTCTGCACCAGGGAGTTTCTCAACAAAGCTTGGATAGTGGACGTGCTGTCCTTCCCATGATCACAACTCTCAATTTATGCATTCCCTCCTCTGCCTCTTCTTCTCAGAGTGCTGACAAAGATAAGGGACGAAAAACCCAAGGCTATTCTGATAGCACCAGATTGGCCCAGGCAGCATTGGTATCTCCTTTTTCACAGCCTTTCCCAGGCTCAGCCTTGGCATCTTCTGGTAGCAGGTCTGTTGGTTCAGGAAGGGGGAAAGTTTCTTCATCCTCATCTTCAAACTCTGCATTTAACTGCCTGGCTAATTTTTTTAAATCTTTTCCCAACAGGTGGTTTAAGTTCTTCATGAGGCCAGGAGGCCTAGCACCAGAAAATCTTATGCAGATAAATGGAAGAGATTTTGCTATTGGATGCAGGCAAAAGGAGAAGGCTCTTCTCATCCTTCTCTTTCCCTCATTCTTGATTACTCTAGCAGGCTTGCTTAATGGTGGACTTTCCTTTTCTTCAATCAAAATTCATGCTTCAGCAATTTCTGCTCATTGCTCTTTTGAGCAACCCATTTTTTTCTCACCCCTTAATGAAGCAGTTCCTGAGGGGAGCTAACAATCTTAGACCACCCAGAAGAGCTCCTGCTTGGGATCTAAATTTTGTCCTGGAAAAGCTTACTCTACCTCCCTTTGAACCAGCTTCCTCTGCAGATTTGAAGATGTTCATTGTGTTTCACTGTTGCAGTCATTACACTTCGGTTATCCTGCTGGCAGGCTACCCACAGTTGGCCAGAGTTCCAAAGTCTTGTTCTGGCATCAGTTGCTGTCACCTCTTCCCTGACGTCAGTACGGCAGGGGTATAAAAGATGCAAGTGACACCATTTTCTTCAGTCTTTCTTAACGCGTGGTGCCTGAAGCAAAAGCAAGTTCGCAAGTGCCAGTTGGCCGACTCCTGAGATTTTCAAAATCGAGTTTCAGAACCAAAGTCTTCAATAAAGTTAAGTACCCCGTTGGGGAAACTTTTTCTTGCTTCAGACCGATGTCAGTAAAAGTTAACAATTGTATTTCTTGTGGGAAGCAAATACCTCATAAGGATTTTCACTCTTACTGTATTCCTTGCCTAGGCCCTGACCATGACGTTACTAGTTGTCGGTTTTGTGCTAGATTCAACAAACGCACTATTAAACGTCGGTTTGATTTTGCTTTACATTACTTTGGCCGGAGGTTTAACTATATAATTCATAAAAAACGCAAAGACAAGGAAAAGGACAGGCATCCGAGCTCCAAAACCGACGAAGCCTCTTCTAGGCCAGTCGCCAGTTCTCAGTGAGGCGCTTTCACAGCCCCTGACACCCGCTACCTCAGAGCCACAGGCCGTATCCGACTCCCACGTGGAGACACCTAGGCCTCTGGAAACTCAAGGTATTGGGCCTGCGGAAACGATTCCCTCAGATGGGCCCAGAGCCGCTGTGCAGGCATCGGCTTCTGAGGGTGTTTTTCAGACCTTCACGGCTTACTATTAAATCCTCTGTAGCAGCTAAGGCAAAGTCAAAATCACCATTAAAGACAAGAAAACAAGTACAGCATTCTCCAGGACAGTCATCCATGCCGAAGACTTAATTACTTTGATCAGGGGTTCCCACCCCCCTCCTGATAAAAGGCCTAGGCAAGACACTGACTATGATTCCCTCTGACCAGGTTTCTATTTCCTCTGATTCCTCTTCAGATCAGGGATATTCTCTCCCTCCCTATGAGGATTCTGATGCAGAAGAATCTATACCTTCAGCCTCTCCACCTGAGGATTATTCTTTTGGGGAAACCCTGCACACCATGAGGGAGCATTTCCATTGGGAGAGCCAGGATTATTCAGAATCCAAGAAAAGGCTCAGAGACTTTCTTTTATTGCCTCAGCACAGGCCCCTGGCTATCCCCCCTGTGCTTGATATTGTTGTTTTTTCTGAATCCAGTCTGTCTCCTGATTCTTTACCCCTTGCACCAGTCAAGCCAGACAGGTACTACAGGGTCCCTGACTCTCATAAATTTATTTATAAAAACCTTGCTGCTGACCCAGAAACAGTTTCTCAGGGTCCCAAAAGGGTTAAGGCTTCCAATGCAAAAAACCCTGTTCCCTCTGATAGAGACTCTAGAGCTCTGGATAGATGGGGGGAAAGTTTACACTTCTGCTACTTTGGTTGTAAGGGCTTTAAACTGCCAGTTTCACATGCTTAAATATCAACAGTACTTCATGTCTTTATTAAAACAGAAAATGCTTACAAACTCAAACGTCCTGACAATAAGGAAATGCAGGATTTATTGCATACAGCTGAACAAGTGGGAAAGCATACTCTGCAATTTGGATTTGATTCATTAGAGGCTTCTTGTAGAGCCGCAGTTACAGGTTCTGTCATTCGAAGGCATGCTTGGTTAAAAGAACAAAGTTTACCTGAACATGTTAAAGTAAATTTGTTGGATGCTCCACTACAGCATGATACTTTGGTGTTAAAGCAGAAGAAGTGTTAAAGAAAATGAAGGATAAAGCAAAATCAATGCAGACAGTGAAGGATTTCTTACAGGTTCAACCACCTAGGTTTAGCAGAAACTGGCCTTCAGAAAATTGGTCCTTTCCGGTGTCAGACAGGCCACAATGAGGCAGATATAGACGCCCAGGAGGCAGATCTCAGCCCCAAGGCTTCTAAAGACCTAAACAATGGGGTGCTTCAGCCCCCAAAGGAGAAGACAAACCACAACCTTACAGGAAACAGTCCTCCTTCTACAGATGCCAAGCACTTACCTTTTGGCAGCACCCTTAGGGGGAAAGCTAGCACTTTTCTCACAAAATTGGCACAGAATCACCCAGGACAAATGGGCACTGAATATTGTTTCTCAGGGTTACAGGTTCCATTTCCACACCCTTCCAAAATCAAAAGGTATGCCGGACCTGCCACAAAACCAATGGGCAGAGGCACAAAAACAAATTGCTGCTCTCATGGATATGGGAGCTATTCAAAGAGTACCACATCAAGAACAGGGACAAGGATTTTAAGACTTTTCCTGGTACCCAGAAAGGACAAAGCCTGGAGACCGATACTGGACTTGTCAATCCTAAATACTTTTCTGGATGTTCCAAAATTCAAAATGTTATCACTACAGCAACTTCTACCCATTCTAGGCAAGAAGGCGTGGCTAGTTACTTTGAACCTCAAGGAGGCTTACCTGCATGTACCAGTCAGACAATCTTGCAGAAGATACCTCAGATTCATAGCTGGCTGAATGCATTACCAATTCTCTGCACTGCCCTTTGGCTTATCTACTGCGCCCAGGGTCTTCACAAAATGCCTGGCACCAGTAATTGCATTTTGCAGACAAAAAGGAATTCAAATATATCCCTACTTGGACGACTGCCTTATTCAAGCAGAGAGCAAGGACATTCTACTAAAACATCTGGCATTTGTAAAAAGATTACTAATTTGCCTAGGGTACACAGTAAACGAAAAGAAATCAAAACTAGTGCCCTCTCAAGAGATAATATTCCTGGGTGCAAGCTTAAATACAACTGCCCAGATGGCTTATCTCACGCCAGACAAGCAAAGGCAACTGACTCATTACTTTCAAATGATGGCAACAAGGACCCAGCTCCCAACAAGAAAAATTCTGCAGGCCTTGGGCTTCAGGGCATCCTGCATTTTACTAATTTCATATGCAAGACTACATATGAGGAAATTACAATGGTATCTAAAAAGTGTTTGGACTCAACATTGCCACAGCCTGGAAACAATAATAACTCTAATTCCCCTGCCTTCAACAGGAGTTTCGGTGGTGGTCCCAGGCCTGTCACCACAACAAGGGACAGCCTTTCACCGTACCCACAGCCAGGCAGACATTAACAACGGATGCATTGGATTGTGCCTGGGGGGCACACATGGCAGGAAAATGTATTCAGGGCACGTGGCCCAAGGAACAATGCATCTTCACATCAATCAAAAAGAGATGCTAGCTGTACAGAATGCTGTGACAGCCTTCAAGGATCTACTGCATCCAGGACAACTATTACTAAAGACTGACAATACCACAGTTATGTGGTACATAAGCAAGGGGGCACACATTCCTACCCCCTCTGCAGGCAAGCCATGACTTTGTGGAATACAGCACTGATCTATCAGGTACATCTGCAGGCACAATTCCTGCCAGGAATAAAAAACACACTGGCAGACGAACTAAGCAGAAATCTCATGGATCCTCACGAATGGAAACTAAATCCACATGTCTTCAGCATGATAACAAGGAAATTGGGACGCCCAGACATAGATCTTTTTGCCTCTCCTCACAACTGCCAACTACAGAAATTCTGCACAAGAACTTATCACTCACACGCATGGAAAGTGGATGCTCTATCATTCAGCTGGAAAACCCTGACAGTTTATGCCTTTCCTCCACTGCCTCTTCATCCCAAAGTGCTCCTAAAAGTCAGACAAGAGAAGCCAAATATTATCCTGATTGCCCCCGACTGGCCACGCCAGCACTGGTACCCAATCCTAAAGACCTTGTCTCAAGGCCCAGCCTGGCCTTTACCTCAAATTCCTCATCTGATTCAACAAAACAATCAGATTCTGCACAGTCAACTCAGAACCTTAAATCTGGCTGCATGGCAGATAATATAGCCAGTCAGACCACAACCCTCTCTAAAGCTGTTATGGATGTCATTTTAAAAGCCAGGAGGCCCAGCACTAGGAAATCTTATGCAGAAAAATAGAAGAGATTCTGTGCTTGGAACCAGGCACAAGGACTAACCACTTGTTCCGAATATACCTCAGATTTTACAATACCTAACTGAGATGCTGGACAAAGGCCTATCCTTCTCATCTATTAAGATCCATGCCTCTGCCATTTCAGCTCATTACAATACGGAGCCTCCTATTTTTTTCACATCCACTACTAAAACAGTACCTCAGAGGGGCAAACAACATAAGACACCCAAGGAGAGCACCAGTACCTACTTGGGACCTCAATTTAGTTTTAGAAAAACTCACACTGCCTCCTTTTGAGCCAGCCAGCACTGCTGATATAAAATTCTTATCATGGAAAACTGCCCTGCTCCTAACAATAACTTCAGCAAGAAGAGTCTCAGAGTTACAGGCATTAATGGCAGTGGAACCTTTCATCATTTTTCATCAGGACAGGGTCTCACTGAGGACAAACCCAACATTTATGCCAAAGGTGATTTCCAGTGTGGCTCTTAACCAAACCATTCATTTGCCGACTTTCTATCCAAATCCCCAGAATAAGGGAGAGAGACTTCTGCATGCTTTGGACATACACAGACAGCTACGATTCTACTTGGACAAAACAAAAGCTTTCAGAAAAACTGAGCAACTGTTTGTAGCTTATGCTGCAGGATCACAAGGAAAGCCAGTCTCAAAGCAGACAATTTCAAAATGGATAGGACACTGCATTCACTTCTGCTATGCACAACATGGCAAATCAGTGCCTAAGGGCATTAGGCCACATTCTACCAGAGCAGCAGCCACTTCAGCAGCCTTTCTCAGAGGAGTACCAACCAAAGACATTTTAGAAGCTGCAACCTGGAGTTCAGTGCACACTTTCACCAAGCACTACCACTTACCTCTTTACTCTAAATCCAGAGCAGGCTTTGCCACTGCAGTTCTGCAGGGCCTGGTAGCCTCTCCTAATTCTATTTAGGACCAGCCACCCAACCTCAGCTTTGGGATTCTACCCAAGTGTAATGACTGCAACCGTGCAACACGAACATAGTACAGTTGTGTACCTACCGTAAATGTAGATGTTCGAGTGTATTCACTGTTGTAGTCCAGGTTACCCACCCACCATCCCCCTTTTCTATGCTGAGACTTTTCTGTAATTCTCAATTCTATACAACCTATGTGGTGTATTTGCTTGTAGATGAAGGAAATGTTTATTTTATTATATGCATGCTTTTTGGCATACTTTTTTACAGCCTTCCTATTTGGGGGCACCTGACATCTGAGGCAAGAAAAACTGAAGAAAATGGCATTGGTTACATCTTTTATACCCCTGCTGCACTGACGTCAGGGAAGAGGCGACAGCAACCGATGCCGGAACAAGACTTTGGAACTCTGGCCCACTACGGGTAGCCTGCCAGCAGGATAACCCAAGTGTAATGACTGCAACAGTGAATACACTTGAACATCTACATTTATGGTAGGTACGCAACTGTACTTTTCTCTCCTGGAAGACTGCTTTTCTTTTGGCTATTACTTCAGTCAGAAGGGATTCGGAGCTGCAAGTTTTAATGGCAGTAGAAACTTTCATTATTTTTCATTCCGATCGCGTTTGTCTGAGAACTAACCCCTCCTTTATGCCCAAGGTGGTTTCCAGTCTGACACTTAACCAGTCTATTCACCTGCCTACCTTTTTCAATAATCCCCAGAATAAAGGGGAAAGGATACTGCACTTCTTGATTTGCACATACAGCTGAGATTTTACTTAGGACTAAATCCTTTCGAATATCTGAACAGTTGTTGGTTAGTTTTGCTCCTGGGTCTCAAGGTAAAGCTATTTCGAAACAAACCATCTCCAAATGGATTGCTCATTGTATTCACTTTTGTTACCTGCAGTATTGGAAAGTTTCCCCTCAGGGTAAGGACCCACTCTACTAGAGCAGCCTCTACCTCTGCAGCTTTTCTGAGAGGTGTGCCCACTAAGGACATTCTAGAAGCAGGTCTTCTGTCCATACTTTCACAAAGCATTACAATCTATCTTTGTTTTCTAAATCCAGGGCTGGTTTTGCCTCTGCAGTTTTGCAGGGCCTTTTTACCAACCCTTAATCTGTGATTCATCCTCCGCCCTTTGGCTTTTTTATTGGCTTTGGGAATCAACCCATATGTTAGTACTGCAACAGTGAAACACGAACATAGTACAGTTGTGTACACATACCATAAATGTAGATGTTCGAGTGTATTCACTGTTGCATCCTAGTTTCCCACCCTCCATTCCCCCTCTTTTCCTAAGGCACAGACTACTTATTTTTATTTTTTAGATGGCATGTTTCCAGGGTGTTTCGTTCCTGGGTTAGCCTTCCTTTGGGGGCTTCTGACAGTTAAGGCAAGAAAAACTGAGGAAATGGCATCAGCTGCCTCCCTTTATACCCAACGTTCTGACAACCGTTGACGTCATATACCCAGGACTCTGGTATTCGGGCCATCTGAGGGCTACCAGGAGCCAGATAACCCATATGTTAGGACTGCAACAGTGAGTACACTCTCACATCTACATTTATGGTAAGTGTACGCAACTGTACTTTCCAATTCCAAGTAGCTGACACACACACACACTCCTGGGAAAGGCTGACACAGATCTACTACCTGTGCCCCCTTCTGCCCAGAGAATAAAGTTAACTACTCTGCCACCAGTCAACTACTGTTGGGCTCTTAAAAGGGTATCCAGTTATACTGAGTAAAATCAATACTAATGTAAATGGTAGAATGTAACCAAAGCAGCCAGGCCTTTTGGAGTGGCCAAGGGGTCACTAAAATAAGCACAAATGCTTTCAAGATGTTAAAAGTATTCTCTAAAAAACCAGCCACAATGAAAGGTATACAAAAGTAGAAAACATAAGAATACTACATATCCAAGTACAATCAACATCAGACTTTCAGTCACAGGAGAAATAAAAATATCACAGTTGGACAGATTCAAACAGATGCAGAAAAACAATGTTCACCTAATCTCGCTGTATTTCCTGACTAATAATAACTGTTCCCTAGCTAACTTAATACAGCAAGGCAAGATTAGATGCTTATTTCCACAAGGCAAGATGATGAGCTTCTAACAAACTGGACAACTAACTGACTTGTGGTAACTGACATAGAACTTTATATCAGGTTCCAAAGAAATTAAAACAAACTGCTGTGAGAGTTCCATCCTCTCAGTGCTGGTTATAGAATGACATCACATTTGATCACCTAACTCTGGTACAATACTCAGAGTTTTGCTAAGATCTGTTGTAGTATTTGAAAATTATAGGACAATTTCAGAAACTTATATTCTTCCCTTCCATAATTTTGTTTAAACATATAGATTTAATCAGTTATAATACCACTGTTGATGCATTTTAACACATATTTATACAAGTCAGTGTGATAGTCAAATAACACAAAATTCCCTACAAAACTCCAGCTAGCTATGCTGGAATATGCTACACATGCACTGCTCTGCTCTCCCTGGCATAGATGGTAACACCTCACATCACACTCCCAGATGTTAAAAATTAGATTTTAAGTTCTCCGTTAGATTTACTGTTTTGGCCCATCTGCTGCAGAGGTGATCAAAAAGTGTGAAAGGGGCAAGCTGATATAGGGAATCTAAGATTTTTCAGCCCTGCTTTTCCAAAGTTTCCTCGGATTTTCTGTCTCCTCATCCTGTTTTGGCAAAAAAAACCAAAGTGTCTCAACAAAATTCAGATAGACATCTAACGAGCGATTCCTAAAAGAAGTCTCAGAACTTCCAAAACCAAAGACTGTTCAAGTCTCGCTATTTTTTCTTCCAGAAAGTCTCAGTTTTTCTCTTTGGTGACATATTGTTTCAGACAAATGGGTTCTGAAAATCATTCAGGGTTACAGATGACTGTGGGAGGAAATTCCTCCTTTCCAAGAGATCATTCCTCAGCTTCCAGATCAGACTCTTCCTTCTGTTAATCATCGAGAGATCCGTTCGGACTCTTAAACCTGTTTGTGATGGTGCCCAAATTCAAAATGGTGTCAGTTCACAACCTGTTACTACTTTCTCAAGTTTTCTAGTAACACTAGACTTAAAAGATGATCTGATGTTGCCAATTTTCATTCTATCCTCAACTGTTTATTCGGATCTCATCCTTGGATCTGACACTGCTAGTACTAAAGCTTGTGTTAGCCAAAAAGCTCTTGAGCTCCTCCCTTACCTATAATGCTCCAACCCCCAACATACCCCAGATCTCTCTTACCACTTTCCACAAAAGACATGGTTAGCCTTAGCTCTCGCGCGTTTATAAAGAAGTGATTTTTTTTTTTTTCAGCTTTGATTTAAATGTATTTTATTAAATGTATTTTATTCTCTTACCCTATACACTCTGTGTATTCTCCTTTACTATCATCGGTAATGGGTTTTTTTTGTTCCTTTATCTCCTTCATACACATTAGTGTAGTTCTCTTTTCACTTTTTTCTCTACTAAGCTAAAAGAAAATATTTTCCCTTTCTCTCTCTCTCTCCATTCTGTCATTCGTCATATCTGATAAGGGACCTGCCGGCTTCAAAATGTGTCAGAAGTGTGGGCGCACACACTGATGCCCACACTGTGTTTATTGCTTAGGCCCTCAACAATTAACAAAACGATTGCTCTATTTGTAAAATCTTCAACCCAAGGGCCTTAGCAGGCAGAAGAAGAAAGCTAATCTTAAAAGGATTGCTTCCTTCATTCTGAGAGGCTGTTGCTGGGGCTCAGTCTTGAGACTTTCTCTCATAAGTCTCCAAGACTGTCCACTTCTTCGACTCCCTCATTGGAGCTGCCAAAAAGAAATCCAGGTCAGATCCAAAAGTCGCTCAGATCCAATCCCCTTCAGGTCCGATGAGGAAGTCTTTGGATCCAATTTTTTTGGATCCGAAGACTTTGCTGAGGACAAAATATTCTCCTGGCTTGGATCCTGTGCCTTCAAGGGTTCCTTCTCCCTTTCTGGAGAGACATCATTGTAGGTCACCATCACCTGCTTCAACTCATTCTTCCAGAAGTCTGAGAAAGATGTGGACAGAATTAATGAGGAAATTCCTCTCTGTGCAGATACAGATGAATTCTCCCACTTCCTACCCCCTTGGGTCAAGGAGTTCCTCCATCTGTGACACCTCCATTGCCTACGCCTCCTCTGATTCCAGTTGTTTCAAAGTCCCTGGATCCGAACCTCCTGGGTCCATCTGGCTCCAATCTGAAGAATATTCTGAGTGAGCACCAGCTCTGACTTTGGATCCAGATGACTGAGCCCACACTGCCTTGTCTGGTCTGAGGCATTGGAGTAATCTCCAAGGTTTTTGGAGCTGTCTCTATCCCTCGGAGTCTCAGCAGTAGATAGCTTGGCTCCAACCTACACCTTGGAGAAGTTGCTCTTGGAGTGGAGGGAGCCAGTGGTCCAGAAGCCTGTCTCCTCAGAGCCAGTGCTTCCTTTCCTCTGGAGAAATCTGCCTTCGAGGTATTGAGGTGAGTGTACTCTGTTCAGACACAATGGACAGATCCAACCCCCTCGGATCTCCCTTCCAGTTCCCAAATGTGTCTGTGCTTACAGCCACATCATTCTGCTCCACAGGGACTACCATCTTCAGAAATCCAGACCACCCAGCAGAGTCTTACAATCTCTTCTGACACTTCACCAGAGCATCCAACCAAGGAAGTTCCTTGGAAGAGGAAGTGCATGAGGGGGGAATTGGACTCTCAAGAGTCAGTCACTCTGATCTCAATGAGAGGGAAGGGTCTCCGCGATCACCTCCAGAAAACATCTCATTTGGAGGCATTCCTTAAACATAGAGGTGGTTGGTCCTCCAGGAGTCAGTATTTTCTGGAAGCCTTCAAAGCTGGCCTGTCTACTCCTGGGTTACTCTGCCTGCCAAAGAATTCATTGATTTGGTCTCTAAGCAGGTGTGGAAGGAACCTGCCTCAGTTGAGCCAATCCCTAAGAAGCCAGATCAGATTCTGGCACCACCTATCAGGAAGGAATTCTGGAGTAAGGGTGTTCCAGTGGATGCCATGGTCATGGCAGTAGCCACCAAAAGGAGCTTGCTAAACAAAGTTAATCTGTTTATCCCCCTAACAGAGAGTCTAGGGTGATGGACAGATTTGGGAAGCGCGTTTATGTGTCAGTGACCTTTGCTCTTGGGTCGCTGAACTATTTGGCACATTTCTAGGCTACAATGGGAATTTTCAAAATCCCTTTCAGGGACTGTTACTGCTGAGGCTCAAATCTTCTATGGTCTCTCAGTTGGCTGCCCTCCAATCCATTTCGGATTCATCCATGAGGCTTTTCTCGCATGCAGCCAAAGGTGCCTCAAGGGTCAGATTCAGGCATATCCATTAGGAGGCATAACTGGATGCGCTTATGTGACTTTGCAGAGCCTTTTATGCCATCCTTTGTCAATGCTCCTTTTAACAGCAGTTCGTTGTTTGGCCCAAAAGTGAAGGAGACGCTCTGCAGGTGTGAAAAGAATGGAAAGCCCCTCTGTGCAGTGGGCGATCATTTTTCAATCCCCAAAGATACTTGCCAAAGAAATCAACAGAGTGGATGGAAGATGTGATTCAGAAAGCCCCAGGGGTCCTTTCCAGGGCACACAGGGAGGTAGTTCCCCTAGGAGCAGGGTGGGGGGGGCTCTAATGGATGATGATGCCTTCGCTGCAGAGGAAGCCCACAAAACCAGGGGTCCAGAGATTCTTGCTCTGACAGACCTTATCAGCACTTCTGAAAGGAGGCCCAATTGACCCGTCTGGAGGCAATTGGGACTCAACTATCCCTGCACCAGAGCCTGGCTAGATTTAATAAGAAATACTTGGGTGCTGAGGACTATTTCCAGAAGATGTGTAATTCCCTTTTCCCTTCCACCTCCAACTGTATGCAAAATTTCCAATTTTCCACCCAGTCACAGAAATGAAGCTGCAATAGAAATACAAAAGCTTCTAGAAAAGTCATCCAAGAGGGTCCCACCAGACCAAATAGAATCCGGAACTTATTCAAGATTCTTTTTAGTGCCAAAGAAAACGGGACTGGAGACCAATTTTGGATCTCTGCATTCTAAAGAAATCAGTTTCAACTTATAAAATTTCGGATGGCCATGGTTCAGTCCATTCTACCCTTAGGCAAGGACAACTGGATGTGCTCCACAGAACTTCAGGATGCATACTGCAACATAGATGAACAGGCAGTCCTGAAGGTATTTACGCTTCCAGCTGGTAACCAGTCATTATCAGTTCAGAGCACTGACCTTTAATCTCGCTACAGCCCCCAAGATGTTCACCAAATGCATGGCAGTAGTAGTAGCTCACCTGAGACTGCAGGGATTCTGAATGTTTCCATATCTGGATGAATGGTTCATTAGCCCCTGGCTGGGCATCTACTAACAAGAGCAAGAGCTCAGGTTCTTCAGATTTGTTCTCATCTAGGACTATCCATAAATTAGAGAAGTCTCCGTTACAGCCAACTCAAACCTTGAAGTTCATAGGAGCAGTTTTCAACATGATATCAGTGACAGCTTCTCTTACTCTTTCAAGAGTACAGACTCAGATTCCAGGTTATGAAATTAATTTGAAGTGCCACGATTTCAGCCTGCTTGATCCTTCAAGCCTTGGGCTCAATGTCAGCTGCCATAACCTTGGTTCCTCTGGTCAGATTTCATATGAGAATTCTTTAATGGATGCTACCAACACAATGATTGATTCTTTATCAGCGCATGTCACCACAAATAATCGCTCAAGCATGCACCTCTGGTGGATTCAGTCAGATCAGGTTCTATACAAGGTCGTCCTTTCATTCTCCCTCAGCCCAAGGCCATAGTTGACCATGGATGCTTCCCAGATTGGGAGGTGGGGAGTTGGCACTTCCTTGAGAAAACAGTCCAAGGCACCTGGTCTCCCCAAGAGGCCAATTTGCACATCAATTGTTTAGAGATGAAAGCGGTGTTCTTAGCGTTGCAGGCCTTTCAGTATGTTCCTCCTTTAGGGACCATTGCAATACGAACAGACAAGATGTCAGTAGTTTGGTATGTCAACAAACAAGGAGCCACCAGATCTTACCCCTTGTGTCAAGAAGCAGTGTGTGTGCAATGGGCAATCTCATCCAGCTCCTTTCTCATAGCAACGGACATTCCAGTGTAGTACAGTGTGATAGCAAATAAATTGAGCAGGTCTATTCTTCTTCTTCCTCACTAGTGGTCTGTCAACATGGAAGTGACAGAAAACATTTTCCGTCAGTTGTACCACCCTTGGTGTGACCTTTTTACTTCTCCCCTAAACAAATTCAGCAGCTTCTTTGCCTTAATCACCACTGCGGGGGATCACAGAGGGATCCTCTACTTTGTTTGCTAGTACTATCTTGACGGAACTAAATGTTTCACATCTTTGGATCAGTTTGATGTTCTTTGTGTTTCACTGTTGCAGTAGCCCTCAGTCGGCCTGATTAACACAGTCTTGAGTCTTGCGTCAGTTGCTGTCTCTTCTTCTGTGACGTTGGGTTGTCAGGGGTATACAACATGCAGCCGATGCCATTGCATCAGTGTTTCTTGCCGTGCGGTGCCAGAAGCAGAAGCAGTTTGCAAGTGCTGGTCAGCCGACTCGAAATTTTCATTTTCGAGTTTCAGAATCGAAATCTTCAACTAAAAGTTAAGAACCCCATTGGGGAAACTTTTTCTTGCTCTAAACCGATGTCAGTAAAAGTAAATAATTGCATTTCTTGTGGAAAGCAAATATCTCATAAAGATTTTCATTCGTACTGTATTCCTTGCCTAGGCCCTGACCACGACATACCTTGCTGTCGGTTTTGTGCCTTATTTAAACCACTAACTATCCATTGTCTGTATATTTTTGCTTCTAAATATTTTGGTGCTCGGTTCAGTTATCCCAATATGTCTTCGGTAAGCCATCAGACTACTGACATTCCGAAAAAAACGCAACGATAAAGACAGAGACAGGCCGCCTAGTGTCCAAAACTGCTGACTACGCTTCTCCTAAGCTAGTCGCCAGTCCTTTCACAGCCCCTGATACCTGCTACTTCAGATTTGCACGCCTCTACTGAGACCCATTTTGAGTCTGGTATGCCGTGAGATGCTTCAACTGTGGAACCTGTGGATGTCTCTACCATTGATGGGTCCGGAGCCACTGTGCAGGCACCAGCTTCTGAGGGTTTATTCAGGCCTACTGATTTGCGTATTAAACAGATGCCATTTTCTTCAAGGCCTAAAACTCGAACCATGTCTAGAAAACCGACGCCCAGACCGCATGGCCAGGCCTCTATGCCTAAAAAACAAATAAGAATGGCTGAAGACCTCATTACTTTAATCAGGGGAAGCCAACCTTCCCCCTCTAAGAGACCTAGGACTGAGTTTGCTTATGATACTTCTGACCAGGATTCTGAATTTTCTGTTTCCTCTGATGACCAGGATTTACCCTTATCTACCTATGATGATTATGATGCAGAGGACTCTATTCTGTCTACATCCCCCACGAGAGGATTTCTCTTTTGGTGAAACCTTGCATACCCTCAGGGAGCATTTTCATTGGGAAAGTCAGGATTTCTCTGATTCTATAAAAAGGCTTAGGGATTTCTTACTCCTGCTCCAGCACAGGCCTTTACCCATACCTCCTGTACTAGACATTGTTAATGATGCCTTTTCGGAATCTAGCTTGGCCCCTGACTCTCTACCCCCTGCACCCAGAAAACCTGATAGATATTACAGGGTCCCTGATTCTCACAAATTCCTTTTCAAAAATCCTGCTGCGGATCCTAAGACTATTTCACAGGGACCCAAGGACATTAAAGCTAGTACTGCCAAAAATCCTACCCCCTCTGATAGAGACTTCAGGGCGCTGGATAGATGGGGTAAGAAAGTACACACTTCTGCAACTTTGGCCATTAGGGCCTTAAACTGCCAGTTTCGTATGTTAAAGTATCAGCAGCATATTACTGGATTGCTTAAGCAGAAAATGATGTGCTAAAAATAAGGATTTACAGGATTTACTGCATTCAGCTGAACAAGTTGGAAATATACTTTGCAATGTGGTTTTGATTCAGTAGAGGCATCTTGCAGGGCTGCTGTTACTGGGTCTGTACTTAGCAGGCATGCTTGGCTTAAGGAGCAGTCCTTGCCAGATCATGTTAAAGCAAAATTACTAGTTGCTCCCTTAAATCAGGACTGCCTATTTGGCAACAAGGCAGAAGTTGTTCTTAAAAAGTTGGAGGAAAAAGCTAAATCTATGCGAACTGTTAAAGATTTCTTACAAGTACAACCACCAAGGTTTAGTAGGCAATGGCCTTCCAAGAATTGGTCCTTTCCTGCCTCTTCTAGACCTTCTCAGTCCAAACCCAGATCCAGCAGAGCACCCAGGCTTCAGTCCCAGGGTACGCACAGGACTAAGCAGTGGGGGGCCTCCACTTCCAAATCTGGGAGTAATAAAGCTCCCCCCTATGGTAAACTGTCTCAATGACTTCTTTTTAAAACTTCCAAGCACTTCCCAACTGACCGCCCCTTTGGGGGGAACGATTGCTCTTCATGCAAAGAACTGGGAACTCATTACCCAGGACAAATGGATTTTAAATATACTTGTCCCAAGGATACAGATTTCACTTCCACACGTTACCAACACCAAGCTGGTGGCCGGATCTACCCTCAAATCATTGGGCAGAGGCCCAAATGCAAGTTCTTTCTCTCCTAAGTATAGGGGCTATTCAGTTGGTACCAGAAGAGGAAAAGTGACAAGGTTTCTACTCCAGACTTTTCCTGGTACCCAGAAAAGACAATTCATGGCATCCTATCCTAGACCTGTCTACTCTAAACACCTTTTTGGTGATTCCAAAATTCAAGATGCTGACTCTTCACCAGTTGCTTCCTATGCTAGGCAAAGATGTCTGGTTGGCAACATTAGATTTAAAGGAAGCATACCTGCACATCCCAATCCAGGGAATCTTGCAGAAGATACATACGCTTCAAAGCAGGCTACAAGCACTGTCAGTTCTCTGCGCTGCCCTTTGGCTTATCTACTGCGCCCAGGAAATTCACAAAGTGCCTAGCTCAAGTCATTGCATTTTGCAGGCAAACAAATATTCAAATATACCCATACCTGGACGATTGTCTTATTCAAGCAGAAAGCCAGGACATACATTTGAATCATCTGGCCTTTGTACAAAGGGTGCTAACTTGTCTGGGGTACACCATAAACGAAAATAAATCACACCTGGTACCCTGTCAACAAATTATATTCCTGGGAGCAGGCTTGAATACAACTTCCCAGATGGGTTTCCTCATGCCAGAGAAACAAATTCATTTGACTACCTACTTCAAACAAGTGGCCACAAAAACCCTGCTATCTGCAAGGCAAATACTACAAGCCTTTGGGGTTCATGGCCTTCTGCATTCTTCTAATTCCATATGCAAGACTGCATATGAGGAAACTACAGCGGTATCTAAAAAGCCTATGGTGTCAACATTCTCAGGATTTAGAAGCAATGATGTGAAGTTGTTCAATCTCGCCGTTTGTTCTTACACATGGTTTCGGAGCCGATCCATTGGCTCCGAGTCGGCCGCTTTCCAAGCTCTAGATCTCTTAGAAGCTCGAGACACAGTCCCTATATCATGATGCTCTGCTGCCAAACCCCAGATCTAGCTTGCCGCTGCAACGGATCACATGATCTTTTGAAGAAGCTCTGGCCAGTATTCTTTTTTATTATATATTTGTATATTTAGACTTTTAATATCTATCAGGGAACTGATATTTAGTGAGGCTTCACTTTTTTCTTCCATTTTGGTGGTATTAGAGTAGGTAATCTAAGCTAGTATTTTGTTTTTAGTTCGGAGCGGTTTGCTCCTAGGTCTTTAGCCTTTTCTGATTTACTCTTTTGACAGGGCTCTGTTAAATTTAATACCCTATCCCCCTGGCAGTCTGTATTGAGCGTTTGTTTTTCTTTCTATAGTTATTGCAGTTCAGGGATCTGAACCTCTAAGCGGGTTTTGTGGTGTTATTGTAAGAATTTTTTCATAATGTCAGAAAAGCAAAAATCTGGTTTCAAAAAGTGTGACTGTGGACAAAAGATGTCCATCACGGATAATCATAGTTCTTGTATTTATTGTTTGGGTCTGCTACATTTACAGGAGGATTGCTCTATCTGCCATTCCTTCAGTAGCAGGGTGTTATTAGAGAGGAGAAGGAAACTGGTAGATAGAGGACTGTTGAAATCGGACTTCCAAGATATATTGGATAAGACTGACCAGACCTCCAAGTCCTCGAAGGGGTTGAAGTCGTCTAAGGTGTCTTCGGAGCACATGTCTTCGGCTCCGAGCACCTCTGGCAAGACTCTGTTGCCGGCTCCACAGCCTTCGGAGCCGTGCACTGAGATCTTGCCTCGGAGCCAAGTCATTGTGTTGGAAACGATGTCGGAGGTTTTGAAATCTCCAATCCTTAAGTCAGTGGCTTCTTCGACCCGTTCTTCCAGTGCCCTTTCTGACATTGATGTGGATCGAGTGGTACAGAGACTTTTGGTGAACCCAGCCCTGGCCAAATTGCTTGCTGCTTCGACCCAGTTGGCTTCGAAGCCTACGACCCTTCCTTCCACGAGTTCTGCTCCTCCTCCGAGGCCAGTCGAGCCTTCGGAGCCAGAAAGAGAGGATCCGATAGTGGTTGAACCCTCTGAGCTGAGGCCTGTTCCAGTGCTCTCTGCTCCTTTGACTTCTTCGGTTCCGATCGAAGAGTCTCTGAGCCGACACTCTCTTGCCAGTTTTTGGGGGGGGGGTCGAACCGACGCTTCGGTTCAGACCCTCCCTCTCAGGGCTTCGACACAGATGAGCTCTGTTCCGTCCTCTGGTTCGGAGCCCATGGTCTCAGCCCCTGGGAGGCTGCTGTCTTCTTCGGAACCGGCGGACTCCTTGGGTGGGGAAACTGGTGCCTTCGATGCCATGAAGGAAAGTCATGTCTGCCAAGACCCTCACTTCGGTTCCTTCCTCTTCCTCCCCTAAAGGACTGCGCTCTCTCTCTCTCTCTCTCTCTCTCTCTATACACCACAGGTTCCCACTAAGCATCGAGACCCAGAGCCTCAGGTAACCCCATTGGGTGAAACCTTGCTTGACCGAGACTTTCACCAGACAACCCCACTGATGAAGTTTCCAGGAAAAGGCTGTGTAAGAGGAGGCATTTAGATTTCCCCAGGAATCCTTAACATCAGACAGATTTGGAGGAATCGGAAGGGTCCCCACGGTCCTCCTCTGAGGATGTCTCTTTTGCAGGCATCCTTGAAATACTAAGGCAGAGGGGTGACTGGCAGTCCCTTACCCATACTGAGGATGAGTCAGTGCTCCTGAAGGCTTTTGGGTCTCAGCCCTCCACCTCCTGGGTTACTCCACCTTTCGATGAATTAATGGAATTGATCGCTCAAAAGGCGTGGGAGTCTCCTGATTCTATGGAACCGGTCCCTCGGAGGCCCAATAAATTTATCACCTGCCCTCAGGATAAGTCATTTCTCACAAAAGGGGTTCCCGTTGATGCTATGGTGGTGTTGGCGGCCACCAAGAAGGAGATGTCAGTCACTCCTTTCTCTGTTCATCCTCCTAATAGAGATTCCAGGATGATGGACAGATATGGGAAAATGCATCTTTAGTTCTGCGACATTTGCAGTGAGATTGCTTAACTATTTAACCTATTTTACCCATCTTCAACGAGATCTCCTGAAAGAGCTTGGAGATACTCTACAGGGCAACACAGAGGTGATGCTGTCTCCCAGAAAGTGACGGCACAGCTTAACACCCTTAATTCCATTGTAAACTCGTCCATGAGGCTCATTTCTTATGCATCTGAGGGATCGAGCCAGGCAGCGGGTTCAGCGATAGCTCTGCGGAGACCATCCTGGATGCGCTTATGCTCCTTTGCAGAAGCCTTCAAGTCTTCCTTTGTGAATACCCCATTTGATGGCTCTTCCTTGTTTGGGCCCAAAGTCAAGGAGACTCACTAGGTGTAAGCAGGAAGGAAAGACTCTCTCTGCCATAGGAGTCCTTTTTTTTCCACCCCCACTAGACCATACCCCAAAGGGCAGAGAGGTAGGGGGGTATAATGGTAGACGCCACCCAGGCGGCAGGGGGGGGGTCCGCAGAACCAGGGTGACAGGGAGCACGTCCCTGGCAAACTCTATCAGCGCTCCTGAGAGGAGGCTCGACCGTCCTACTCTGGAGGCAGTCGGGGGTAGCTTAGCTTTATACCCAGATGCCTGGCTAGGAATTGCATCAGATTCCTGGGTAAAAAGCATAATCACCAGAGGCTACATCATTCCTTTTTCAGAATTCCCTTCCATTCGGACAAGAATCCCAGATGTTCCACCCAGTCTGTGGAGTCTAGCAGCCGTAGAAATTCAGAGGCTGCTGGAAAAAGAGTCATCCAACCACTCCCGGTGGACCAAATAAAATCCGGAACTTACTCCAGGTTCTTTTTAGTTCCAAAGAAAACAGTGGACTGTAGGCCCATCTTAGACCTCAGCAATCTCAACTCCTTTGTCAAAAAGGAAAAGTTCCGGATGGTCACGCTTCAGTCAGTAATCCAGTTTCTTGAAACGGGCGTTTGTATGTGCTCGATAGATCTCAAGGATGCGTACTACCACATAAAAATGGCCAGGCCATCCAGAGATTACTTGCGTTTCCATCTGGAGGCTAGTCACTACCAATTCCGAGCTTTGCCCTTTGGTCTCACCACAGCCCCCAGAGTGTTCAAATGCATGGCAGTTGTCACGGCTCACCTGAGACGTTTAGGATTCTGGGTGTTTCCATATCTCGACGACTGGCTCCTCACCCCCACCACCAGGCATTAACTGATTCACGCCAGGGATTACACTATCAGCCTGTGCTCCCAGTTGGGCATAACCTTAAATTTTGAAAAATCTGCTTTATCGCCGTCGCAGCATATTTCCTTTATAGGAGCAGATCTAGACACCACCACCACCCTAGTCAGATTGCCTCAAGAACGAGTAATCTTTGTACGAAACCAAGTATCCCTTTTGTTGATGGAAAAGAAAGTCCCTGCATTCCAAGTTCTGAAGCTGTTAGGCACCATGGCAGCGACTCTCATAGCGGTTCCTCTGTGGTGCATGCATATGAGGATACTCCAGTGGTTACTCTTCACACAGTTGTCTTAACTTCCAATGTCACACGAGATTCTGCTGACAAATACTTGCAAAAAAGACCTCCTTTGGTGGTTGAAAAGCCACCAAATTACTGTAGGTCATCCATTTGTACTCCCCCTCCAACAGCCACAGTGACCATGGATGCTTCCCTGATAGGGTGGGGGGGGGGGCTGTGTCAGGGAAGAACTGTCCAAGGTACTTGGTCAGAGATTGAGTCCAGTTTGCACATCAATGTCTTGGAGTTGAGAGCAGTGTTCCTAGTGTTGCAACACTTTCACGACTCTCTACCTCGTGACAATTGCAATACAGACAGACAACATGTTGGTAGTCTGGTATATCAACAAGCAAGGGGGGACCAGATCTTACCCCTTAATGCAAGAGGCCCTGAGAATTTGGCAGTGGGCTGTATCCATCAGGCGCTTCCTGATAGCACATCCCAGGGTCATCCAACATGATAGCGGACAAATTGAGCAGAGACATTCTATTGCCTCACAAGTGGTACCTCAAAGAACGAGTGGCGGACATGGTATTCCGCAAATGGGGCCAGCCTTGCTGCAACCATTTTGCATCCCCGATGAATGCCAAATGCAGAAGCTGCTTTGCCCCTATACCCTCCACCAGGGGGCATCCCAAGGGATGCACTCGTATGCGATTGGCCCTCTGGTCTCCTATATGCCTTTCCTCCATTCCTGCTGATCCCCAAATTTTTACAGAAAGCCAAAAGCGTGGGAAGGACTGTTATTCTGATGGCCATGTTTTGGCCTCGGCAGATATGGTTCCCCTACCTTCAACAATACCCAACCTTTGATTCTGGACCCAGTGCCAGACCTTCTGACTCATTCGTCGGGAGTTCTTCACCCCTCTCTTGTATCCCTCAAACTGACAGCTTGGCTGCTCCACTTCCCAACCTAGCCAGGTCTCATGATTTGTCTCCTGCGTTTCAGCATATTCTGGTTTCCTCGCATAAAGTCTCCACCAGGAAACTATATAACAGTAAATGGAAATGATTTGGTCATTGGGCTTCTCAACATGGTATTGATCCCTTTATCGCCCCTATTCATAGCATTCTGGAATTTTTTACTTTACTTTTCTACGATGGAGCAACAGCCGCTACTATAAGGGTTCAATCGGCTGTCATATCTAACTTCCATGTGGGATGCGGAGGTTCTAACATATTATGTCCCACAGATTATGTAAAGCCTTTTTGAAAAGGACTCCTCACCTTCGACCCCCTATCAGACAAATGATTACTCCCTGGAATCTAAATTTGGTGCTGTCTCAACTCATGCTTCCCCATTTTGAGCCCGCATTTTCTTGTCCGTTGAAGTTCCTTTCTTGGAAGACAATTTTCTTAGTGGCCATTACTTCAGCACGTAGAGTTTCTGAGCTTCAAGCACTCTGTTAGGCCCCCATATTTGGTCTTTCACCCTGACAGGGGGGTACACATTCTTACCCCCTCTGCAAACTAGCCATGGCATTGTGGAACACAGCCTTGAGCTACCAAGTGCATCTACAAGCTCAATTCCTTCCAGGAAAACTAAATACACTGGCAGACGGACTAATCAGAAGCCTCATGGACCCACACGAGTGGAAACTGGAACCGAGGATTTTCAATATGTTGACAAGCAAATGGGGGGGCGCAGATATAGACCTGTTTGCCTCCCCCCAGAGCTATCAGTTGGACAAATTTTGCACAAGAAGTCATCACAAACAAGCCTGGAAAGTGGATGCTCTGTCCTTCAGCTGGAAAAACCTATCAGTTTATGGCTTTCCTCTTCTGCCTCTGCTCTCCAAAGTACTACTAAAGATCAAATAAGACAAACCAAGGACAATTTTGATTGCACCAGACTGGCCACGCCAACACTGGTACCCCCTCTTGCGCAGTGCGTCACTGTTGGCCCCATGGCACCTGCCTCAGATTCCTACCCTGTTGTCTCAGCAGGAGAATCAGATTCTGCACTCTCAGCTTCAAACACTGAACCTAGCAGCCTGGCTAATTACCTAATCTCTACTTTACCATCCCCTCAGTAAACCAGTGATGATATCATCATAGAGGCAAGGGGGCCTAGTACTAGGAAATCTTATGCTGGAAAATGGAAAAGATTCTGTGCCTGGAGCCAGTCTCAAGGGATGAGCATAGCAGTGCCCAATTTACCTCAGATTTTACAATACGTAACTGAGATGCTTCACAAGGGCCTGTCTTTCTCCTCCTCCAAAATTCACGCCTCAGCCATTTCAGCTCATTATAACACAGAACCTTCCCTCTTCTCTCATCCACTGCTCAAGCAGTTCCTCAGAAGGGCCAAAAAGTTAAGACCACCCAGAAGAGCTCCAACTCCAGCCTGGGACCTTAACTTTGTATTGGAGAAACTCTCTTCCTCCTTTCGAGCCAGCTGCTACTGCAGATTTAAAATTCCTTTCTTGGAAAACAGCTTTCCTCTTGGCAATCACTTCAGCAAGAAGGGTATCTGAATTACAGGCCCTTATGGCAGTGGAGCCTTTCATCATCTTCCATGCGGACAGGGTGTCCCTCAGGACCAATCCCTCTTTCATGCCCCCCTAGGTGGTATCCAGTGTGGCCCTTGATCAGTCCATTCATCTGCCAACCTTCTTTCCTAATCCACAGAGCAAATGGGAATGCATACTGCACTCCTTAGATGTGCACAGACAACTTAGATTCTACTTGTACAGGACTAAACCTCAAAGGAAATCTGAACTGCTGGTGGCATTTGCTGCAGGGGCAGAGGGGAAGGCTATTTCAATGCAAACTATTTGTAAATGGATAGGCCACTGCATTCATTTCTGCTATAAGCACCATGGAAAACCTATTCCAGAGGGGATCAGACCCCACTCTACCAGGGCTGCATCTACCGCTACAGCCTTTCTCAGAGGTGTCCCTACCAGGGACATCCTAGAAGCTGCTACCTGGAGTTCTGTACATACTTTCACCAAGCATTACAATCTGCCAATTTTCTCAAAATTCAGAGCTGGCTTTGCCACTGCAGTATTGCAGGGCGTTATTGCTGGTCCTAATGCTATCTAAATTCCTCCTATCCTTAGCTTTGGGAATCTATCCAAATGTGATGACTGCAACAGTGAGACATGAAGAACATAGTACATATGTTCTTCCTGTTTCACTGTTGCAGTCATTATATTTGGATAATCTGCTGGCAGGTTGGCCTCAGTCGGCCTGATTAACAAAGTCTCGGGTCCTGCATCGGTTGCTGTCCCTTCTTCCATGACATCAGGTCGTCAGGGGTATAAAACATGCAGCCGATGCCATTACATCAGTCTTTCTTGCCGTGCGGTGCCCGAAGCAGAAGCAGTTCACAAGTGCAGATTGGCCGACTCCTGAAATTTTCGTTTTCAATCAGAACTCAATCTGAGGTCAGTCAGGGCTTGGCAAGGGGTTATGGGTAAGAGGGAGGAGCTCGGAGCCTAAGCTTTTGAATTGCCGGCTCGGATCCGAGGTCGGATCCGATACCCACAGGTTGCATCCGAATGAAGTCACCTACTCAGATGGAACGTTATGGTGAGTACATAACTTCTAATTTTCGAGTTTCAGAACCGAAGTCTTCAACTAAAAAGCTAAGTACCCCATTGGGGAAACTTTTTCTTGCTCCTTATCGATGTCAGTAAAAGTTAATAATTGCATTACTTGTGGGAAGCAAATACCTCATAAGGATTTTCATTTGTACTGTATTCCTTACGTAGGCCCTAACCACAACGTGCCTTGCTGTCAGTTTTGTGCTAAATTTAATCAACGCACTATTAAACGTCTGTATATTTTTGCTTCTATATTTTGGCTCACGATTTAATTATCCAGAAATGTCGTCTGTTAGCAATCCGTCTACCGGAATACCTAAAAAACGCAAAGGAAAAGAGAGACAGGCCGTCGAAGTCCAAAACTGACGACACTTCTAAGCCAGTCGCTAGTTCGCCAGTACTCAGTGAGGTGCTTTCGCAGCCCCTGATACCCACTACTTCTGATTCGCAGGCCTCTACTGAGACCCATTCGGAGTCTGGTATAGATGCTTCAGTTATGGAACCTGCAGATGTCTCTACATTAGATGGGTCCGGAGCCACTGTGCAGGCACCGGCTTCTGATGGTGTTTTCAGACCTACAGATCTGTATATTAGACCAACGCCAGCTTCAAAACTAAGGCCAAAATCAAAATCTATGTCTAAAAAACCAACGCCTGGGCCACATGTGCAGGCCCCTATGCCTAAAAAACAGATGATCAAAATGGCAGAAGATTTGATTACTCTGATCAAGGGGTAGCCAACCCCCCCCCCCCTTCTAAGAGGCCTAGGCAAGACATTGCTTATGAATCTTCTGAACAGGATTCTATTATTTCTGATTCTTCTAATGAACAGGATTTGTCTATACAAACTTATGAGGACTCTAATGCAGAAGATTCCATTCTTTCAGCTTCTCCCTCTGAGGATTTTTCTTTTGGGGAAATGTTACATACTTTAAGGGAACATTTCCACTGGGAAAGTCAGGATTTCTCTGAATCTAAAAAGAGACTTAGGGATTTTCTTCTTCCTCCTCAGCATAGGCCTTTGGCTATACCTCCTGTTTTAGACACTGTTAATGATGTTTTTTCAGAATCTAGTATGGCTCCTGATTCTCTGCCTCCGGCTCCTTGTAAGCCAGACAGATACTACAGGGTTCCTGACTCCCACAAATGCCTTTTCAAAAATCCTATTGCGGATTCTGAAACTATTTCTCAGGATCCCAGGGGCATTAAGGCCTCTACTGCTAAAAATTCTACCCCTTCTGATAGAGATTATAGGGGGCTGGATAGATGGGGTAAGAAGGTTTACACTTCTGCAACCTTGGCAATCAGGGCTTTAAAACTGTAAATTTCATATGCTTACATATCAACAGCATATCATGGGACTGCTTAAACAGAAAATTATATTAATTTCTGACTGTGTGGAAAATAAAGATTTACAGGATTTATTGCATTCAGCTGAACAGTGGTTAGCATTGCCGCCTCACAGCAAGAGGTTCTCCCGGTCGAAAGACATGCTGCAGGTGGATTGACAGGTGATCGAAGAAGAAGATTGCATTCAGCTGAACAAGTTGGAAAACATACTTTACAATGTGGTTTTGATTCTTTGGAGGCCCCTTGCAGGGCTGCTGTAACTGGGTCTGTGTTAAGAAGGCATGCGTGGCTCAAAGAGCAAACTTTGCCTGATCATGTTAAAGCAAAATTGTTGGATGCTCCTTTACAACAAGACAGTCTCTTTGGTAATAAGGCTGAAGAAGTTTTAAAAAAGATGGAAGATGAAGCTAAATCAATGCAAACTGGGTAAGTTTTCTTACAAGTTCAGCCTCCAAGATTTAGTAGGCACTGGCCTATTAAGAACTGGTCCTTTCCCGTTCCTTCGAGAGCCACTCAAGTCAAACCCAGACATTCCAAAGGCTCCAGGTTTCAGTCACAAGGGACTTTTAGAACAAAACAATGGGGTGCCTCCTCCGCCAAGTCTGGAAACAACAAGGCACCTCCCTATGGTAAGCAGTCTCAATGACTTCTCTTTACACTTATCAAGCACTTACATTTTGGCCGCCCCTTTGGGGGGGGAACTGGCACTTCATAACTCAGGACAAATGGGTTTTAAATATAATATCCCAGGGATACAGATTTCATTTCCACACGTTGCCAATCCCAAACAGATAGCCAGACCTGCCCCCAAATCAGTGGGCAGAGGCCCAGAAACAAGTACTGTCCCTCAAGAACATGGGGGCTACTGGTTCCAGAAGAAGAAAAGGGACAAGGTTTCTATTCAAGACTTTTCCTGGTACCCAGAAAAGACAAATCATGGCGTCAAATGCTGGACTTATCTACTCTAAACACATTTCTGGACATTCCAAAATTCAAGATGCTGAGTCTTCAACAGTTACTTCCTATGCTAGGCAAAGATGTCTGGTTGGTAACTCTAGACTTAAGAGGCTTACCTGCATGTCCCAGTCAGGGAATCTTGCAGAAGATACCTCTGCTTCAAAGCAGGCTACTTGCATTACCAGTTCTCTGCACTGCCCTTTGGCTTATCTACTGCGCCCAGGGTCTTCACAAAATGCCTGGCTCCAGTAATTGCATTTTGCAGACAAAGAAATATTCAAATATATCCATATCCGGACAATTGTCGAATTCAGGCAGAAAACAAAGACGTTCTAAAACATCTGGCGTTTGTAAAAAGGGTTCTAACTTGTCTAGGGTACCCTATAAATGAAAAGAAATCACAACTGGTACCCTCTCAACAAATTACATTTCTGCGTGCAAGCTTGAATACAGCTGCCTAGATGGCTTTCATTACTCCAGAAAAGCAACATCATTTGGTAACTTAGTTCAAACAGGTGGCCACAAAAACCCTGCTATCTGCAAAACAAATTATGCAAGCCTTGGGGTTCATGGCCTCCTGCATTCTTCTAATTCCATACGCAAGACTGCATATGAGGAAACTTCAGTGGTACTTAAAAAGTTTATGGAGTCAACACAGTCACAGCCTGGAAACAATGATTCCTATCATACCTTGCCTGCAACTAGAGTTCCTATGGTGGGCAGAGCCCTGCCATCAAAACAAGGGACTGCAATTCACTCCACCCCCTGCCACCCAAACTCTACAGACGCATCAGACTATGCTTGGGGGGACTCATCTGGCAGGGAAGTGCATTCAGGGCAAATGGAGCCCAAATCAAATGCACCTTCATATCAATCAAAAAGAGATGCTAGCTCTACAGAATGCTCTGACAGCCTTCAAGGACTACCTTCATCCAGGACAATTAATGATAGACAGCACCACAATTATGTGGTACATAAACAAGCAAGGGGGATACACACTCCTACCCCTTTTGCAGACTAGCCATGGCATTGTGGAACACGGCCTTGACCTATCAAATACAGCTACAAGCACAGTTCCTGCCAGGAAAGCTGAATACTCTGGCAGACGAACTAAGCAGAAATCTCATGGACCCACACGGATGGAAACTGGAACCACTGACTTTCACCGTGTTGAGACACAAATGGGGGAGTCCAGACATAGATCTTTTTGCCTCACCCCAGAATTATCAGTTGGACACATTTTGCACAAGAATTCATCACAAAAAAGCCTGGAAAGTGGATGCTCTATCATTCAGCTAGAAAAACCTATCAGTCTATGCCTTTCCCCCTCTGCCTCTGCTCTCCAATGTTCTACTAGAAGTCAAACAGGGCAAACCAAAAATGATTTTGATTGCTCCAGACTGGCCTCACCAACACTGGTACCCACTCATGCGCAGTGTGTCACACCTTCCACCGTGGTACCTGCCTCAGACACCTTACTTACTGTCTCAGCAGAACAACAAAATTCTGCACACACAGTTCCAAACTTTGAATCTTGCAGCATGGCTAATCACCTAAATTCATCCTTAGCATCCCTCAGCAAACCTGTGATGGATGTCATTTTGGAGGCAAGAAGGCCTAGTACTAGAAAATCTTATGCTGACAAATGGAAAAGATTTTGTGCCTGGAATCAATCACAAAGGGATAAGCACAGCAGTGCCCAATATTCCTCAGATTTTACAATACTTAACTGAGATGCTTCACAAGGGCCTGTCCTTTTCTTCCATAAAAATCCATGCCTCAGCCATTTCAGCTCATTACAACTCGGAGCCTCCCGTCTTCTCTCATCCTCTGCTAAAGCAGTATCTCAAAGGGGCCAAAAACTTAAGACCACCCAAGAGAGCTCCAACCCCTGCCTGGGACCTCAACTTTGTTTTGGAAAAACTTACTCTTCCTCCTTTCGAGCCAGCTGCTACTGCAGACTTAAAATTTCTCTCTTGGAAAACAGCTTTCCTTTTAGCAGTCACTTCAGCCCGAAGGATTTCCGAATTACAGACTCTTATTGCAGTGGAGCCTTTCATTATTTTTCATGCGGACAGGGCGTCTCTCAGGACCAATCCATCCTACATTCCTAAGGTGGTATCCAGTACGGCTCTTAATCAAACCATTAATTTGCCAACTTTCTTTCCCAACCCACAGAACGAGGGGGAGTGTATTCTGCATTCATTGGATGTACACAGACAGCTTAGTTTTTACTTAAACAGGACAAAATCTCTAAGAAAATCTGATCAACAACTGGTGGCATTTGCTGCAGGGGCAGTGGGAAAGGCTATTTCAAAGCACACTATTTCCAAATGGATAAGCCATTGTATTCGTTTCTACTGTATGCACCATGGTAAAACTATCCCCCAGGGGATCAGATCTCATTCCACCAGGGCTGCATCTACTTCTACAGCCTTTCTCAGAGGTGTTCCTACCAGAGACATTCTAGAAGCTGCTACCTAGAGCTCAGTTCATACGTTCACCAGACATTACCATTTACCTCTCTTGTCTAAGTCCAGAGCTGGCTTTGCCACTGCTGTCCTGCAGGTTCTTGTAGCTGGTCCTAATGCTGTACAATTCCATCCTCCCAACCATAGCTTTGGGAATCTACCCAAATGTAATGACTGCAACAGTGAAACACGAAGAACATAGTACAGTTGTGTACACTTACCATAAATGTAGATGTTTGAGTGTATTCACTGTTGCAGTCCTGGTTACCCTCCCTCCAGCCCCTGTTTTTTTCTCTTTCTATACTTATGCTTTCCTTTACTATGCTTAAAAGCCTTTTTGGTGTATTTGCTTTAGTTTGGAGATATATATTTTTGTGTTTTTTAATTACTTAAATATTTGGCTCCCCATTTGCGAGGCACCTGACATCTGGGGCAAGAAAAACTGATGTAATGGCATCGGCTGCATGTTTTATACCCCTGACGACCTGACGTCTTGGAAGAACAGCAACTGACGCAGGACCTAAGACTTTGTTAATCAGGCCAACTGAGGGCTACTGCAAGCAGATATCCCAAATGTGATGACTGCAACAGTGAATACACTCGAACATCTACATTTATCCTAAGTGTACACAACTGTACTTTTCTTTTGATGCTAAGAAAGGACATTATGTACTATTTTCAAATGGTTATCTAAGGCTGTTACCTTTTGTTATACTCACCATGACAAATATGTTCCAGGCAGGGTCAAAGCTGACTCTGCTAGGGCCTTTGCTTCTTCTATGACGTTTTGGAAAGGGTTGATTTCTGAGTATTCTAGAAGCTGGTACTTGGTCCTCTGTGCGGACTTTTACAAATGACTAATATTGATTCCTCTAGATCCAGATCGAGCTTTGCTAGGATCATTCTCCATGGGCTCCTGGACTCTTCTCCGTAGCTTACCCATATCTAAAGCTAAGGCTACTGCAACAGATATCAACACGATAAAATTATTACATTTGTGCAGTTTAAGCTTACCATAACAGTAGATGTTGGAATGATCACTACTGCTGCGGTATCCACTCTTTCCCTCCATACCTCTTGTTTTTGGTGCATTTTTTTATGCCAGGATGTGGACATTTTGTTTTTTTTACCTAGCATCGTCCATTCAGGGCTCAACTGTCCTCTCTACTGGCAAGAAAGCTCTGAAGGAGCTCTTACTCAAAATGGTCGGTTTGGTTGCGTTGAAGATGCCTTGAAACTTTGGAAGCTGGCCTACTCTTCTGTCCTTGGCAGATATAACCCATATAACTAAGGCTACTGCAGAAGTGGTCATTTGAACATCTACTGCAATGATGACTTTAACTTTGCACAGATGTACTTCGTATTTTGTTCTATAGCTACACTGATCAGGCAGCAAAGGCCCCAGTACTCTATCTGCTTTTATAATATGCCAGAACTTATCAGTCCTCTATATTTGTGAATAAATCTGTAATGAAAGAATAATGTTCCAGGCTGCTAGATATTTTTCCTGAACTTATTGATTAATTATGATCAGAGCCTGAAGCCTTATTTTAGGCACATCTAACCTGTTTGGGACATAACCCCTATTTACATATTTTTCTCCATGTCATCCATGCAATCTGATCTGTCCCTAGAATCATATGTGTGGACAACCTGGGAAAGCATTTAACAAGTTAGGAAAGAAAGTGATGTGAAGTTGCTCAATCTCGCCGTTCATTCTTGACTAATGGGTTCGGAGCTGATCCATCGGCTCTGGTACGGCCACATGCAAAGATCGAGGTCTTCCAGTAGCTCGAGGCCAAGCCCCTATCCCATAATGCACTGTGAATTACCTCATATCTAGTTTGCCACGGCATCTGATCAGAGGTTCCAGTGAAAGCTTGGGCCAGTAATCTTTAAAAATTCTCTATTTGGTACTTTTTAGTACTTTTTGGATATGGGTAGGTAGTTATTTAGCTCTTATATCTCCATTGCAATCCCTTTCCCATGTGTTATATATGTATATACATATATGTGTGTGTATGTATGTGTGTGTATATATATATATATATATATATATATATATATATATTACCTCTTTAAATGTTTGGCCTCTTTTTTTGGCCTAGTTCTTTGGATAGTATATTGTTAAAGTTCTGTGTGTGGTTGTTTAGATAGTAGTTATAATTAGTGTAGTAGTTTTGGATATCTTTAGCTTGTGTGTTTGTGTGCGTTTAGAGCCTATTAATCTAAATTTATACTAGTTTTTAATCCACGTATGTTTTCAGAGTGGGATCATGGCGGATGATAAGGAAAAACATCCAAAATCCGGTTTTAAAAAATGTCCGGACTGTAACAAGAAAATGTCAGCTACTGATGGGCATGTTACATGTGTATTTTGCTTGGGGGCTGTCCACTTGCAAGAATCTGCCATTCCTTTTCTTTCAGGGTTCTGTTAGAAAGGAAAAGGAAGTTAATGGATAGGGGCTTGCTTAAACACCCCTTTCAAGGGGCTTTGAGTGACCAGAATGTGGCCAGCAAATCTTCTAAGTCTTCTAAGTCATTTGCTGAATCTAAGGACTCCAAGCATTCAAAAGAATCTAAACAATCTGATGACTCTGCGACATTGGCTTCACAGATTTCAGAGCCGACTGTCTTTTCTTTTCAGAGCCGGCCCACAGCATTGGAACTAGTATCCGAAGTGCCTCAGTCACCATTGCTCCAGTCGGCACCATCGGTGCATTCATCTAGATCATCTGTCAGCCTTTCAGATTTGGATATGGATCCGATTGGTGCAGGAGCTTTTACAGGCACCAGGCCTTGCTAAATTATTGTCGGCTCCGACCCAAGCGGCTTTGGAGCCAAAGACCACTACTCCTGCTTTAGCTACTCCTCCTCCGAGCCGTATCGGCCCTTCGGAGCCAGAAGAAGCAGACCTGTTGATTGTGAAGCCTTCAGAGCCGAGGCCTGCTCCAGAGTCCTGTGCTCCATCGACTCTGATGTCCTCTGCTCCGACCAGGGACTCTAGGAGCCGATACTCTCCAGTCAGATCTGAGGAGGATAGTCGGACTGACTTGGTGCCGACTCTTCCTCTCGGGGCCGGCACGGATGAGCTCTGCTCCTATCTCCGGCTCAGGGCCCACTGCCTCTGTGCGGGAGGGTTTGTCTGTTCCCTCAGATCCGTTGATTCCTCCCTATCGGAGCAGTGGTGCCTTCGAAGCCATGAGGAGAGCTTTGTCCCCCAGGACATCCTCGACTTCAGGCTTTGCTTTCTCATCCCCTAACGTGCCTGTGTCCGCTTCTGCTTCCATTGTCCAGGCTAAGCAAAGAGACCCTAAGCACCAGGTAGCCCCATAGGGTGCCTCCTGCTCTTCCAAGACCTCCCCAGAAGCTCCCACTGAGGTGGTTCCCAGGAAGAGATTGTGCAAGAGGAGACACTTGGACTCCCCACAGGAGTGTTTAACATCTGACACGGACTTGGATGAGTCGGAAGGGTCCCCACGGTCCCCCTCTGAGGATATCTCCTTCACTGATATACTTGAGACCCTTGGGCAGAGGGGTGATTGACTCATCCTCAGTCGGGCTTTTGGACTGCCAGTTCTCCTGAAGGCTTTCGGGTCTCAACCCTCCGCCTCTTGGGTGTCTCCGCCCTTTGATGAGCTCATGCAGTCGGTTTCTCGAAGGTCGTGGGAGTCACCGAAGTCTATGGAGCCTGTTTCTAGGAGGCCTAACAAGTGTATATCAGCCCCTCCAGATAAAATTTTCTTAACAAAAGGAGTCCCTGTTGATGCCATGGTGGTGGCGGCTGTCACCAAAAAGGAAATGTCTGAGACTTCCTAGTCTATCAGTTCTCCTAATAGAGAGTCTAGAATCATGGATAGATATGGGAAACTCATGTTCAGTTCAGTGACCTTTGCTCTCCGTTCACTGAACTACTTAACCCATTTTACTAGGTTACAAAGAGATCTCCTTAAGGAGTTGGAGATGCTCTTCAGTGTACAGTAGCTGCAGGGGCCTTGGACAAAGTTGCTTCCCATTGTCAACTCATCCATGCGTCTCATGTCCTGTGCAGCTGATGGAACGAGTAGGGCAGCGGGTACAGGAATCGCTCTTAGAAGACATTCCTGGATGCGCTTGTGTTCCTTTGCCGAGCCCTTCAATTCATCCTTTAACACCCCTTTTGATGGCTCATCCCTTTTTGGGCCTAAAGTAAAGGAAACCTTGACCAGGTGTGAACAGGAGTTAGACTCCTTCTGCCGTCGGAGTCTGTTTTTCCACCCCTACCCGGCCTTACCTCAACGGGGAGGAAAAATGTGGTTCCAGAAAGCCCAAGGAGCCTTTCAGGACACACATGGTGAACCTCCCTCCAGGGGCAGAGGAGGGGGGTTATAGTGGAAGACATCGCCCTCATGGCAGAGGGGGTCCGCAACATCAGGGTGACAAAGATCACTTTTCTGGGCGACCCTACCAGTGCTCCTGAAACTCTGGAGGCAGTCTGAGGTCGCTTATCTTTGTACCCAGAAGCCCGGCAAAAAGTAACAAAAGTCAGCTGTGTATGAAGTATCATTTCCAGAGGGTACTTCATACCATTCGCCACCCAGTTACAGGGAACAAGCAGCTATAGAAGTCTGAAAGTTGCTAGAAAGAGTCATCCATCTAGTCCCAGCAGACCAAACAGAATCCGGAACTTATTCAAGATTCTTTTTGGTTCCAAAGAAAACGGGGGCCTGGAGACCCATTTTGGACCTCAGCAGACTCAACAAATATGTAAAGAAAGAGAAGTTTCGGATGATCACACTTCCAGTCTATACTACCCTTCTTAGGGAAAGACAATTGGAAGTGCTCGATAGATCTCAAGGACGTGTACTACCACACAAAGATGGCCAGGCCATCCAGAGATCACCTGTGTTTCTGGCTGGGAGCCAATCATTTTCAGTTTCGAGCCCTGCCCTTTAGTCGCACTACAGCCCCCAGAGTGTTCAAATGCATGGCAGTGGTCACGGCCGACCTGAGGCGTCTAGGATTACAGTTTCCGTACCTAGGCAATTGGCTCCTTACCACCACCAGGCATCAACTTATTCAGGCAAGGGGAGTACACTGTCACTCTGCAGTCATCTAGGCATTACAGTCAACTCAGAAAAGTCTGCCTTATCGCCATCACAGCATATAGTTTTTGTCAGGGTAGAGCTAGACACCTCAACCACCACTTTAAGGCTACCAATAGAAAGAATCTTTCTTCTTCGTCAGCACATTGGTATCGAAAAGAGAGAGCACCAGCCTCAGAAGTTCTGAAAGTATTGGGTATGATGGCTTCAGCAATCCTAGCCATACCATTAGTGAGAATGCATAAGCGGATCCTTCAATGGCTGTTGTTCACTCAGTGGTCTTACCAGGAGCTACCCATGGACCACACAATATTGATTACAAGCTCTTGCAAGAAAGACCTTCAGTGGTGGTTGACGTCTGTTCATGTCACCATAGGACGCCCCTTTGTTTTACCCCCTCCAGTAGCCATTGTGACCATGGATGCTTCCCTGATAGGGTGGGGGGGGCATTTTCAGGGAAAGACTGCCCAAGGCACATGGACCGATCAGGAGTCACACTTGCATATCATTGTTCTGGAGATGAGAGCAGTACTTTTGGTGTTGCAGTACTTCCAGGACACTCTTCCTCGAGGAACAATTGCGATTCAGACAGACAATATGTCAGTAGTCTGGTACTTGAACAAGCAAGGGGGAACCAGATCTTACCCTCTTTGCCTAGAAGCCCTCAGAGTTTGGCAGTGGGCTGTTTACCAGCGCTTTCTGTTGGCAACGGACATCCTGGGGAGATCCAACGTGATAGACAAACTAAGCAGGGCAATCCTATTGCCACGCTAGTGGTCCCTCAAGAAAGAGATTGCGGACAGGATTTTCCACAAATGGGGCCAGCCTTGCTGCAACCTTTTTTCCAGTCACATCAACACAAAATGCAGAAGCTACTTTGCCCTGATTCCCCCTCCGGGAGAAGCCCCGAGGGGCGCACTCGTACACGATTGGCCCACGGGTCTCCTCTATGCATTTCCACCTATACCATTGATACCCAAGGTTCTACAAAAAGAAAAATCCCTGGGAAGGACAATCATTCTGATAGCCCTCATTGGCCTTGGCAGATTTGGTTCCCATTCCTTCAACATCATCTCTTGGAGGATCCCTGGATTCTGGACCCAGTTCCAGACCTTCTGACATACCTGTCGGGGGATCTTCATCCCTCTGTTCAGTCATTGAAGCTGAAAGCTTGGCTGCTCCAGTTCCCCTCATAGCCAGGCTTCATAACCTTTCCAGTGAGACAAAACGGATCCTTTTTGTCTTCTCATAAGCCGTCCACTAGAAGATTGTATCTTAGTAAGTGGAAGAGATTTTCCATATGGGCCTCTAAGCATAATATTGATCCTTACCAAGCTTCCATGACATCCATACTAGAATTCTTGACTATGATTTTTAACAAAGGAAGCGGCAGCAGCAACACTCCGGGTTCAGTTGACTGCTATATCTAATTTTCATCTTGGGGTTGATGGGTTAAATATGTCCCACAAATTATCTAAAGCTTTTCTCAGGGGGACATTTTATATGAGACCACCTGTGAAAACTCCATATTCTCCATGGAATCTAAATGTTATGCTTTCACGTATAATTCTCCCTCCTTTTGAACCGGCATCATCCTGTGACCTCAAATATTTGTCGTGGAAAACCATTTTTCTGGTGGCTATTACTTCTGCCTACAAAGTGTCAGAGCTTCAGGCTTTATCGATCAGCCCCCCCTTATTTGATTTTTCATGCTGACAGAGTATCATTTAGGAAATATCCTTCCTTTTTGCCCAGTGTTTGTTCAGAAACCAATATTAACCAAGTTATTGAGTTACCAGTTTTCTTCCCTAATCATTCCCCCAAGTTAGAGTACGAGCTGCTCAAACTTGGAAATTCCCAGACAGCTCAGATTTTATTTGGGTAGAACAAAAGGTTTCAGGAAATCAGATCAGCTTTTTGTTTCATTCTCTGAATCCAGGAAAGATAGACCAGTGGCTAAAACAACTATGTCTAAATTGCTATCTGATTGTATCACCTTTGTCTATTCAGCTGCTAATATGCCTCTGCAACACAAAATTAAAGCTCACTCAACCAGAGCAGTTTCTACATCCTCTGCCTTTTCAGCCAAATTGACCCTTGATAACATTTGTGCAACAGCTACTTGGTCAAAACCTCATACCTTTATCACTCATTACAAAGTTGATAAGGCCTCCAGGGTCAGGTCGTCCTTTGGGTCCATGGTCCTGAACAATGTACTCCCTCTAGATGTTGGTCTCATCCTGGTTGCTCAATTCTTCTTCCCTTCCTTAGGGAGATAGCTATTTTATTTGGTTATAGTAAATGCAACAAACAAGATTTGAGGTAATTCACCATGCGTCATGGGATAGGGGCTTGGCCTCGAGCTACTGGAATACCTAGAGCTTTGCATGTGGCCGTACCAGAAACAATGGATCAGCTCCGAACCAATCAGTCAAGAATGAAGGCGAGATGAACAACTCACATGGAAAGTTATGGTGAGTACATAACTTCTTATTTTCTTCTACTTTAATGTTTAGGAAACTGTCAAGCTTGTATGTTTGTTTTTACTTTTATTTTATGAGAGTATGCAAAAGTTAGTTTACTTCCTTCTGAGGAATGAAATTCTTTGCCTGTCAAGCGTTTACTTCTCAGGTTAACAAGCATGTTTTAAAGTGCATTTGTGGTTGTGCTGATTTTTTCGCTATTGAACCACTGCTTCTTGGACAGTAATGAGAAGATTGGCTTGGCTTCATTCCCAAAAATCTTGATGCTAAAACTGTAAGGTCTGTGTGACCTTTCTGCAGCTGAGGTGCTCAAAAAGTGAAGACGGGGGGGGGGGGGGTCATGGGGTTACTCAAACTTTTCAGCAAGTTTTTAAGCAAATGAGCATTTCCCTTCCTGCACCATTCCCTTCCTCAGTAAGCACTTTAAGCAACAAGAATCAACAAAGGGTTTAAAAAGCAGTGTCAAGGAGGCATTAAAAACAAATTGAAGACATCAAGAACCATCCTACCAGTCAGCACAAATGTTTTGCCTGTTCTGGCCCCTACCCACTCACCCCAGGCAACCTTTCCATCCTCCTGAGGCTTCATCTTCCCCTATGGCACTAGATTCTGGCAGACAAATGTGTTTTAAAGGCAATTCTGTGGGATAACTTGTCAGTGGGAACCCTGCCCATCATCCCAGGGGATTTCCCCTTGTCCTGTGAACCAAGTATGCTTGTTCCTCTCCAATCTGCATTGGGCAGAGTTCTCCGATTCCTACAGGCCCTGAATCTGCTTGCACAAGGAATATTAGAACCAGTGCTTCCCTACCACGTGGATAAAGGCTTTTTTCCAGGATATTTCTGGTACCAAAGAAAGTATCCTGAAGGCCCTCGGACTTTTCTTTCTAAGTATTTATCAAGATTTCAAAGTTCAAAATGTTTTCCCTTGATTCCCTTTTACCTCTGATCTCTCTTTCATGGTAAAACTAGACTTAAAGGTTTCTCATCAGATTTCCATTGCCAAGCATTTCAAACTTTGTATGTCTGGCTTATATTATCTGTTCTGTCTTGCCCTTTGGACATGCTACTGCACCAATGGTATTCACGGTGTCTAGCTCCAGTAGTTACACAGAACAGTCCTCTAGTTAATTATCTTTCCATATCTGGAATTTTATTATCTTTGCAGACTGTCTCCAGCTGTTAAGAGTCTTTCTTTAGCAACTGTTCAGAACCTCTTCAGCCTTGGTTTTCAAATCTACTTACAAATGTCTCTCATCCCTTCTCATAGAATTGGGGTGTCTGCTACATTCTGCCCTAGGAAGAGCCTTTCTTCCTCCAGACAAATGTTTCAACAGTTTCTCCAGTCGATGTCTGGTATGATATCTCCAGTGGTACCTTAGGTCAGTCTGAACTCCACATCTTCACCCTTTGTTTTTTTGTTTCTCTGTTTTGCGATTTGTAAGAAGAGAGATTCTTTGGTGAGCTTACAATTCAGGTCTTTCAGTCTCCCTTCTGACCCTTCTCCAGTCTCACTACAGATGTATTAGACCTGCAGTGGGGATTTACTTTTGAAAGGGGTGAAAGTGCAAGGTCTGTGGAACCATCGTAATAGACAAAAGCACATAAATGCCATAGAGGTAGACAGTAACACTTTGAAAGGCTTAAGTCATCTCTGGTCCTCGGGACCTCTGCAAGTTTACAGAGACAACACTACAGTGATGTGGTACATAAACAAGGGGGTACCAGATTGTACCTGTTTGCAGACTTGTAGTGATAGCCTGGGAAATAGCAGCACAGATCACTTTGATTCTGAAGGCATTGTATATTCCATCAGAGCAAAATGTTGCACACAAGCAGAGCAAGACAAGGATAGACACCACACACACACAAATGGAAACTTCACCTTAAGGTCTTCCAAGAATTGATACAGCTGTGGGGAACACCATATCTGTTTGCCTCCTCTCAGAACAGACAAATTCTGCTCCAAGACTCATTGCAAGCAGCCCTGGAACACACTTGCCTTCTCATTTCCCAGAAGGGGAATGGCCCTGTATGCTTTCCACCCTTTTCACTTATATCCAGGGTTCTTCTCAAGAGCCAGAAAGATTCCTCAAAAATTGTGGTGGTGACTTCCTTTTGTCCCATGCAATAGTGGATTACCTTGTTTTCAATCAAGTCAGGGGCACTTGCCACGACTTCCTACAAATCCTTTTGCTTATACAAGAAGGGTTGCTTGATAAACCCCACTCTGGAAAACTCTTGAATTGCCTGCCTAGATGATAGAATTTTGAGACATTTTAGGCAACTTTTTTCTGGGGACATGCATCAGCTAGTAGAAAATCATGTGTGTGCAAATGGAGAAGATTTTCTGCTTGGTGCCAGTCCAAGAACCAGGGCCCTCCTCATGCCCGGTTGCCTCTTGTTCTTGGTTATTTGTGAGTTACTGTCCTCTGGCCTTTCATATTCCTCTGTAAAGGTTTGTTTGTCAGCATTTTCTTCTAGTCTGTCAGATTCCCGTTTGCAACCATTCTCAAATTAAATAGCTTTTAAATAGTTTTGTATCTGCCACATACAAAACAGGTGGCTCTTCCTTGGGATCTTAACTTTGGAATGCTTAGTCTTTATTCTGTTTTGAACCATCCTAATGGGCTGAAGTGAAGTTCTTGGCATGGCAGTCTTTCACTCATTGCTCTGACTTCTGCTAGGGAGTTATAGGCTCTTATAGCAAGTCAACCTATTGTTTCGCAAGGACAGGATTTCCCTTCTTTTATGCCTAAAGATGTCTTGGTTTACTTTAAAACAAGCTGTTAATTGGCCCTGTCTTCTTCCCCCCCCCCTGAACCTAAGGATAAGAGAGTGAAGCTAAAATATCTAGACAAAACTCAAGTCTTCAGGAAAGCTGACCAGCTGTTTGTCTCCTGTGAAAGTAAAAAGAAAGAACCAATGTCAAAGCAGAATATTTCCAGATATTGTCTCATGCTACTGCCTTTGGCTATACTTTCCATAATAAGCCACTTCAGGCAGGGTTAGGGTCATCACGCACACATTTTTTGCTGGCTTCTTGGAATGGAGTGGAATCTAAAAGTATTCTACATCAGCAACTTGGTCTTCCGTACATATTTTTGCAAAGCAATACAAACTGGATTCCTTTTTCAGGTTCAGAATAGGCTTTGATAGGACCATTTGCTCAAGATCTCATGGATTCTTATTTTTTTCCTCCTCCCTTCTCGATTTCTACGCTATAATTGACCAAGATAGCTTAAGCTACTGCTGCAGTGATCTGTATGTTTGTAGTGTGGGTTGTGTAAGTAAATTTACCATAATAGTAGATGTTCTAATAGAGCACTGTTGCAGTAGTTGCTCTTCTCTCCAGCCCCTTTATTTTGCCCATTTTCCTTTTGTATTGCCAGAGTATGGATGTATAAACGCTTATATAGTTTAGTGTTGGGTTTGTTTCCTAGCATTGTACTTTCAGGGATTTTTCTTCACTTTTATAGGCAAAAAGAGCTCCGACCTAAAGTGTTACTGTCTTATTGGAGCTCCCCTCAAGCTCCTAAGCACAGTAGGAAGTAGGACCCAAATAGCTTAGGCTACTGCAACAGTGATCTATTAGAGCATCTACTGTTAATGTAAGTTTATTTCCACACCTGTACTGTGAAGTTTCATCTTTCACCATTACTACACTTGTTCCCTACCTGAGCCTGAAAAGCACTTTACTCTGTATGGGCCACATTTTTATTGAGGTCTCTGTGGTGTGCTGTGACTTTGCAGTTTCTGAAGATACCACATGAGAGTTCTATGATGGACATTAGTGGTGCAGTGGTCCAAGAGATTTCATCCCCTTCACCACAAAATTCAACTTGCACAGGTATGCAAATACCATATCCAATGGTGGATTACATCTGACTCAGTCACTCTGGGCAGACACTTCTCTCCGCCTGTACCCAAAAACCACAGTGACCATGGCTCTGCCTCCCTACTTGGGGGAAGCATTTCAAAGGGAGAACAGTCCAAGGAACATGGTCCCTATTAGAGACCAACCTTTACATCAATGTCTTGAAGTTCAAAGCAGTTCTTTTTATGTTGCAAGTACTTTAGGATTGTCTACCCATAGATGTAATTGCCATACATTCCAGTAGTTTGGTATATCAACAAACAGGGTGGGACCAGATCATACCCTCTCTGCTGAGATGCCAAGAAGCCATGACAATCTCGGTGGACGATGTCTTTGAACTGCTTTCTAGTAGCAATGTATTTACCTGGGACATAAAACATCTTAACAGATAAGATGAGCAGAACTATTACTGCAATACTTTGCTGTCTGGACTTCTGATAAGTTTAGATCCCTTTTCAGCACTTTTCATGTCTGGGTTTAATTATTTGACAATTGAAGTACAATTGGCAGCCATCTCAAACGTTTATGTTCAATTCAACAACACTTCCATTGCTTCTCTCAGAATCTCTAAGGCCGTTTTGAAAGGTACCTTCTACCGAGGCCTCAAGTTTGTGATCCATTTCCTACCTGGGACATTACCAATTTGTTGAAGTCTTTAACTCTGAAACCCTTTGAACCTGCAGCATCCACAGGTGTGAAGTTTCTGCCTTGGAAAACTATTTTGGTAGCCATCACATCTACCAAATGAGTATCAGAACTTCAGGCACTTTCATTCAAGGCTGCCATCCTGATCTTTCAAATAGAGTGTTGAGGACAAACCCAGCTTTTTCTGCTAAAATTGGCTTCCAAATAAAATTTAAATCAACAAATGGATTTACCTGTTTTCTTCCCCAGTTTCTCAAATAAAGGGGAACACATGTTACATAGATTAGATGTGCACAGACAACTTGGATTTTACCTGCATTGCACCAAGACTTTCAGGAAATCAGACCACTTGTTTTGTCCTTCTCCAAGAAAAGTTGTCTATCTTTACCTAAAGTTACTGTTTTGAGATGGCTAATCACAATTCCTATTACTAGGTGTGTCTGTACAGTCAAAGCCTAAAGCACATCCTACAAGGGCTATGGTAGCATCTACAGCCTTTAGTAGACTGTTTCCTCTCAGTGACATTTATACAACAGCAACTTTGTCATCAACTCACACTTTTGTGACTCACTAGATGTACAGTCCAGGGTGTACACATTCTTTGGTTCTGCCATTCTCAGGAATATTCTTCCTTGAGACCACCCGAGAACCTGTCGGGTAGCTTGGGAATTTGTCCCACATGTTGAATCAGACAAGAAGACAATGGATCCGAAAGTTATGTACTCACCCTAATGATAGATCTGTGTTGTCATCTTAAGCCCTATGCTCAGAAGGTGTATTGTATTATCAGGGTGCACACACTGCTATTTCTGCCCATTATACCATGTGGCCTAGTACAATCAGATGCAGTGCTTCAAAGAAGTTGTACATTTGTCTGTCTTTTAAAGAAACCCTTCCCCTGCATTTGATCTGAACTTTGATCGACAGGATATGCTTTTTCACTATTAAAACTAGCAGGTATGATACTGAGGTTCATATCTTGCAGAATGCTTTTCTGATGGTCACCACCTCTACTCCCAGGAACTCTGCGCTTCAGGCTGTCTTGTAGAGCGAGCCATAAACCTGGTCTTTCATGTAAGTGTAGGGAGCCATACATCTGATCATTGTGTGGGTTTAGTATTCCTCCTGAAAGTAGTTTCTTCATTCTGTCTGAAACTGATTATTTATATTCCTATAGTTTGTTTTTGATTTTAGATGGAAACCAGGGCAGAGAGAGCCTTCACACTCTGAATGTATACCACTAGGCCAGGTTTACCTTGACAAAGGTTGCCTACATTTTGAAAGATAGCAGTATCTTTGTGCTGAATGTGGAAAGGTTGACCTTTGCCAACAAGGAAGCTTTCTTAGAATGCCAAATGGTTGCTTTCACTGCTTGCTCCAGAAATGTCTCCACTGCTGACATCTGTACCTCAGCAACGTGGCCCTCTGCTTATGCTTTCATTAAACATTGCTAGCTTGTCTGTGACTCTAGGATTCATGCCTCATTTTGTACATCTGCACTAGCTTACCTGAACTTTTGGCTGTTCTCTGGCTTCTTCCACCATGGTGGACTAGCTGTTCAAGATGATGAAGAGTTGCAGATGCATCAGTTAAGGTTTCTGATGTCAGATGGGAAACATGCGTATCATCAGTTCTTGCTTGCTTGCATATCATTTGTAAAATAGTGTAGGTATTTTTTATTGGTTTGTAGGAAATGTGCTTGCTCAGTGTATGGCAATGAACTGGACGATTTTAAGGAGTGATGTCATTGTGTGTGCAACATAAAGCATGTATCCCGAGTGTGAGAGACTGAGAGTTGCTGCATTGGAATAGAAAGGAGTATGAAAAAAAGAGTTGGAACGTCTTCCAAAGAGAGTTGTTCTCCTGATCAGCCACCTTTGCATGGGCATATACTGAATGGTCTTTTGGAAATTTAGTCCCAGCTATATGAAATTTTCATTTTTAATTTGTTCTAAAAACATTAAGACAACCTTAAGGAAGTTTCAAAATATTAATGTTGTGGCTGGTAAAAACAGATGTTGGGAAATTAGCATTTCCTCTGATATTCTTCATGTTTCACTGTTGCAGTCATCGCATTTGGGTTATCCCTGCCAGGGTAGACCTCAGCTAGCCCAAATACCAGAGGTTTAGTGTTTCTGCATCGGTTGCTGTCACTTCAGGACTGATGTCAGGTCATCAGTAGTATAAAGTAAGGCAGCCGACGCTATTACATCAGTCTTTCTTGCCAAGGAGCCTGAAGCAGAAGAAGTTCGCACGAGTGCCAGTCGGCCGCTACCCGAGTTTCATCTTCCGAACTGAAGCTGAAGTCTTCTGAAGCTAAGTACCCCGTTGGGGATCCTTTTTTCTTGCTCTGACCAATATCAGAACAAGTTAACAATTGTCTCGCATGTGGAAAGCAAATAGCACATCGAGACTTTCATTCTTACTGCGTAACTTGCTTAGGCCCAGACCACGATGTCCCTCGCTGTTGCTTTTGTGTTTTGTTCAACACCAGAACTATACGTCCGAGCCCTTATTGTAGCTAGATATTTTCGCTCTCAGTCCTCGAATTCCAATATGGCTTCAGTAAGCCATCTGACAGCAGATCTTCCAAAAAAACATAAGGATAAAGACCAAGACAGACCGCACAGGTCCAAACCTACCAACGACGCTTCCATTAAGCTAGTCATTAGTTCTCCAGTCCTCAGTGAGGTGCTTTCGCAGCCCCTGATGCCCACTTCTTTGGATTCACAGGCCGCTACCGAGACCCTTTCGGAGTCCGGTATGCTGCAAAACTCTTCAACTAAGGATCCTGCAGTTGTCTGTATCTTGGATGGGTCCGGAGCTGCTGAGCAGGCACCGGCTTCCAAGGATGTACTTTGCACTACCGATTCTCGACACAAACCGACGACTTTCACGTCTACCATTCTTTCGAAAACTACAGAGTTTCTAAGGGCCAGGGTACGAACCACGCCACAGACAACCCAATCTGACACCTGCTTCTTTGCCTCAGTCTCAAGTGCTTAAAATGGCGGAAGACCTTATAATGCTGATCAGAGGAAGCCAAGCTACCCCTTCCAAAAGAAAGAGATCTGTCCCCAGTAGTTTTATCTGCATAAGAGTCTGATGACTCTGATGCATCTGAATATGAAGACATGCAACCCCTCTCTGCTTATGAGGATTCTGATGCAGAGGAATCCATTCCTTCAGCCTCTCCACCCGAGGACTTTTCCTTTGGGGAAACCCTTCATACTTTAAGGGAGCATTTCCAATGGGAATGTTAGGACTACCATCTGTCTAAAAAGAGACTCAAGAGAATTAGATCTTCCACAACACAGACCCCTGGCCATTCCTCCTGTCCTGGATGTTGTGGATGATGTTTTCATGGAATCTAGTTTGACCCCTGACACCCTCCCTCCTGCTCCCAGAAAACCTGACGGATATTAGAGTCCCTGACTTGCACAAATTTCTTTTCAGAAATCCTACTGCTGACTGTGAGGTCATTTCTCAAGGGCCTAAAGGAATTAGAGCAACTTCTGCTAATAATCCCACCCCCTCAGATAGGGATTCCTGAGCACTAGACAGGGTAAAAAATTATACACCTCTGCTCCTCTGCTACTCTTGCTATCGGAGCACTAAACTGTCAGTTTCATATGCTAAAATTTCAGCAACAAACCATGGAACTCCTCAAACAAGAAATATCCTTTCCTGCTTGTGCAAAAAATAGACTTACAAGACACTCTGCAAGTCAAGTAACTAAGCACACCTTACACTGTGGTTTTGATGCCCTAGAAGCTTCTTGCAGGGCAGCAATCACCGGTTCTGTCCTTAGAAGGCATGCTTGGCTTAAGGAACAGCCCTTGCCAGACTATGCCAAATCTAAATTATTGGATGCACCCTTGCACAAAGACAACTTATTTGGCACCAAGGCAGAGGAGGTCTTAAAAAAAGATGGAAGAAAAAGCTAAATCTATGCAGACAGTTAATAATTTCCTACAAGTCCAACCACCCAGGTTCAGTAGGCATTGCCCCTCTAAGCACTAGTCCTTTCCTGCCCCCTCTAGGTCAGTACAGCCCAGACCCAGAGGAAGCAGACCCCCCCCCCCCCAACAGAAGCCACAGGGAATGCAGAGATCAAAGCAATGGAGTTCCTCCAGTTCAAAACCAGGGAGTGCAAAGCCACCCCCACATGGTAAGAACTCACAATGACTCTCCACTTCCACCCCCTCCCTCTGCCCACCTGCACTTGCCCCTAGAAGGAAAACTCTCCTTCCATGCAAGCACCTGGGCCACCATTACCAACGACAACTGGGTCCTCAACATAGTGTCCCAGGGATACAAATTTTCTTTTCACACACTCCCAGCCCCAAAAGGGTTCCCAGATCTTCCTCCAAACCAGTGGGCAGAGGCGAAAAACAAGCAATTTCCCTGCCCTCTCTATGAGGGCAATAGAGCACGTGCCTGCAGAACAGATAGGCCAAGGTTTCTACTCCAGACTTTTCCTGGTACCCAGAAAAGAGGGCACCTGGCTCCCCATCCTCTGTCTATCCATTCTAAACACATTCCTGGTGATAACCAAAATTCAAAATGCTCACCCTCCAGCAACTACTACCTATGCTCTCCAAGAATGCTTGGCTAGCCACCCTAGACCTAAAAGAGGCCTACCTCCACATCCCAATCGGGGAATCCTTCAGGAAATATCTACATCTCGGGGCAGGATCTCTGCAGTTTCAGTTCTCTGCGCTTCCCTTTGGCTTATCTACTGCTCCCAGAGTTTTCACCAAATGTCTGGCTGCCGCCATTGCTTTTTGCAGACAAAAAATATATACAAATTTACCCATACTTGGACGACTGCCTAATTCAGGCAAACAGGAAAAGCTGCTCAAGCACCTGGCCTTTGTAAAGTCCCTACTGACCTCCCTAGGGTACACGATCAACAAAAAGAAATCCAAACTAGTGCCCACCCAAAGGATTATATTCCTGGGAGCAAGCCTGGCCACAGCATCCCAGATGGCATTCCTTATACCAGAAAAGCAAACTTACCTGACAGCCTACTTCTCTCAACTAGCCACCAGAATCCAGTTATCTGCAAGGAAAATCCTGCAAGCTCTGGGGTTCATGACATTTTGCATTCTACTCGTTCCATATGCCAGACCGCATATGAGGAAACGTCAGTGGTACCTAAAAATCCTTTGGTGTCAACACTCTCAAGACCTGGAAACTCTTATACCAGTGATACCTTGCCTAAGGACAGACTTTCTTTGGTGTGCAGCAGCATGCTCCCACAACAAGGGACTACCTTTCTCACCACCCCCCAGACCCTCGCCACAGATGCATCAGACTATGCGTGGGGTGCACACCTGGACGGAAGGTGCATACAGGGCCATTGGAGCCCACAGCAAATACATCTGCACATCAACCAAAAAGAGATGCTAGCTGTCCAGCACGCAACAGCATTCAGGCCCCTTCTCTCCCCAGGGACTCTCCTGATCAAAACAGACACCACCACTGTGATGTGGTATATCAACAAGCAGGGAGGGACTCGCTCCTACCCTCTATGCAGGCTCGACATGACCCTTTGGCACACAGCCTCAGCCATGCAACTACATCTGTTAGCACAATTCCTGCCAGGCTGTCTAAACTCTCTGGCAGACAACTTAAGCAGAAATCTTCTGGACCCAAATGAGTGGCAGCTTAGACCAAAGAGCCTTCACCCTAATAACTCAGAAATGGGGCACCCCGAAGGTCAACCTCTTTGCTTCCCACTCCAACCATCAGCTCAGCAAGTTCTGCACCAGGGATCCTCACTGCAGGGCCTTGGAAAGTGGATGCCCTATCCTTCTCCTGGGTCAACCTCTTGGTCTATGCATTTTTCCCACTACCTCTCATTACCAGGGTACTGCTCAAAGTTGTTCTAAGTAGAGTGTTTAGCGTTCAGATCCCCAGCCAAAACTGTTGGTGTATTAGATTGGAAGATTAAATCCAGGTCTTCGTGCATCAACCGCTTTGTGGGTGGGTTGTAAGCAGCAGCCAGTCTGAGTGGCCCCCTTGCAGTATTGATGATCACCATGCTGGCTTCTAAGTGGACAAAAGTAGAGTTGGGGAGTTCTGATTGATCCAAGCTTTTCTTTGCGAGGATTGCCGTGCCGCCTCCTCTGCCAGTATTGCGATCCTGCCGGTAAACATGGTAGTTTCTAAATTTAACCTCTGTGCCAGGGCGTAGATGGGTTTCGCGTATGGGCATTACATCAATGGAACGTGAGTCTAGGAAAGCCTGTAGTTCATTCGTCTTTCCTTTGAGGCCGTTGGCGTTCCAGAAGGGCATGGTAACTTCTTGGGGGATTCATGACTTTCTAAGGCTCATTTTGGAGTTTAGAGAGCATAGTTGGTATCGCTCTGGTTTATGGTTGTTATAATTGCTTCCCGCCTTTCTAAGCTAGTATAGTCCAGTTTTCAAGTTAGTGCTGAATTCAGGGCTGTGTTACCAATCTCTGTGTTTGCCCATACCTTACTTGGATAGAAGGAAGTTTCTCTGTTCACCTGTGAGAAAGGGGAGCTTTGAGCAGCCTATCTGTCCCTGGAGGAGTAGTTTCAGCCCAGAAATTAGTAGTTTATTGGCCATTTTGGGCTAATTTCTATCGCTTTCATTTCCCTGCTATAAATACCATATTTGCCCAGTTTTGAGCACTGGGCAGCGCCAGTTAGCTAGGGTAAAACTATTCTTGGCTCCACAAAGTCTCCTCTTCAATTTTTCCCTTGGAACTAGACAAACTTTCAACTTAAGCACTCAAGCCATTCATTTCTCAGCCCGGCACTTGCTCAAAACTTATAGCAAGCACAGCACCAGACCCTCCTGTCTGTACAGAAGGACAAGGCTCTCTATTTGACCTTACCAGCCATCCAGTAAAACCGTTCACTGTACCTTTCCAGGCATGTCCAAAGGGCAGTTTCAGGTGTACTCTCCAGTCCAACTGGTGAATCTAGGCATTTTGAGGCAATGTTACAACTGCCTCATGTACACAGACAAACCCCCTCGTCCTACCACCAAACACTAATACATGCGAGAGATGCAGTTATACAGCCAAACTAGAGGCTGAGCTCTCAACCCAAGACTGGATCAGACCGTCAAGAGGAGAAGGGAAATACTTGCATCACATCACCAGACTTGCATAGACCCATTAAACCAGCACCGGCAAAAAACACACACAAATACATGAAAACATACTCGGAGGCTCTAAATAAAAATCTGCAAAACCAACAGAGACCTCCAAATCAAACATCCAAGCAACCTCCACCCCCCCCCCCAACACAAACCATGAAACACATACTTCACAAAACCAGTGTGCCATGCAATCACAGCCCTTAAGGTAAAATAACATACCCAACATACTAGTAATAGGTGACTCTATAGTCAGGCACACTGACGTCCCACTCACTAGGCTGAATAAGGAGAAAGGTTACTGTTAGCTGCCTGTCGGGTGCCAGGATCCATCACATAACACAAACACTCAGGTCACTCCAGAATAAGTACAAATATGACTGTCATTGTCCATGTTGGCGTGAATTACCTGAGCCGTACCTCCCTGGGCTACATGGAGAGACATGGAAGAGCTCTCTGATCACGTAGTCCAGGTCGGTATGACCCTGACCCTCAGTAGTATCCTGCCCTCACCAAGAATACCACAGTATAAAAAAAAAATTCTCGATTTCAACAATTGGCTAAGTTTCTGGTGTCATTCAAAGGGGATCCACTGTCTGTCCGCCTGGGATGACATGCTCGACAAGCCATGCTGCTTCGCTAGGGACGGCTTGCACCTGTCATCCTTAGGCTTTCGAATACTGGCCAAGGTTCTTGCCACCCCCATAGTGCCTTTTTTAGGCAAGGCTCAAAAGAAAAACCCACCGCCATAAATAGCACAAGTAACAAAAAACTGAGGGTAATGCTACTCAGTGCCAGAAGTCTAAACCTCAACATGCACGCACTCGAGGCACTCCTCAGTATGGAGAAAATCGATATATGTGCAGTAACAGAAACCTGGTTTAAGGCTCCAGAGAGTACCCCAGCACTGCCAGGCTACAAACCCATACCATACATCTCGGCTACAGAACCCAAACCGAAATTTTATTTTATTCTATTTTACATTTGTTGACCGGGCTAGTCTAGCTGGAGATATTTCCATTTTCAGTAGCGGCCCGGGGAGAAAAGCTCCACAGAAGTATGATACATACAGAAAAACCAGCATACAAAACAATAATAGAGTTAGTAATAGAGTTTGCAAAAAAACAAAAACAAGCAAACCTTTCAATTTAAATTACTACTACATGAGTTAATTACTACAACACACAATTACAGTTCAAAGAACATTATACAAGTTGAAAGATACTTATCAGATAAAGTAACCAAGGATAGGAGGTAAGAAAAGTAGAGTGATAAGAATAAGGGAAAATAGTGAGGGATTAATTGTGGAAAAGAGAGCAAGTTAAGACAGTTAGCAGGTAGAGAAGCAGTGGGAGGAGAAAAGAAAGCCAAGAAGAGAAAAGAGTCAAAAAGGAGTAAGAGCGATAGTTTTAAATTTAGGTAGTACTAGTGGAAAGTTAATGAAGTTAAGAAATACAAAAGGCGGGGGCGTATCCATATTCATCCAGGATACCCACACCTCCAGGTTAGTGGCACAGCACGATGCTTCAGAGATCTTCCACGTGCAACTAACAATGGGCAAAACTGCAATTCAAATTGTATCTTGCTACAGATCACCCACCATGTCCCAGGCCCCCCATTCCGCGTTTCTGGAAACACTGGGAAACATAAAGGTCCTACCCAAACACCCTTATATTAGGTGATTTCAATTACTCAAACATTAACTGGGAGAACTACTCAAGTAGTAATTACCTTGCCCAACTTTTCCTAGAATTTATAAACTCAAACGCCCTGGTTCAACTGATCAACACATCCACCAGAGGTGACAACATATTGTACCTGGTCATCACCAACATGGGCGACCGGTGTTCCACACCAGTTAGATCTGACCATAAACAAATCACTTTGGATATCCATATTCCGCCCCCACCCCCAGGCAAGAAAACCAGCGTAAAAAAACTTTTCAAAAGCAAACTTCACGTTACTTAAGACCGAGGTGGAAAGTTTCAAAGCCCCCATGCTGAAGGATAACACTGTCCAACCTGCAAAATCCTTTACTAATGCATTCTACTGGCAGCTACAATAATGCATGGCTCGTGCCATCCCAAGCAAAACCAAGACTCACTCTTCCAAAAAAAAGTAAGCAGTCTGGTGGACTCCTGCCATAAAGAAGTTATACAGTAGGAGGAGGAAACTAGTGCAGAATAGAGTAAAATCCCAAGCAGGGAAGACACCCTGATCAGGATCAGCAAGAAACTACGGTCCCTCAAAATCATCCAAGACGAGCTTTGAAAGAAAAATTGCCAAGGACTCCAAACATAACCACAAGGCATCCTTTAGCTATCTCAAGAATCTAAGTGGCAATGCTCAGATCTGCTCAGAGTTGGTGCAGAATGGCACAACATACACTGAACCGACAGATATCGCCAACATCCTGGTAGACCGGTTCAGGTCAAACTTCACCCCACTCTCAGCCCCAAAAGGGCCCATAACTATACCAGAAGAATGTAGAGTCCCTGAAATCACAGACACTCAGGTTAAAACAGCCCTCTACAAAGCCAAAAACACAGCATCAATAGGACAGGAAGGTGTCCCAGGCTACATCCTACACAAGCTCAAAGACTAACTTAACCCCTCACCTAAACACACTGTAAAACAGCCTCTCCACAGGCTACATACCCATAGAGTGGCGCACAACAATGGTTATTCCGCTCCACAAAGGTGGAGCCACAACAGACCCCGGGAACTTATCTCCCTATAAGCCTGACTAGCTTGGTCTTGCAAGGCTATGGAGCGCATCATCATGGAACTCATTAACAGAGACATTGGGAACCTCCAAACACTGGACCCTACCCAGTTGGGCTTTAAGGGCAAATCATGCCTCCTAAACCTGGTGGACTTTTTTGAGACGGTTACCAAGGCTATAGACGAGAGAAAGGTGATACACACAGCCTACCTAGACATCGCTAAGGCCTTCGACACCATTCCCCATTCTGGTATTATAGACAAGCTCACCAGCCTGAACATAAACCCCTACGTCAAAGATGGGTTGCCAGCTGGCTCACGGACAGAACCCACATGGTGAGAGTTGCTGGAGCTAGGTCCGACTCTAAACCGGTTACAAGTGGCGTTCCCCAGAGCTCAGTCCTAGGACCCTTCCTGTTCGGCATATACTTCTCAGAGGTACAGGCAAGCACAGGGGAGACTATGGCTGACCAAGTTCACAGATGACTGCAAACTATGGGCTATAATTGAGTCTCTGGCTGACACAGACATCTTCCAAAAGGGTCTCACTGAGACAGATACCTGGTGTCAAAATCATGGCCTCAAGCTAAATGCCAAAAAGTGCATAGTCATCCCCTTTGGAAAAAACAAAGTACCCACAAACTACCACATAGGTGGTACTCCCCTAAATACGGAAGACGTAATAAGGGATCTGGGGGCCCAAGTAGATAGTAATCTCACCTTTGATTATCACATTGCCAAAGTGGTTAGAAAATCATTCTACGTGGCCCACCTAATCACACAAGGGTTCGCATCTAGATCAAGAGGTCATTGTGCCCCCTCTACTCATCAGACCCATCAATGCCCCATTTGGGATGTACCTTGCAAGACACCTGCAACAGCTGGAAATACCACAGAAGTACCTCACCAAGAGGATCACTGGCCTCAAACAAATGCCCTATGCAGCTCGACTGAACAAACTCCAGTTGTACTCTGTTGCAAACCGCCTACTCAGAGGTGATCTTTGCCTGATATACAAGGCCATGTCCAACCCAGAATTGATGGACATGCTCCACCTAAAGAAAACCTTATCCCCTCGAGCCACACGCTCAAGGGATCTAAACCTCACCACAACAATAAATAGGCCGTGCTGGAGGGATAGATTCCTGTCCCAGAGACTTCCCATGCTTTGGAACAAGATCCCAGTCTACATTAGGCAGAGCTCCTCGCTAACACTCTTCAAAAGAAACCTTGACGGATGGGAAACAAAGTTTACCTTGGGGATCACTTCAGCGGCTCTGCTGGACAGAGGCACAGGGAACTAATCTAAGGGATGGCGAAAGCCAACACATTCTGGCTAGGCTTATAAATGCCTCCGGGCAGATAGTCTAGTACCAACCTATGAACCTAAAAACCAAGTACAATTCTGATTGTTCCAGACTGCCCTCACCAGCACTGGTACCCACTGCGCAGCCTGACCCCACTGCCACCATGGCATTTCCCTCTGATCCCAACCCCCCTGACCCAGAGGGAAGGAGAATTCATGCATCCCCAATTGCAGACCCTCAATTTGGCAGCCTGGCTTATTCCCTGACTACTGATCAAGCTGCCAATCTCCATATCCAGGTTCTAGATGTTATATGTGAGGCTAGATGCCCTAGCACTAGAACGTCTTATGCTGACAAATGGAAAAGGTTCTGCACCTGGATTCAGGCTAAGGGAGCCAATACTGCACAGCCCTCCCTACCTCTCATCCTGGATTACCTAGCTGACCTGCTTCACAGTGGTCTCTCCTTTTCCTCTATTAAAATTCATGCCTCTGCTGTCTCTGCTTATTTCAGCACTGAGCACCCTCTTTTCTCACACCCTCTCATCAAACAGTTCCTAAGAGGGGCTAGCAACTTGAGGCCACCCAGAAGAGCACCTACCCCAGCTTGGGACCTAAACTTAGTGTTGGAAAAGCTCATCCTGCTCCTCTTTGAACCAGCATCTTCAGCAGAGTTAGTTTCTCTCCTGGAAGACAGCCTTGCTTCTGGCCATCACTTCAGCCAGGAGAGTATCTGAGCTACAAGTACTCATGGCTGTAGAGCCCTTCATCATATTCCATGCTGACAGGGTGTCCCTCAGGACTAACCCATCCTTCATGCCCAAAGTGGTGTCCAGTGTGGTTCTCAACCAATCCATTTGCTCACCTTTTTCCCTAATCCACAAAATAAAGGGGAAAGGATCCTGCACTCTCTAGATGTGTACCGACAGCTCAGATTCTATCTAGACAGGACTAAATCATTCAGAAAAACTGATTTAATTTCTAGTCCGCTTTGCTGCAGGGACAGAGGGCAACGCCATATCCAAACCGTTTCCAAATGGATAGCACACTGCATCCATTTCTGTTGCAAGCAGCATGGGAAACTTCCCCCTAAGGGGGTCAGGACTCACTCTACCAGGGCAGCTTCCACCTCAGCAGCTTTTTTCAGAGGAGTCCCCACCAGGGACATCCTGGAGGCTGCCACATGGACATCTGTTCACACCTTCACCAAGCATTACCACCTGCCTATCTTCTCCAAATCCAGAGCAGGCTTTGCCACTGCAGTCTTGCAGGGCATCCTAGCCACCCCCTAGTCTTCTTGACTGCCTCCACCCTTTTCCTCAGCTTTGGGAATCAACCCAAATGTTATGACTGCAACAGTGAAACACGAAGAACATAGTGCAGTTGTGTACACATAAATGTACATGTTCGTGTATTCACTGTTGCAGCCCTGGTTTCCCTCCCTCCATCCCCCTTTTTTTTTCTCTCTGTCTCCTTACAAGGAACTTTTTGGTAACTTTCTACTCGTGGCGGTCTTCCACCATATCCTGGCTCCCACTTGGGGGCTCGTAACAGGGCAAGAAAAAGTGATGTAATGGCATCGGCTGCCTTACTTTATACTACTGACGACCTGATATCAGTCCTGAAGTGACAGCAACCGATGCAGAAATACTAAGCCTCTGGTATTTGGGCCAGCCGAGGGTTACCCTGGCAGGGAGAGAACCCAAATGTGATGTCTGTAACAGTTTATACACTTGAACATCTACATTTATGGTAATTGTACATAACTATACTTTCTTATAACTGAATGGTCATTGTGAAATGATGACTAGGGTGTATAGTTCCTTTACATGTTATAAATATTAATTGTGAAAAAAGTTCTTCAGGCCATCCTATTTCTCCCAGTTGAACAGAGTAGGGAGCATATTTTATGATCAGTATCTCACAATTGTACCTTCTAAATTGTCTGCACCAGTTTCTTTATTTTGAAAATTTTCCCATGTTCAGTGGGGTTTCAAGAGCACTTAGTGACTGGTGTGTGTAATGTGAACTCAGAGGAAAGAACTAGTCAGTGAAATAGAACTTTAAGTGGAAAATTGGAAAATAGCCCTACAGCAAGGGGGCACCAATTTAAGAAAACTTGTGCATTACTCGACTCGTATCTGTTATGTCATTTGGGGGCGTACTAGTTCCCCTTAAGCACACCACAATAATGCACCTAGTAGGAAAGATGCACCTTCTGAGCATAGGGCTCAAGATTAAAAGGCCATCTTCATGAGAGGAGACGAGAATTCCTGTAGTCTACCTTCTGCTGTAGAAATCATTCTCCTTTGTCAGTTAATACAGTTCATTAAACCTCTTTAGATTTTATTTCTGAATTTGTGCTTACATGAACTGTTTGTCTTGAGTCTATCTTAACCTGCTCTTAATGTGAACATTTTTATTTTAATGTTTCTGTTTATTGATGTCTTTGTCCATTTTGATGCAACATTTGAGTGAATCTGCAATCTGAAGTAGTTTACTTCATTTGGTCTTCAACCTGTGGGATACCGGATCCGTATTAGATCCGAGCAGACAGTCTGACTAGCATCTACTCAGAGCTCCTTCCCTTACCCATAATACACTTCCACTACCTTCCAACCCCCAGATCTTCTTTGCCACAGCATGCTGAAACATTGTGATCTCCTGAGCTCCGAGTAGTAAGTGGTTCTTTGAAAGCTTTTAAGAAGCTTTTTTTCTCTAAATTTTAGTATAGTGCATTAGTATAGGTTCCCCATTCTCCTCTCCTCCCCTCGCTGGTGCGTCGTGAAGTTAAACTTTGTTGTTGTTTAGCTTAGTTTGTTAGTGTAATTGCTTCCCCTCCTCCCTCAGTGTGCTCTGTGTGCTTGAGTGTGGTGAGTGATTTAAGTGGGAAAACTAATAATTTTTTCTCTCCATGTTTTTCCTCTCTTGTGTAGTGGCCGATAGTAGCATGGCTGATAACCTGTGTTTAAACGGTGCACTGAGTGTGGCCATAAATTGTCTCCAGCAGATGGCCACACTTTGTGTAATGTGCTTGGGTGTTGCCCATCTAAGGTACTGACTGCTCTATATGCGCAGGTTTTAACCCGCACGCAATCAAGGACAGGAAGGCTAAGTTGGCCCTGAAAGGCCTGTATCCCACTTCTGAGGCTGTTGCCTTAGCCTCCGCGTCGGTCACAGCGGCTGCTGTGGCCGCCTCTCTTGCCTTTGCTTCTCCTCCCTCCCAGGCTGAGACTCAACATCCCGTTTCAAAGCCTGCAGAAGTGGAGCGGAAAGGGGGCAGAGAAGGAGAGCGAGCCAAAATCCAGACCTGAGAAACATAAGTGGTCCCTGGACCTCCCTTCACCCACTAAAAGTCAGCATATGATCCGTGACTCCCCTCTGCTTCGATCTCTGAGATGATTTTCCCTGGAGCCAGAGGAGACGTGCTGTCCACCTACAGCCTCTGTTCCTCAACCCGCAAGTCTGAGTCCGTGGCCTCGTCGAGGTCCAAGCGATCCTTATCGAATGTCGACATGGATAAAATGAGGTTCATTCAGATCCAGATGGGGGTCTCTTCAGCCCCCTCTCCCTCAGGAGGGGGAAGCTCGCTTCCCTTTTTTACACAGATTTCTCCTTCTCCGATCAGTCCACTAGGTTCGGAGTACTCTGATCTGAGGATGGCCTTAGTCAGGGGGTCGGCGCCAACTGTACCAGTTTCTTTGATGCCTACAGCTGCCTGGAGCGTGTCAGATCCAAGGGAGCAGAACTTTTTTCATTGGCTCCAGCTTTGTTGGGCCAAGTTCCCTCCCTCGAAGCTCCATCCAGTTTGGCCAGGCTCCGATTCTCACATTGGATCCGGGGAGACCGGCTTCCTTATTGGTTCCCAAGGAGGTTCGTTACCCCTCAGCTTTTGATGTTGTAGAAAGGGTTCTCTCTGCTGGATCGAGACCCTTGACTATTTCCTCGGACCCCCACCCACTCACCCCGATCCCCTCTGCTCTTTCTATGAATCCCATCATTTTACCAGAGGGACAGCCCATGCTCAAGGAGCCCCAGACTGTTACCCCTGAGGAACAAGTGACTTGCATGTTCCCCTCAGAGAGCCCCACCGGAGATGTGCCTCACAAGCATACATGTAAGAGGAGGCACTTGGACTCCCCCGAGTCCCTCACTGAGGATATGGATTTGGATGATGGGAAAGGTTCCCCCAAGTCACCTCCCGAGGATGTCTCCTTTGGAGACCTCATGGAAATTCTTCGCCAACAGGGAGGTTGGTCTGCCCCCTAACCTTCTGACATGTCCATGTTCCTGGAGACTTTTGGCACAGGCCCATCTACTTCCTGGGCATACCCTCCTGCAGACCTCGCGGGCCTGGAAGGAGACTGACACAGTGGAATCAATCCCTAAAAGGCCTGATAAGCTCTTGAGTCCACCTTCAGATAGGCCAGTGTGGAACAAGGGCTGCCCCGTAGATGCTGTGGTGGACCTAGCCCAAGAGTGCTGCATCCTTGTTTCATCCTCCTGACAGAGTCGCAGATGATGGACCGCTTAGGGAAGTGGGTTTACGCTTCAGCTACCTTTTCTATTAGGGAGCTGAACTACCTGGCCCATGTCACGTGACTCCAGCATGACCTGGTCAAGGAGCTGGTGGAGTCTTACCCTAAGTCCATGTCGCAGGAAGATAGGGACTCGTTCTCCGTGAGGATGGCCACTTTGAAAGTAGTCCCCAACAAATCCATGTGACTCCTTTTCACATGCTACTGAAGGAGCGGCTAGGGTGGCTGGGTCTGGCGTGTCCATGAGGCGCAGCACTTGGCTTAGACTGTCAGTTTTCAGAACCTTTCAAGGTGTCCTTTGCCTATGCCCCTTATGACTGCTCTACTCCCTTTGGTAAGACTGTCAGAGACTTTAGTCCACAGTGAGAAGGACAGGAAGACGCTGTCTGCCGTCGGAATCCGCTTCTCGAGCCCTCAAAAATCCTTTTCCCAGAATCACAGAGGGCAAAAGATAATGTGGTTCCGGAAGTCACAGTATTCCCGGGACACTCAGGGCTCTTCTTCCCCCAGAGGCTAAAGGGACAGAATGGACGCTGGCCCAGAGGCAGAGGGGGTCCGAGGAATTTTGCGTCTCGAACCTTTCTCGGACAGGCCTGGACAGCAACCCTGAGGGGTTACCCGACTGCTCTACTCTGGAAGCAGTTGGGGGACGATTGTCCTTGCACCTGGTTGCGTGAGAGTCTGTAACATCAGACCGCTGGGTGCTTCAGATCATATCCAGAGGATACTCTATCCCCTTTATGGTTCCTCCCAAACTATTCAAACACCTCCCGGACGTGCCATCCACACAAAGGGAGGCAGCAGCACAGGAAATTTCCAAGCTGCTGGGAAAACGAGCCATCAAAACCATCCCCCCAGATCAGTCCGGATCGGGCTTCTACTCCAGGTTTTTTTTGGTGCCAAACAAAACAAGGGACGAATACAAGCCATCAAAACCGTCCCCCCAGATCAGTCCGGATCGGGCTTTCTACTCCTGGTTTTTTTTGGTGCCAAAGAAAACAGGAGACTTGAGGCCCATTCTGAACCTATCTACCCTGAACCTGTCAGTTGCCAAAGAAAAATTCCAGATGGTCATACTATAGTCATGCCGTTCCTGCAAGAGAGCGACTGGATGTGCTCGTTTGACCTCCAGGATGTGTACTATCCCATAAAGATGCACAGAAGCTCCAGGGGGTTCCTCCACTTCTGGCTAGGAGTCAATCATTGCCAATTTCGAGCCTTACCCTTTGTTCTCCCCACAGCCCCCAGTGTGTTCACCAAAGTGATGGCAGTGGTAGCGGCTCACCTGAGGCTTCAGGGGATTCAGGTCTGTCCGTACCTGGACGATTGGCTCCTCACTGCTCCCACTAGGCATCTACTTCCTCATACCAGGGATTATTTCTTAAAGCTTGCCCTGCATTTGGGGATCACAGTCACCGCATCCAAATCACTTCTAAATCCTGTCCAGTTGATAGACTGCATTGGGGCAACGATAGATGCATTACAGTGCAAAATCTTCCTGACCTTGGAGAGAGTACAAAACCTGATTATACATATCTCTCTGATCTATCATTCTTATCTTTCATTGGTGGAGTCATTGTTGAGGGCCGTAGATTCAGTGGCGGCGACCATAACGCTTCTTTCGTTCCCAGTTACATATGAGAATTCTAGCTGTACAATGGTCCCTGTTGGAACTTCCATTGTCATATCCAATACAACTCAGTCGAGTCAGTCTGTCATCCCTTCTCTGGTGGATGTGTTCTCTGGACATCTTGGAGGGACGACCCTTTGTTCCAGCCCCTGTCCAAGCCACAGTGACCACGGATGGCTCCCAACTCTGGTGGGGGGGCATTGTTCGGGCTGGAACGTCCAAGGCCTGTGGTCCCCTGTAGAGACCAGCTTGCACATAAACATTCTAGAGATGAAGGCGGTTCTTTTAGTGTTGCAGGCCCTTCATGCCTTTCTTCCTCTGGGAATCATTGCAATTCAGTCAGACAACATGTCAGTGGTGGTCTGGTATATCAGCAAACAGGGAGGGACCAGATCATACCCCCCTTTGTCGTGAGGCCATGAGAGTGTGGGAATGGGCTATCTCCATCGAACATTTTCTCGTAGCAACGCACATTCCGTGACCGTCCCAACATTAACGGACAGGTTAAGTCAGACAATTCTGATGTCTTATGAGTGGTCTCTGAATCTTTCAATAGTGTAGCAGATCTTCCTGGATTGGGGTCAGCCTTGCTGCAATCTCTTTGCATCTCCTTCCAACTCAAAGTGAAGTGAGTTTTTCGCTCTGACCCCCTTGCCAGGGGAGTTGCCCAGAGATGCTGTAGTCCATGCTGGGCTGCCTGGTTTGTACAGAAAGTTTGTTGACTGAGGAGCAAAGTGATCCTCATTGCCCTGTTTTGACTTTGCCAGGTATGGTTTCCCTTCCTTTGGTCTCACCTTCTGGCTTCACCCTGGATCTTGGATCCCATTCAGGACCTGAATTCACGCCCATCGGGGCTTCTTCATCCGAACCTGGACAGTTGAACCTCACAACTTGGCTGCTCCAGTTCCCATGATCGCTAGGACTCCTGGATTATCCTCTTCAGTTAGGTTTATTTTGGTGGCTGCTCATAAGTCTTCAACCAGAAAGGTTTATCACAGTAAATGGAAACGTTTTTCCTTTTGGGCCTCTCAAAGGAGTTTAGACCCTTTCACGGCTCCTATTTCTGTCATTCTTAATTTCCTAGCTGATATTTTTCAACAGGGAGCTAGTTCTTCTACTGTCAAGGTTCAATTGACTGCCATTTTCATGTGGGTGAGAATTCTGCCTCACTAGCCTCCTCCAGACTGTGTAAAGCTTTTATTAAATGGACTTTTCTGTTATGCCCCCCATGTCAAGGATCCTGTTCCCCCATGGGACCTTACTATGGTTCTTCAAGCTCTGGTCACTCCGCCTTTTGAACCCGCTGCAACCACAGATCTAAAATTCTTATCTTGGAAAACAGAATTTCTGGTGGCTATCACCTCTGCTAAAAGGGTTTCAGAACTGCAAGCCTTGTCTGTCAAAGTTCCTTATATGATTTTCCACAAAAATAGTGTTTCCCTTCAGACCAATCCATCCTTTCTTCCCAAGATGGCATCACCAGTTAATATCAACCAACCCATCAATTTACCAGTTTTCTTTCCTAATTTTGCTAACAAAAATGAAATACAAACTCCACTTGTTGGATGTTCATAAACCGTTAGGATTTTATTTACACAGGACCAAAAACATCCGTAGATCCAATCAACTGTTTGTGGGCTTTCCCAAAAAGGGTTTATAGAAGGACATCTCCAAGGTCACTATTGCTAGGTGGATTTCCTCATGCATCCTTCAGGTCTATAAGGACAAGAGGCATTTCTCCTCTGGGTCAGGTGTGAGCTCATTCCACTAGGTCCATGGCTACATCGGCTGCTTTTTGGCCTAGAGTCTCATTGGCTGATATTTGTTCTGCAGCTACTTGGTCCTCATCTCATACCTTTATTTCTCACTACAAATTAAATTTGACTTCTATAAGGAGAGCATCCTTTGGTTCCGCAGTGCTCCGGAATATCCTTCGATGAGGGCCACCCAGGAGTTTAGTAGCTGGGGACTCTGTCCCACAGGTTGAAGACCAAATGAAGTAAACTACTTCAGATAAAGAAGTTATCTACTCACCATAACGTTCCATCTGAGTAGTTTTACTTCATTTGTCTTCAACCATCCCTCCTCCTTTCCCCCCGACCTTGTCATGTGAACAGTCTGCGGGCTGCAGTTATAGGTCATAAAGTATTTTTTCAGGTTGGGTTATCAGTATAAGGATCAGCAAACTCGATCTGGGGGTTGGAAGGTAGTGGAGGTGTATTATGGGTAAGGGGGGGAGCTTGGAGCTCTGAGCAGGTGCTAGTGAGATTACCGTCTCGGATCCGATATGGATACGGTATCCCACAGGTTGAAGACAAATGAAGTAGAACTACTCAGATTGAACGTTATGGTGAGTACATAACTTCTTTTTACTTTGCATGTGGCATTAGAATGGAGAATACAGGAGAGGATGTGCTTACTAGCTGGTTATAGACTTTGATTATTTTATGTATTGGAAAAGAATACATGATATGCTGGTCAGCACTTTAAATGGTGGTTGTATTTGTTTTGCAGAAAATGTTTTAAGGGATTTAACCAACAAAGAATTGTCCAAAGCTTCTCCAGAGTCACAAGCCCAAAAGGATCAAGACAACAGTAGGAGACAGCGACGAGCAGCTATGGCTGTAAACTATAAAGAGCCAAGTGGTAGAAGGTTTGTTTCAACTGATTGTTTCCATTTGCTTTGTGCCCACTCTTATTTCATTTTGTTTCATACAACAATTTCTTTGACATGGCTATCATTGTCATTTCAGACTATTATTTATATATATATATATATATATATATATATATATATATATATATATATATATATATAAACAGGAAAATATGTTCATAAAAAATGTGAAACTAAACTGCTGCAAATTGTGTGCAATGGGCCTTGTACACTAGGAGACCGACCCCCCCCCCCCCAAATGTGTCACTGGAACATGCATCTCCGTGATGCTGACTCCCTTTCTCTTTTTTCCTCCGTTAAGGAGCAGTTGTTTGTGTTGAGCACAGCAGCTGCTATGTTTCCTCTGCATTACATAATAGTTTTCTTTATTTATAGTCCCACACAAATTACTTAGCCTGCAGCACTGCATCCATTTAAGTAGTGGCAATTAAAACTTGCTCTAGTGAGGGTGGTTACAGTAAAACTGGTACTTGTTGAATGCATTTAGAATTGCTAACTAGCACAGTACTTTGAAATATGGCAGCACTTCCAACAAGATGGGAAAAGTTTCTTGACCCCTGTTAACCTCCATAAATACACAACTCAGTCTGTGTTTAGGCCTGTAATCAAGAAAATTGGTTGGTGTATGCAAGTTTGGTACTACTTGTATGGTTTTCCTGGTAGCATAATTAGGGGATTTAATTTGTTTAGGCATATAGATTTTATTTGTCTTACCCTTTGTTTTAGCTGCAGGAGGAATGTGGAACTATTTTAGTTTGTATATACAAACCATCTGAAAGGAGTTTAATGTGGCGTTAGTTGGCCTTTTTACAAGGTATCTTGACTCTCAACTTGAGAAGGGCCCTTTATGCAGCTTTCACCTTAGAGATGAGATGTTTGGGGTGTTTATATGCATTTCATTGCCAATACTTTTACCTTCTGCAAGTCATTATTCTTTTCGGACCTTTTACTCCATTGTTGGCTCTCATAGGAAGGTGTTAGATGATGGTGACACAACCTGAATCAAACTTGGGCATTTCCTGCCATCAGCATCAGTTTTTCATTCACTTTTATTAAGGTTTGTAAATGTTTCATTCCATGGGATTGCACCTTCACTTTTCTCAGTCTGTGTACTTGTATGCCGATTGGACTTTTTTTCTTTTCCTAGCAGTGCTGGTGTATGAGTCTGGCTCATCTTGGCTGTGCTGTAATTATTCATTTATTATTTTATTTAATATTTGTTTACCAGAACCGGTAAACAAATTTTCCGACTTGGAACAAAGCCAATTTTCATTGGAGGCCCTTGGAAAAACTCTCCAGATACATGTTTTTGTAATGTGGGAGGAAACTGGAGCACCCGGAAGAAACCCACACAAACGCAGGGAGGACATGCAGACTCCATACAGAAGGCACTCCAGCCGAGAATTGAACTGGAAAACCTCTTGCTGTGAGGCGACAACACTACTGCTTCACCACTGCAGCATTAGATACCTTGCCTTAATATGGACTCCAGCTTCTGATACTCTTTGAAGTTCTTTGTAAGGTTAGCTCACTTATTCTGTTCTGCATCTTTTCTTTCTGTTTTGTCCTTCTCCCAGTACTCATTCCTACCTACTGCTTGTCCATCCATTTCCCCATGGTCTGGCTTAATTATTTTTCAAATAGTCTCCTTTCCCTGCAAAGGCTAATTGGTTTCTCAGTATCGTGCCCAAAGTTACATACTTTGCTGTTGACTACCTGTGTATATTTCTTCAGTGGAAGGTTCATTAAAAAAGTTGTGATTTTGACTGAAGACTGTGTTTTCGTCTTTCAAACAAATCGTGTGCTTTTTGTGGTACACAGTGCCCATAAATCTTTACTAAATTCAGTGCTTGTTTTGTTTAGAGCAGAACACAAATTTAAATACTGTAGAATTTGCCCATAATTTTAATAATGCAGTTAGACCAAGATATGTGTCTTCAAAACAGTGTGTGCCCTATTTTAGAAAAAAAATATCTTACTCTGGTGCAAAAGAATTAAAAAAAAAAAGTGAAGGAAGGAAAATAAAAATAAAAAATTAAGGAAGGCAGTTTCATAACTGTAAAAAAAATGTAATCAGTAAATGCTCTGTTACCTCAACAGTGGAAGGTAACTCTACCATTCTTCAGATGAGGTGTTAAACTGATGTTACATCTGCCTGAGATGGTGGTAACTTAACTGGATGTAAAAGATCCCACAGCACATGGATAGTAGGGGAAATTCTCGGATGCTCTGACCAAATTTCCCATAATCAGTAGGAATACCACCTCTGGTTTCCCAGCGAAAGATACCACCAGCTTACTGGGACTAAACCAGTTAAAAGATAAATAAAATGCTTTTACACTCCTAAATTGAGATAAAGGTGCTGACTGAAATAGACTGAGACTACTGCTTGGTGATAAGTACCACATAAAAACCAGCACCAAGGCTGTTACCATCATCTTAGTCTGCCAGAAAATTATTATAGTTGCAGGTTTTACTTCTGGCACACTCTGAATGTGGCATTCCTAAAAGATACATTTGTATTTCCCAAAGAGGTTTGTCTCCTTCAGAGTAATTTGCTAATATTCCCATTCATGGTCGCTCTCTCTGTCTGTCTCTGGCTCCCACTCTCCTCCTCTCCCTCTCTCTTCCTCTCTCTCCGGCTCCCTCTCTCTTCCTCTCTCTCTTCCTCTCTCTCCGGCTCCCTCTCTCTTCCTCTCTCTCCGGCTCCCTCTCTCTTCCTCTCTCTCCGGCTCCCTCTCTCTTCCTCTCTCTCCTCCTCTCTCTCTCTGGCTCCCTCTCTCCTCCTCTCTCTCTCTGGCTCTCTCTCCTCTCTCTCTCTGGCTCCTCTCTCTCTCCTCCCTCTCCTCCTCTCTCTCTCTGGCTCCCTCTCTCCTCCTCTCTCTCTCTGGCTCCCTCTCTCCTCCTCTCTCTCTCTCTGGCTCCCTCTCTCCTCCTCTCTCTCTCTGGCTCCCTCTCTCCTCCTCTCTCTCCTCCTCTCTCTGGCTCCCTCTCTCCTCCTCTCTCTCTCTTTCTCTCTCTGGCTCCCTCTCTCCTCCTCTCTCTCTCTCTCTCTCTCTCTGGCTCCCTCTCTCCTCCTCTCTCTCTCTCTCTGGCTCCCTCTCTTTTCCTCTCTCTCTCTGGCTCCCTCTCTCCTCCTCTCTCTCTCTCTGGCTCCCTCTCTCCTCCTCCTCTCTCTCTGGCTCCCTCTCTCCTCCTCCTCTCTCGCTCCCCTCTCTCTCCTCCTCCTCTCTCTGGCTCCCTCTCTCTCCTCCTCCTCTCTCCCTCTGGCTCCCTCTCTCTCCTCCTCCTCTCTCCCTCTGGCTCCCTCTCTCCTCCTCCTCCTCTCTCTCTCTCTCTCCTCCTCTCTCTCCCCTCTGGCTCCCTCTCCTCCTCCTCTCTCCCTCTGGCTCTCTCTCTCTCCTCCTCCTCTCTCTCTCTCTCTCTCTCCTCCTCCTCTCTCTCTCTCTCTCTCTCTCTGGCTCCCTCTCTCCTCCTCCTCTCTCTCTGTCTCCCTCTCTCCTCCTCTCTCTCTCTGTCTCCCTCTCTCCTCCTCCTCTTTCTCTCTGGCTCCCTCTCTCCTCCTCTCTCTCCTCCCTTCACTGTCTCCCTCACGCCCCCTCTCTCTTGTTTGCATGCTTTGTTTGTTTCTCTCTATCGCACACGCTTCTTCTCTCCCCCCCATGTCTCTTGTTTGCATGCTTTGTCTGTTTCTCTGTCGCACACGCTTCTTCTCTCCCCCCCATGTCTCTGGTGCTTGCTTCCTTTCTCTCTCTCGCATGAGCTTAGTCTGTCTCTCCCGCATGAGCTTAGTCTCTCTCATATGTGCTTCTTCTCTGTCTCTCTCCATGTCTCTTGCGCATGTGCTTTGTCTCTGTCCCTTGCATGAGCTTAGTCTGCCCATGTTTCTCATGTGTGCGCTTTGTCTCTGTCTCTTTCCTTTTCTCTTTCACGTGCGCTTAGTCTCTTTCTCTCTCTCCATCTTGGTCTCTCATTGTCTCTTTTACTCTGTCTTAATGCTCTGTCTCCTGGCTGTCGCTCGCTCTCTCTCTCACTGTGGTTGGCTGTCGCTCGCTCTCTCTCGTTCTGGTTGGCTGCCACTCGCGATCTCTGGTTGGTTGCCCCTCGTTGTCTCTCGCTCTGGCTGGTTGCCACTCACTGGCTGCCGCTCGCTGTCTGTCTCTGTCTGGCTGTCGCTCATTCTTGCTCTTGCTCCGGCTGGCTGGCTGTTGCTCACTCGCTCTGGCTGGCTGTCGCTCGCTCTGGCTTGGCTGGCTATCGCTCTCTCTCTCGCTCTGGTTGGCTGTCACTTGCTCTCGCTCTGGCTGGCTGCCGCACGCTCTCTCTCTCTCTCTCTCTCCCTCTGGCTGGCTGTCGCTCGCTTTCTCCCCCTCTGGCTGGCTGTCGCTTGCTCTCTCTCTCTGGCTGTCGCTTGCTCTCTCTCGCTAGCTGTCACTTGCTCTCTCTCTCACTGGCTGTCGCTTGCTCTCTCGCGTTCTGGCTGGCTATTACTTGCTGTCTCTCACTCTGGCTGGCTATCGCTTGCTCTCTCTCTCTCGCTGGTTGTCGCTTGTACTCTTTCTCTGGCTGGCTGTTGCTCGCTCTCGCTCTGGCTGCTGCTCACTCTGGCTGGCTGTCGCATGCTCTCTCGCTCTGGTTGGCTGTTGCTGTGGCTGGCTGTCACTTTCACTCTAGCTGTTGCTCGCTCTGGCTAACTCTATCACTCTGGCTGGCTGTCTCGCTCGATCGCTCTGGCTGGCTGCCTCTCGCTCGATCGCTCTGGCTGGCTGTCTCTCGCTCGATCGCTCTGGCTGGCTGTCTCATGCTCGATCGCTGTGGCTGGCTGTCTCATGCTCGATCGCTCTGGCTGGCTGTCGCTCGCTCTCTCTGGCTGTCGCTCGCTCTCTCTGGCTGTCGCTCGCTCTCTCTGGCTGTCGCTCGCTCTCGCTCGATCGCTCTGGCTGTCGCTCGATCGCTCTGGCTGTCGCTCGCTCTCGCTCGATCGCTCTGGCTGTCGCTCGCTCTCGCTCGATCGCTCTGGCTGTCGCTCGCTCTCGCTGGCTGTCGCTCGCTCTCTCTGGCTGTCGCTCGCTCGCTCTCTCTGGCTGTCGCTCGCTCGCTCTCTCTGGCTGTCGCTCGCTCGCTCTCTCTGGCTGTCGCTCGCTCTCGCTTGATCGCTCTGGCTGTCGCTCGCTCTCGTTCGATCGCTCTGGCTGTCTCTCGCTCGATCGCTCTGGCTGTCGCTCGCTCGATCGCTCTGGCTCTCGCTCGATCATTCTGGCTGTCGCTCGATCGCGCTGCCTGTCGCTCGCTTTCGCTTGCGCCTCTGGCCATCGCTTGCCTGCCGCTGCCTCGATTGCTCTGGTTGGCTGTCGCTCGCTTTCGCTCGATTGCTCTGGCTGGCTGTCGCTCGCTTTCGCTCGATTGCTCTGGCTGGCTGTCGCTCGCTTTCGCTCGATCTCTCTGGCTGGCTGTCGACTTGCTCGATCGCTCTGGCTGTCTCGCTCGATCACTCTGGCTGGCTGTCACGCGCTCTCGCTTGATCGCTCTGGCTGGCGCTCGCTCGATCGCGCTGGCGCTTGCGCTCTCTCTCTCTTTCACCTGGCTGGCTGTTGCTTGCTCGCTCTGGCTGGCTGTCGCTCATGCTCTCGCTCTGGCTGGCTGTAGCTTGCTCTCTCTCTCTCGTTCTGGCTGGCTGGCTTTCGCTTGGTCTCTCTCGCTCGCTCTGGCTGGTTGCCTGTCGCTTTCTCTCGCTGTCTGCCTGTCGCTTGCTCTCTCTCGCTGTCTGCCTGTCGCTTGCTCTCTCTCGCTGTCTGCCTGTCGCTTGCTGTCTCTCGCTGGCTGCCTGGCGCTTGCTGTCTCTTGCTGGCTGCCTGGCGCTTGCTCTCTCTTGCTGGCTGCCTGGCGCTTGCTCTCTCTTGCTGGCTGCCTGGCGCTTGCTCTCTCTTGCTGGCTGCCTGGCGCTTGCTCTCTCTTGCTGGCTGCCTGGCGCTTGCTCTCTCTGGCTGTCGCTTGCTCTCTCTCGCTCTGGCTGGCTGGCTGTCGCTTGCTCTCTCTCTCTGGCTGGCTGTCTCTCTCTCTCTGGCTGGCTGGCTGTCTCTCTCTCTCTCTGGCTGGCTGGCTGTCTCTCTCTCTCTGGCTGGCTGTCTCTCTCTCTCTGGCTGGCTGTCGCATGCTCTCTCTCTCGCTCTGGCTGGCTGTCGCATGCTCTCTCTCTCGCTCTGGCTGGCTGTCGCATGCTCTCTCTCTCTCACTCTGGCTGGCTGTCGCATGCTCTCTCTCTCTGGCTGGCTGTCGCTTGCTCTCTCTCGCTCTGGCTGGCTGTCGCTCTCTCTCGCTCTGGCTGGCTGTCGCTTGCTCGCTCTCACTCTGGCTGACTGTCGCTCGCTCTCACTCTGGCTGGCTGTCTCTCTCTCTCTCTGGCTGGCTGTCTCTCTCTCGCTGGCTGGCTGTCTCTCTCTCTCTCGCTGGCTGGCTGTCGCTTGCTCTCTCTCTCGCTGGCTGGCTGTCGCTTGCTCTCTCTCGCTGGCTGGCTGTCGCTTGTTCTCTCTCGCTGGCTGGCTGTCTCTCTCGCTGGCTGGCTGTCTCTCTCGCTGGCTGGCTGTCTCTCTCTCGCTGGCTGGCTGTCGCTTGCTCTCTCTCGCGCTGGCTGGCTGTCGCTTGCTCTCTCTCGCGCTGGCTGGCTGTCGCTTGCTCTCTCTCGCGCTGGCTGGCTGTCGCTTGCTCTCTCGCGCTGGCTGGCTGTCTCTCTCGCTCGCTGGCTGGCTGTCTCTCTCTCTCGCTGGCTGGCTGTCTCTCTCTCTCGCTGGCTGGCTGGCTGTCGCTTGCTCTCTCGCTCGCTGGCTGGCTGTCGCTTGCTCTCTCGCGCGCTGGCTGGCTGTCGCTTGCTCTCGTAGCTGGCTGGCTGTGGCTCTCGTGGCGCTGGCTGGCTCTCTCGCGCGCTGGCTGGCTGTCGCTTGCTCTCTCGCGCGCTGGCTGGCTGTCGCTTGCTCTCTCGCGCGCTGGCTGGCTGTCGCTTGCTCTCTCGCGCGCTGGCTGGCTGTCGCTTGCTCTCTCGCGCACGCTGGCTGTCGCTTGCTCTCTCGCGCGCTGGCTGGCTGTCGCTTGCTCTCTCGCGCGCTGGCTGGCTGTCGCTTGCTCTCTCGCGCGCTGGCTGGCTGTCGCTTTCACTCTAGCTTGCTCTGGCTGACTCTATTGCTCTGGCTGGCTGTCTCTCGCTCGATCGTTCTGGCTGGCTGTCTCTCGCTCGATCGTTCTGGCTGGCTGTCTCTTGCTCGATCGTGCTGGCTGTCTCTCGCTCGATCGTGCTGGCTGTCTCTCGCTCGATCGTGCTGGCTGTCTCTCGCTCGATTGTGCTGGCTGTCTCTCGCTCGATTGTGCTGGCTGTCTCTCGCTCGATTGTGCTGGCTGTCTCTCGCTCGTGCTGTGGCTGGCTGTCGCTCGGTCGTGCTGTGGCTGGCTGTCGCTCGGTCGTGCTCTGGCTGGCTGTCGCTCGGTCGTGCTCTGGCTGGCTGTCACTCACTCTCGCGCTGCCTGGCTGTTGCACTGGCTGGCTCGCACTCGCCCTGCCTGGCTGTCTGTTGCTCTCTTGCTGTCACACTGGCTGTCTGTCTCTCTGTCGCTCCCTCTTGCTCTGTCTGACTGGCTGTCACTTAAAAGCTACAAATTGGCTGTAGTTATAGCAGCAAGCAGTCAGTCCTGATCAGTGTAAAATCAGGCAAACCTGTACCAGTGCCAGCACATGTGGTAGAGGGGGGAAAATATTATCCTCTGAAGAAATTTTTACAGGGGCAGATTGAGTTTACTACTTTCCTGATTTGGACCATGAGAGTACATTGTTACTCCTTTACTTCCCCGCAGAGAATATGCCAATTGCAGAAGCTATCAACTGTGTAGATGAATTTTTTTGTACGTCTAACTGGAGAGTTCCACCCACCACTGTCTGTGGTTAATGCATCTACCAGAGCTGAGGATGACTATCTCTGCAACCTTCCACAATATCACCTATCAATACCCCAATATGTAGATTCCAGCCACACGAAAGACAAACAGGTTTTACATGCATCCTGTTGAAAGAATGTGCTGTAGTATCAAATCAGATCTTGTACTCTGCCTGTCTTTATCCCAGTCTACAAAGACTATGCCACCCCACCCCCACCCCATTAAGGGACTCTAGGTTGTTGGAAAGATGTGGTAAAGGTCTATGTGCACAGTGGCATGGCTGTCTGAGCACTAATTGTGGTCATGTGATTACCTTGCAAAGCTCTCTGAATCAGGTGCAGGAGTGTGTACAGAAGCTAGTAGCCTTTTGACACAAGAGGTAACTTGACAAATTAAATGCTGCATCAAGCCTGTATCCATGATGGTAGGGGTGGATTCCTGACAAAACCCCAATTGCCTGGGTTGCAGTTAGTGGCCCAACCAGCCAAGGAGGGTGAGTAATGAAGGAACATGTCGTGGGAGGTGTGCATACTCAAGGCACAATGGCTGGTAACTCCTTAGTGGAGACTAGGGAACTCTGCTTTCCTCACATTCTTCAGGAGGAAGGATGGGGGGTTTGGTTACTTTTAGGGAGTTCCCATTGTGGAATTGAGGGCCCATTTTTATTCCCTACTCTTATGCCTTGCCAAATATATTAGGGCTGGAGAAACTAAGCAGAAAATCTCAAACCATCCCAGTGGGTGTCTGAATACGGATGATATCCACTCTAGGACAAGACTCATTCTGTTGATTGGAAATGAATTGTCTGACTGGCCATGCATGTGGGTAACTGACCAATACCAGGGACAAAGAGCACACAAAATGCTACAGCTGACAAAACAGGAGCTAGCCTATGTTTCTGTTGATGTATCTTTCAGGTCAGCCATGTTTGGTGTTTTGAGGAAGCATTCCTGACTAAGACAAAAAACTTTCATGAGAATTGACATGGACAGTTATAAACATTTAAAAGGACAAGGTCTTGTTTTAAATAGATGATGTTATCGTGTTACACTGCTGCAGTCATTACACTTGGGTTATCCTGCCATCAGGCGGTCCCGCAGTCGGCCAGAGTTCCAAAGTCTTGGTCCGGCGTTGGTTGCTGTCGCCTCCTCTGTCAGTGCGACAGGGGTATATAAGATGCAGCCGATGCCATTTTTTTCAGTCTTGCTTGCCGTGCGGTGCCCGAAGCAGAAGCAGTTCGCAAGTGCAGGTCGGCCGACTCCTGAGATTTTCATTCTGAATCCAGAACCGAAGTCTTCTAAAAAAAGCTAAGTACCCCGTTGGGGAAACCTTTTCTTGCCTCAGACTGATGTCAGTAAAAGTTAACTGTATTTCTTGTGGGAAGCAAATACCTCATAAGGATTTCCACTCCTATTGTATTCCATGCCTAGGCCCTGACCAAGACGTCACTGGTTGTCGGTTTTGTCCCAGGTTTATCAAGCGCACTATTAAACGTCAGTTTGATTTTGCCCGACATTATTTTGGTAAAAAATTCAATTACACCATGCCGTCGGAAATTCCGCAGACCGCAATGCATAAAAAGCACAAGGAGAAGGACAGGCATCCGAGGCCCAAAACAGATGACGAGGCCTGTTCTAGGCCAGTCGCCGGTTCTCCGGTTTTCAGCGAGGTGCCTACGCAGCCCCTGACGACCACTTTCACAGAACCACAGACTGCCTCCGACTCCCACGTGGAGCTGACTGGGCCTTCAGACGCACTAGGCCTTCAGTTTACTGATCCTAAACCTACAGAGGAAACCGAGGTAGCTGAGCAATCCACAGCTACAGAGAGTGTTTTCAGACCTACCCAGTTAACTATTAAGCCCTCTGTTAAGACTAAGGCTCCCTTAAAGGCTAAGAAACAGACACAACTCTCTCCAGGACAGGCTTCCATGCCTAAGAAACAAATGCTAAAAATGGCCGAGGACCTAATCACCCTGATCAGGGGGTCCCATCCCCCTCCTGATAAAAGGCCCAGGCAGGATGCAGACTATAAAGCTTTGGACCAGGTGTCCATTTCCTCTGACTCTTCCTCGGACCTAGGATATTCTTTACCCCCTTATGAGGATTCTGATGCTGAGGAATCAATCCCATCAGCCTCTCCGCCAGAGGATTACTCCTTTGGGGGGAGACCTTACATACCATGAGAGAGCATTTCCATTGGGAAGGCCAGGATTACTCAGAATCCAAGAAAAGACTCCGAGACTTCCTTTTATTGCCCCAACACAGACCCCTTGCTATCCCACCAGTTTTAGACATTGTGGATGATGTGTACACTGAATCCAGTTTGAACCCTGACTCCTTACCCCCAGTTAAACCTGATGGATATTACAGAGTCCCTGACTCTCTCAAATTTCTGTACAAAAGCCCTGTTGCTGACCCTGAAACTATTTCTCAGGGACCCAAAGGGATTAAGGCCTCATCGGCAAAAAAAAACAGTTCCCTCTGACAGAGATTCCAGGGCATTAGACAGATGGGGAAAGATGGCAATGCAATTTTAACAATAAGAGCCTTGAGTTGCCAGTTTCACATGATAAAATATCAGCAATTTCTGATGTCTCAGTTGAAACAAAAGATGCTTCCAGATTCAGATCATCCTAACTTAAAAGAAATGCAGGATTTATTGCATGCAGCTGAACAAGTAGGAAAACATACTTTGCAATGTGGATTTGATTCTTTAGAGGCCCCCTGTAGAGCAACAATTACAGGATCTCATTAGAAGGCATGCTTGATTAAAAGAACATATGTTACCAGATCATATTAAGGTCAAATTATTGGATGCACCTTTGCAGCAGGATGTGCTGTTTGGAGTTAAGGCAGAGGAGGTATTAAAGAAAATGGAGGATAAGGCAAAATCTATGCAAACGGTGAAAGATTTCTTACAGGTTCAGCCTCCTCGTTTTAGCAGAAATTGTCCAACAAAGAATTGGTCCTTTCCAATCACAGATAGACCTCAAAGGGGCAGGTACAGACGTCCAAGAGGTAGAGGTCAGACACAAGGCCCTTACAGGCCTCGACAATGGGGCACACCAGGCCAAAAAGAAAGGGAAGACCGGCCTCAACCTTATGAAAAACAGCCTCAATGACTTTCCACTACAGCTGCCAAACAGCGCTCTTGGCAGTCCCCTTAGGAGGAAAACTGGCACTTTTCTATCACAACTGGCATTGCATCACCAAAGACAAATGGGTTCTCAACATTGTATCTCAAGGTTACAGGTTCCATTTCCAAACCTTTCCAAGGCTAAAAGGAATGCCAAATCTGCCACCAAATCAATGGGCAGAGGCTCAAAAACAAATTACAGCACTCGTGGACATGAGAGCTGTTCAAAAGGTACCACCACGGGAACAAGGACAAGGATTTTACTCTAAACTTTTTCTGGTTCCCAGAAAGGACAAAGCCTGGAGACCCATTCTGGACCATTCTACACTAAACACTTACCTGGATGTTCTGAAATTCAAGATGTTGACACTACAGCAGCTTCTTCCCATGCTGAGCAAGAAAGCTTGGCTCATGACTTTGGACCTCAACGAGGCATACCTGCATGTCCCTATCAGACAAAATTGCAAAAGATACCTCAGATTTCTTGCTGGTTCAATGCATTATCAATTCTCTGCACTGCCCTTTGGCTTATCTACTGCGCCCAGGGTCTTCACAAAGTGCCTGGCACCAGTAATTGCATTTTGCAGGCAAAAAGGAATTCAAATTTATCCATACCTGGACGACTGCCTGATTCAAGCAGAGAGCAAGGACATTCTACTAAAGCACCTGGCGTACATAAAAAAGTTATTAAGTTGCCTGTTGTGCACAGTAAACGAAAAGAAATCAAAACTAGTGCCCTCACAACAGATAATATTCCTGGGTGCCAGCTTGAACACAACGGCCCAGGTGGCTTATCTCACGCCAGGCAAGCAAGGACAACTGACTCAATATTTTCAATTAATGGCAACAAATACCCAACTCCCTGCAAGAAAAATTCTGCAGGCCTTGGGCTACATGGCATCTTGCATACTACTAATTCCATATGCCAGACTGCATATGAGGAAACTACAATGGTACCTAAAGAGTGTATGGTCTCAACACTGTCAAAGTTTGGAAACAGTTATACCACTAATTCCTTGCCTACAACAGGAGTTTCGATGGTGGGCACAAGCTTGTCACCTCAACAAGGGACAGCCTTTCACTCAACCCACAGCCAGGCAGACACTGACAACAGATGCATCGGATTACGCCTGGGGAGCACACATGGCAGGAAAATGTATCCAGGGCGAGTGGCCCACAGAGCAAAGACATCTCCACATCAATCAAAAAGAGATGCTAGCTGTACAAAATGCTATTATAGCTTTCAAGGACCTACTGCATCCAGGACAATTACTATTAAAGACAGACAACACCACAGTTATGTGGTACATAAGCAAGGGGGCACACACTCCTACCCCCTCTGCAGACAAGCCATGACTTTGAGGAACACCGCTCTAAACTTCCAAGTTAATCTGCAAGCACAATACCTGCCAGGAGAGAAAAACACACTGGCAGACTACCTAAGCAGAAACATTATGGACCCACACGAATGGGAACTGAATTCACAAATATTCAGAATGATAACACAAAAATGGGGGAGTCCGGACATAGATCTGTTTGCTACCCCAAAGAACTGCCATTTACAGAAATTCTGCACAAGGAGCTACCATCCACAAGTATGGAAAGTGGATGCCGTCTCATTCGGCTGGAAAAAACTACAAGTTTACGCTCCCCCCCCCCCCCCCCTTTACCTCTCCTTCCAAAGGTACTCATAAAAATCAGGCAGGAAGAGCCAAAAATTATCCTGATTGCACCAGACTGGCCACGCCAGCACTATTACCCGATCTTAAAGAACTTAACACAAGAACCACCCTGGATTTTACCACAAATTCCACAGTTGCTGACTCAGCACAACAATCAGATACTTCACAGCCAGCTAAAGACCTTAAATCTAGCTGTATGGAAAATTCCTTAGTCAAGCAAGCAATGCCTCTCTCAAAAGCTGTTATGGATGTCATTCTGGAGGCCAGAAGGCCTAGCACCAGGAAAGCATACTCTGACAAATGGAAGAGATTCTGTTCCTGGAACCAAGTGCACAGCCTTGACCCTCTAGTCCCAAACATTCCTCAGATACTTCAATATTTAACTGAGATGCTGGACAAGGGCCTCTCTTTTTCATTCATCAAGATCCACGCCTCGGCTAGCTCTGCTCATTACAACACAGATCCACCAATTTTTTTCTAATCCATTGCTCAAACAATACCTCAGAGGGGCTAAAAACATAAGACCGCCCCGTAGAGCATCAAGACCTACTTGGGACCTGAATTTTGTTTTGGAAAAATTAACTTTACCTCCTTTTGAGCCAGCTAACACAGCAGAATTAAAATACATCTCTTGGAAAACTGCTCTGTTACTGGCAATAACATCAGCACGAAGAGTTTCAGAATTACAGGCACTAATGGCAGTGGAACCTTTCCTCATCTTTCACCAGGACAGGGTGTCTTTAAGAACAAACCCTACGTTTATGCCAAAGGTGGTATCAAGTGTGGCTCTAAACCAAACTATTCACTTGCCAACTTTTTATCCAAAACCACAGAACAAAGGGGAGAGACTACTACATTCTTTGGACATGCACAGACAGTTACGCTTCTACATGGACAAAACCAAAGCTTTCAGAAAATCTGAGCAATTATTGGTAGCATACGCTGCAGCAGCACAGGGAAAAGCCATTTCAAAACAGACTATTTCAAAATGGATAGGACACTGTATACGTTTCTGCTATACCCACCATGGGAAACCTGTACCTTGCAGCATTAGATCTCACTCCACCAGGGCAACAGCCACTTCAACTGCCTACCTCGGAGTACCTACCAAGGACATTTTGGTAGCAGCAACATGGAGTTCTGTGCATACCTTCACCAAACATTACCATTTGCCTTAAACTCCAAATCCAGAGCTGGCTTCGCCACTGCTGTACTGCAGGGCTGTATAGCAACCCCCTAATGCCTTATAGATCCAGCCTCCCTACCTCAGCTTTGGGATTCTACCCAAGTGTAATGACTGCAGCAGTGTAACACGATGAACATAGTACAGTTTTGTACCTACCATAAATGTAGATGTTCGAGTGTAAACACTGCTGTAGTCCAGGTTACCCTCCCTCCTTCCCCTCTTACTTTCTGGTATTTACCTAGGGCACATACCCTTTATTACCTATGGGGAGTATTTGCTGGTAACTAAAAATGGTGGTTTGCTTTTTTTTTTTTTTTGTATTTTATACTAGCAGTTTGAATTGCCTATCTATTTGGGGGCACCTGCCATCTGGGGCAAGAAAAACTGAAGAAAATGGTGTTTGCTGCATCTTATATACCTCTGTCGCACTGACGTCAGGGAGGAGGCGACAGCAACCGACGCCAGACCAAGACTTTGGAACTCTGGCCGACTGCGGGACCGCCTAACGGCAGGATAACCCAAGTGTAATGACTGCAGCAGTGTTTACACTCTAACATCTACATTTATGGTAGGTACAAAACTGTACTTTTTGTGCAAATGCTATAAAATTTTAGAAATATTTCCACCAATTAAAACTGAGCAAATATCCAGCAGTCTTTCTGCCAAAGACAAACTGAAACGGTCCCTCTTATGTTTACGGAACAAAGTATCAGCAGAGATCTTTCTTGCGGCTGTATCTGGTATCATCTGCTTGCCAGCATGGGAGATGGTGACCTCAAACAGGTTAGTAGTACAGACAGCTGTTTAGGGTTAGAGCGCTATCATTTATATACTTGTACCGTTTTCTCTCCTTTAGTCCCCTTCTAACAAGGCCACAAGCTTTGTCATCAGCAAGTAAAAGTCTAAAGAAGGCAATGCATTGTTCTCAGTGTTAGGACTCTGGGGCTTTATTCATATTATTCCTGGTTCTTAAAAAGGACTGCAGTGTAATAAATAGTACTACATTCAGAATGATGACCTTAAACTTTTCTTCTGTTTGTAGATAGAGTTAAGTGACAGCCTTGGACGTGCACACCTGTGTATTCCAGTAATGCTATTGAACAGGCAGTACCTGAGAGTTCAGATAGCTCATTCTCACTTCTGGTTTGTAACTGTTGGAGGTTGGCTGTCTGCAATTCGTTGAATAGTTACCAAATGTAGTATTGGGGATCACAGGGCAGCTGATTACTAGTATTCCGTACACAGGTACAGTTTCAACACATCAAACCACAATAAAGCAAAATAAAAACACGAGCAATCTAACACATCAAACAAACGAACGGTGCACAATATTAGAACACATTTTTAACTTTAATTATGCTAAGCTATTTAATAATTTGCTGATGTGTATATGATCATTAATTTCTTCTGTGCTAGTTATTGTATTCATTGTTTTTGCTCCATTAATTACTATATTGATTACATGTTTTTTCTTGTTTTGCTCATCAGTGTATACTCTGTCAGTCTGTATTACTTGTTGAAGCTTTTCTCCTCAGGCTTCTGCTGAAAAAGGGCTACTTAGCTCAGTTGGACAATCCCAGTCAACAAATGTAAAATAAATAAATAAAATAAAACAATAAAGCAACATGTACAACTGGTAAGCACTTCCACTGAAAAATCACTTATTTCCTTGGAAAATACTTTTCCCCATTGTTCCTGAAAAGATCCTTCTAGTTGCTTTGATTGTGTCAATAGTTTACATGATTACTTCCTTTTGGCTTCTGATACAGACACTGGTATTTCTAATTATTTTAAGTTTACATATAAAGTGGACAGAGTATTAGTTTTTTAGATTTAGTAGTATATAAATCTGGTAACAAATTGAAGGTTAGAATTTCAAAGAAGGAATTACAAAGTAATTGACTTTCTTGGGTTGGCGTAAGCCAGGGAACTTTGTTGGCTAGGTTTACTTAGACCCTTGGGCCAATAGCCTAATACCTACCTATGAACCTAATGGTTACTTACATTACAGTAGTATGCATAATAAAAAGCCTTAAAAGAACTATAGTAAAAGGGCAATTTTTTTTAAGACTAAGCGAGTTGACAGAAGACACTTTTTTTATGTATAATGAGAAATGATGGAAAATAGGTTTTGTGAAAGGGTGATTTAGTGAGTGAAATTAAAAATGAAGTAAAGAATAAAAGGAAGTCGGATAATGAGGTTTTAAATACAATAACTTCTGATTCATATAAAAATACAAAAGATTATACGTTAACATGTGATGTGAAGTTGTTCAATCTCGCCGTTCATTCTTCACTGATGGGTTCAGAGCCGATCCCTCAGCTCCAACACGGTCATTAGCAAAGCTCAACGTTTACCAGTAGCTTGAGACCAAGCGCCTTATCCCATGATGCACTGCTAGAATTACCTCAGATATAGTTTGCCGCGGCACAGATCTCAGTGGTCCCAGTTTGCTCGAGCCTTCTTTTGAGAAAAAAATTGTTTTTCGCAAGTTATCTTTCTTATAATATTTAGTTAGACATTTATGTAGCTACTGTAGCCCCTTTGGCTTCACCTTTCCCTTGGTGCTTTACTATATTTCTATAGTTGTGGTGCCCTCGTGTTGGTCCTAGTTATTTAGAGTGCGTTGTCCTAGTAGTACTTAGAGTGTCTGTTTTTCTCTATAATAGTTAATTGCATTTATAGTGTGTATACTTAGATAGCTATTTATATAGCTCAGCCCTGTTTTTTCCTCCGGGCATAGTTTACAGTGTGTTCTATAACTTAGGCGGGTTTGTTTGAGCCTAGGTGGTTGCATTTTGTCGGGCTGTATTTAGGCTTGTGTGGGTTGTGTTTAAAATGAGCCTAAAGTCTTTACTAATATGTCTGAGCAAAAAGTCAAACACCCCAGGTCTGGATTTAAGAAATGTCCAGACTGTGAGCAGAAGAGGTCTCTCACTGATGAGCATGTTCAGTGCGTGTATTGTTTAGGTGTGGTGCACTTGCAGGAGTCCTGCAGCATTTGCCATTCCTTTTCTGTAATGGTTCTTTTGGAGAGGAAAAGGGAAGCTTGTGGATAGGGGTTGCTGAAGCATCCTTTTGCTGAAGCCTTGAGTGACCAGGATGGGGCCAGCAAGTCCTCTAAATCCTCTACAGATTCCAAAGCAACCAAGGAATCAAAGTCTAAGAAACTTGAGGATCCAGGGACTTCGACTTCACGGTTCTGGAGCCAGTCTCCAAAAAACCTGCATCTCCACTCCTCCAATCTGCACCCTTGGTGCACTCCTCTAGGTCTTCTGTCAGCCTCTCGGATTTGCATATGGACCCATTGGTGCAGAAGCTCTTACGGGCACCAGGCCTTGCTAAATTGTTGTCGGCTCTGACCCGAGCGTCGGAACCAAAGACCACCACCCCGGACTTGACTGCTCCTCCTCTGAGCCGTACTGGATCTTTGGAGCCAGAGGGGGCTGACCTGCTGATCATGGAGCCTTTGGAGCCGAGAGCTGCTCCAGTGTCCTCGGTTCCATCTACTCTGACGTCCTCTGCGAAGACCGGGGACTCTAGGGGCCGACACACTCCTGTCGGGTCCAGGGAGGATAGTCGCACCGACTTGTCGGTGCTGACTCTTCCTCTCGGGGCCTCGGTTCAGATGAGCTCGGCTCCTACCTCTGCCTCGGAGCCCATGGCCTCGGTGCAGGATGTGCTGGTGGTTCCTTCGGGTCCACCGACTTCTCATCGGAGCAGTGATGCTTTCGAAGCCATGAGGAGAGTCTTGTCCCCAAAGACATCCTCGACACCAGGTCTGGCCTCTTCTTCCCCCAAAGCGCCTGTGTCCACTAATACTTCCATCGTCCAGGCCAAGCGTAGAGACTCTGAGCCTCAGGTAACCCCATAGGGCGCCCCTTGCTCTTCCGAGTCCTCCCCAGAGGCTCCCACTGAGGAGGTTCCCAGGAAGAGATTGTGTAAGAGGAGACACTTGAACTCCCCACAGGAGTCCTTGACATCAGACACTGACTTGGGTGAGTCAGAAGGATCCCCCACGATCCCCCTCTGAAGATATCTCCTTTGCAGAGATACTTGAGATCCTTAGGCAGAGGGAAGATTGGCAGTCCAAAAGCCTTACTGAGGACGAGTCAGTTCTCCTAAAGGCTTTCGGGTCTCAACCTTCCACCTCTTGGGTGTCTCTGCCCTTCGATGAGCTCATGCAGCTGGTCTCTGTGGGTGTGGGAGTCACCGGCGTCCATGGAACGTGTCCCTCGGGAGGCCAACAAGTTTATTTCTGCCCCTGTGGATAAAGCCTTCTTGATCAAGGGAGTCCCTGTTGGTGCCATGGTGATGGTGGCGGCTACCACAAAAGAAATGTCTGAAACTTCCTCGTCAATCCATCCTCCTAACAGAAAGTCTAGGATCATGGATCGATACAGGAAACATGTTTAGTTCAGTGACTTTTACACTCCGATCCCTGAACTATTTTAACCCATTTCACCAGGCTGCAAAGAGATCTCCTTAAGGGGTTGGAGATGCTGTTCAGGGTGCTGTAGCTGCAGGGGCTTCCAACAAAGTCACCGCCCAGCTTGCTACCCTAAATTCCATTGTGAACTCATCCATGCGGCGGCTCGTATTTTATGCAGCCGATGGGACGAGTAGGGCAGCGGGTACAGGAGTTGCTTTACGAAGACATTCTTGGATGCGTTTGTGTTCCTTCGTGGAGCCCTTTAAGTCTTCATTTGTCAACACCCCCTTTTGATGGCTCATCTCTTTTTGGGCCCAAAGTGAGGGAAACTCTCACCAGGTGTGAACAGGAGGGAAAGACTCTGTCTGCCGTCAGAGTCCACTTTTCCACCCGTACACGGCCTTACCCCAAAGGCCAGAAGGGTGGGAAGATGTGGTTCTGAAAAGCCCAAGGAGCCTTTCAGGACACACGTGGTGAACCCCCCTCTCAGGGCAGAGGAGAGGGTAATCATGGAAGATGCCGCCCTCGTGGCAGAGGGGGTTCGCAGCACTAGGGTGACAGAGATCACTTCTCGGGTCAGCCCTATCAGAGCTCCTGAAGGGAGCTCACTTATCTTTGTACCCAGACGCCTGGCGAGATATAACAAACGACAACTGGGTACAAAGTATTATTTCCAGAGAGTATTTCATACCGTTCTCCACTCCACCCACACCCCCCAAGGAGAATCCCAGACGTTCCACCCAGTTACAGGGAACAAGCAACTATAGAGGTCCGCAAGTTGCTAGAAAGCGTCATCCAGCCAGTCCCAGCAGACCAGATAGGGTCCGGAACTTATTCAAGATTCTTTTTGGTTCCAAAAAAAAACACAGGGGACGGGAGACCTATTTTGGACCTCAGCAGACTCGACCAATTTGTCAAGAAAGAGAAGTTCCGGATAGTCACGCTACAGTCTATACTTCCCTTCTTAGGTAGAGACCATTGGATGTGCTCGATAGATCTCAAGGATGTGTACTACCACATAAAAATAGCCAGGCCATCCAGAGATCATCTGCGTTTCCGGCTGGGAGCCAATCATCAATTTCGGGCCCTGCCCTTTGGTCTCACTACAGCCCCCAGAGTGTTCACGGCTCACCTGAGGCATCTAGGATTCCAGGTGTTTCCATAACTCTACGATTGGTCCTTACCTCCACCACCAGGCATCAACTCGTTCAGGCAAGAGAATACACTCTGACACTCTGCAAACACTTGGGCATTACGATCAACTCAGAAAAGTCTGCCTTATTGCCATCGCAGCATTTCATTTTTATAGAGGCAGAGTTAGACACTTCAACCACCACTCTACGACTACCTATCGAGAGAGTCTTTCTTCTTTGCCAGCAGGTCAGCTCTTTGGTATCGAAGGACAGAGCACCAGCCGCAGAAGCTTTTAAAGTCTTGGGTTTGATGGCTGCAGCGATCTTGGCCATACCATTAGCAAGGATGCATATGCTGATTCTTCAATGGCTGCTGTTCACTCAATGGTCTTTTCAGGAACTTCCAATGAATAATCTGATTTTAATTACGAACTCCTGCAAGAGAGATCTCCAGTGGTGGTTGACGTCTCTTCATGTAACCATAGGACGCCCCTTTGTACTACCTCCTCCTGTAGCCACTGTGACCACGGACACTTCCCTGATAGGGTGGGGGGGCATTTTCAGGGAAAGACTGCCCAAGGCACATGGACGGATCAAGAGACACATCTGCATATCAATGTCCTGGCGATGAGAGGAGTACTTCTAGCATTGCAATACTTCCCGGACTCTCTTCCTCTAGGGCCGATTGCGATTCAGACAAGACAATATCATCTATTGGAGGATCCATGGATTCTGGACCCAGTTCCAGACCTTCAGACACATTCCGTCAGGGGACCTTCATTTCAGTCACTAAGCTCACAGCTTGGCTGCTCCAGTTCCCCTCATAGCCAGGCTTCATGATCTTTCTGATGAGACGAGGCAGATCCTCTTGTCTTCCCACAAGCCGTCCACCAGAAGATTATATCTTGGTAAGTGGAAGAGATTTTTCATATGGGCTTCTCAGCAGAACATTGATCCTTATCAAGCCCCTTTGACGTCCATTTTTAGAATTCTTGACTATGATTTTTAATAAAGGTGCTGCAGCTGCTACAGTTCGGGTCCAGTTGGCTGCTATATCTAACTTTCATCTCAGAGTGGACGGGCTGAACATTATGGCCCACAGGTTGTCCAAGGCCTTTCTCAAAGGAACCTTTCACATGAGGCCTCCAGTGAGGACTCCTTATTCTCCTTGGAATCTAAACTTTATGTTGTCCCATATAATTCTTCCCCCATTTGAACCAGCATCATCTTATCTCAAATTTCTGTCATGGGAAACTATATTTCTGGTGGCCATTACTTCTGCCCACAGAGTGTCAGAACTTCAAGCCTCATCTATCAGCCCTCTTTATTTGATTTTTCATGCTGATAGAGTATCTTAGGACAAACCCCTCTTTTTTGCCCAAAGTTTGTTTGGAATCTAATATCAACCAAGTCATTGAGTTGCCAGTCTTCCTCAACCATTCCAAAAAACTAGTGTATATGCTGCACAAACCTGACGTTTACAGACAGCTCGGATATTATTTGGACAGAACAAAAGATGTTAGAAAATCAGACCAGCTCTTTGTGTCTTCTGAACCCAGAAAAGGTAGGCCAGTGGCTAAAACAACCCTTTCTAAGTGGCTATCTGATTGTATCACCTTTGTTTATTCGGCTGCTAATATGCCCTTACTACACAAGATTAAAGCTCATTCAACCAGAGCATTTTCTACATCATCTGCATTCCAAGCCAAATTGCCCCTTGATAACATTTGTGCTGCAGCCACTTGGTCTAAACCTCGTACCTTTATCACTCTTTACAAAGTCGATAAGGCTTCTAGGGACAGGGCTTCTTTTGGGTCTACAGCCCTGAAGAATGTACTCCCATGAGCCACCCAAGATTGAGGGTGCTAGGGACGCTACCCATCAGTGAAGAATGAATGGCGAAATTGAACAACTTCACATTAAGAAGTTATGTACTCACCATAACATTCCATGTGAGTTGTTCCATCTTGCCTTCATTCTCACGTCCCTCCCTCCATCCCCCACCTGGCTGATAGTTGACCTAGAGGCTGGTCTCATCCTGGTTATTCAATCCTTCTCCCTCTCTTGGGAGAGTAGTTCTCTTACAGGGATATAGTACACGCAGCAAACAAGATCAGTGCATCATGGAATAAGGGGCTTGGTCTCGAGCTACTGGTAAACCTTGAGCTTTGCTAATGGCCGTGTCGGAGCAGAGGGACTGGCTCCGAACCCATCAGTGAAGAATGAAGGCGAGATGGAACAACTCGCATAGAACGTTATGGTGAGTACATAACTTCTTATTTTGCAAAATCCAGTAGGTGAAGCCAGTATCAAACAGATGGTGAAAAATATTTGGAAGTTTTTTACAAATCTAGGGATAGCCCAGTTTTTGTTTCCAAAGGGGGAAAGAATTTGAGTATTTTTACAGGAATAATAGGAAGGAACAGTTAGAAGAAAATAAAAAAGGATATGTTAGTGTGGTAATTGCAGATTCTGTCAATATATTCATGAAGGAAAAGAAGCTAGAATTGAATTTATTTATTTATTTTACATTTGTTGACCAGGCTAGTCTAACTGGATATATGTCCATTTTCAGTAGAGGCCCGGGGAGATAAGCTCCAAGACACAATAAAATACAAGTACAAACAACAAAAAGCAAATCTTGTAATAAAAATAGCAAATATAATAAAAATAATCAACAATGGTAACGTGCAGTACAGCATAGAGGTTAGCACAGGGTGTACAAAGAGGGCAAGAGTCATAAACAGTGCAAATTGAAGGTACAGAAACATCATACAGGTAAAGTCAATAGTAGAGAAAGGAAGTTAGTTGTGTAGTGATGTTACTAAGGATTTACTTAAAAATAGGTATGTACAGAGGATAGAAATAGTGTAAAAAAGGGAGAGATGAGAAAAATATAAGAAGAAAGATGTAACAGTGGATAGTAAGCACTGGATAGGCAAAGTCAAGTTTGAAGATATGGATGACTAGTCTGGTTTGGTACAGGGGCATAGCCAGTATGATTTGAGGTAAAGTTTGTCTGTTTTTGAAGAGTGATAAGGAGGTGAGTGAGGAGAGGTCATTAGGGAGAAGATTCCAGAATTTACCTACAGTATTAGAAAAGAGAGAATCCCCAGCCCTGTTATTAGATTTAGAGGTGTGTACAAGAAGTTTGTGTGATGAGCGCAAGGACTTCAGATTTTTATAGGAGGTGATGAGGCTAGATAAAATAGGAGTATTAGGTTTGTAAAGAATGTTGTGGGAAATGGTTAGTTGGTGAAATTTAATCAGGTGTTGGTAGTTCTAGCCATCCTAGCTGATTTCAATTTATAAAATGGTGGGTTCTAAATGGGTTGCCTGTTGCAAATCTTGCAATGTTATTATAGGATAATTCCAATTTGCTGAAGTTAGTCGTGGATAGATTAGTAAAAATTGGTGAGGCATAAAGGAGTGTAGAGATCAAATGAGTGTGAGCTATAGTAGTTTTGGCAGTAGGAGAAAGGAAGGGTTTAATCCTATAGAGAGTGCCAATTTTTTGTTGACAGTCTTTATAGCATTGTTGATATGGATGTCGAAGTTCAGATGGTCTATGGTGACACCTAGTAGTTTGGTGGTAGAGTCTAGAGATATTATAGTACCATCGGTGGATGTCACAGAGAAATGAAGCGGAGAGGACTTTTGAGTAGGAGTGAAGAGGAGGAGTTTGGTTTTATTTGGGTTCAAAAGAAGGCAACGCTGAGTGAACCATTGTTCAACTATGTTGAATACCTTCTGGGTGAGAGAGTGAAGGTCATGGGAGGATGTAGCTGAGCATAACTGTGGAGTCGTCAGTATGTTGTATGCAAGTGGCTTGGTATGAAGCTAGAAATTATTAAATTAGATTATTATATGAATATAATTGCAAGTCTAAATTTGTAGTTTATATTGCCCTATGTGAACTTTGTTCTACTTTTTATATTGGTAGGACAACCAGGGAGTTTAATAAAATAATGTGTGAACATTTAAGGGCTGTAGAAATAAAGGAATTAAATAATGGTTTAGCTAAACATATTATGCGTAAACAGTCTAGAAACAGTGTATTTTAAATCTATAACAGTAGATCATGTACATAACTATAATGCAAGTTTTGATGCAGATGAATTAGATTGGATAAAATATTGTTGGCAGGTAAGGTTAAATGCCTGTAGTTCCCCTGGAATGAATGAAAGGGAGAACTACAAAATCGTTTTGAAGAAGGGGTTAATTCATTGAGATGTAGCAAGTTATGTGAATTGATTGATAGTATTTAAGGTGTTTTTGATTGGAGTACAATTAGGTCTAAAGAAGTTGGTGCAAGAAACTAAAGCGCTTACCACTTGTATATGTTTTATTGAAGTTAAAAACATGTTCTAATATAGTGCACCATTCGTGTTTGTTAGAGCTCTTGTATTTTTACATCATAGTAATGTCCTTCGGCTTTTCTCTGTTAGGAGTCGCCACAGTGGAACTCTGGTCCACTAATGATTGGCACTGGATTTTTACGGTGCCGAGTTGCCAGCCCGACACCCAACTTTCAAAGAAGGCACACCCATTCACGCACATACCTACCTGCATGTCTTTATACGCAACTCAGCAGCTAAAAGATATCAGATGTTTGGGAAGCCTAATTCAGCAACCTTTCAGTTTAAGAAACTAGGCTTAACGGGAAATGTTTCTTTGCATAATCCAGAAGGAAATAAAAGCAGCATTCAGAGCTTTGACAGCATTGCAGGGTGACTTCTTTCCTAACTGATCACCTTCAAATCAGCACTGACAGCACTGTTGCAATGTAATACCTTAACAAGCAGTTAACATATAGTCCTTGAAGGGATATGCTGCTGAAGGCAGTAGAAAGCTTTCTGCATTTGATCAAGTAAAATGGATTAAACATTCAGTTTAATAAATCCAAGTAGTATACTAAAATCCCCTTTCGTGGTGTTTTGATGTTGGGAAGCTCAAGAAGGGGGGGTGTGAAGATTCTAAAAGATATTGTACGCATCACTGCTGCGTTGTAATTTCTTATCCATGGAAATAGCCAAAGATGGAAACCAGACCTTCCAATCTGACTTGCACAGGGTTTACAGATGGATTCAGTGAGACAAGCTCTTCCTCTGCACCAGACATCACTCCAGTATTGGGCTTAAAAGTTAGAACTACTTGCATCATTGTTCAGTTTTGCTGCAAAAAGTTATTTCATTCTGTCTGTCTGATCCCTTCCAGGTGACTTGCACAGAATAAGTACCCAGTTTGGAAGCTTTTTAATACTGGTTAGTGTTTTTGAAGTTGAGTAGCTGTACAATTTGTTTCATCTGAAAATTTAAATTTTCAGAAGTCTGTGACATCCTCAGAAAAGTGTTATATATGCTGAAGATAGAGTCCATAGAATCCTCTAGGAGAGAGTACCAAATTTCCTATCGCTAGAAGTATGCTGCTTTTAGTAAGAAAACTTTGATGGCTGGGAGCTATGGATTGACTCTCGTATCACTGCTGCTTGAAATTCGTGACAAAACCAGCACTATGAAGTCTGAATCCCATTGATGTTTGCTATCCAAAGGGCCGATGACTGTAAGAATGAGTGGTAAATGCACACTGCTATGCTAATGCTATGGCATAGAGGGATAAAGCCCTGACTGCTGCAGTCCAGACCTCTCATATTCAATTACCAGCTCTGGTGTCTGAGGTGCTGGCAAGGGAGAGAAAGGAGGGGTGCTTGCATGGAGCATACTATCGTGGCTGATTTCCCTGTTGTAGACCAGGGAAATTTCATGAGGTGTTAATTGTAGTGATGGGTGGGCATCCTGCTGCTGTTCTTTCCTTGTGGAGGTGCAGAGCAGTTCAGCATTGACATCCATTGCACATTCATTCATCCTCACAATGTTATTGAGCATATGCACAGGGTGGGAAAACAATGTAGAAACACATCACAGCAGCAGAATGACACTAAAGAAAGGTTCTGTTGGGTCAGATTTGGGATGAGTGCATAAAAACTTGACTGGATAACTTTATACAATCTCTGCATCTTTTGGGGTAGCAGGCTGACTAGCAGGAAAATTTTGCAAGCAGTGACACATACTCCAATACTAACAGCACAGGAGGAATGGGTGAAGGTTCTGGAAATTCCATTTGTAATAGCTCATAATAATTTCTGTGGGACTGAAAGAACTGTGTTCTTCCACTGAAAACACTAGCACATTCTGGAAATGGCCTCAGAGAAAGAGAGACCCTCACGGGTAGAACCAGATACTGTGCTTTCCTCTGAATCTGAATTAGAAATCTGAGGTGAAAAATTTGCATTTGTACCTTCATCTTCCTGTCCAGATTCAGATATTGAATCTTTTCAGGAAAAGAAATGCCCCTTTTTCTTTTACCAGAAACCCTTAAGAAAGATCAATAGACTGAACAGACCCCCGAGCCAGACATAATAAACTGGTCCTGTCCATGGAGATTTGAGCAGAAACAGAAGCATGTTTAGTATTCTGTTTCTTTTTTTTAATGGGGAAAATGGTGCCAACAGGGTTGCTAATGGCAGAAGCAGCAGCTCCCACATGGACAGGTACAACATTCTGAATAAACAGGGAAGTCTTCCCTGCCATTCTCACAGGACTGACGAGAGGAGCTTTCCCTTGACCACTGAGGGGACCAAAGTAGCCACAGTGGACATGGCTAATCCCTGGTCCTCAGTGGCTGTAGGTGCTACACCAGAGGGATCCAGAGTTAGAGTAGTAGTCTGAGAGAGCCAGCTTTGGTTACAGCAGTCACCCACCTGCAGCCGAGGCAAATTGCTAGCCTGCTGTGGTGGCAAAATTTGTTTGCTTAACTTTTTTTTTGTGTGTGTGTGTGTGTGTGGCTGGAAGAAAGACAGACCATGGGATCAGTAGTTTGTTTCATGTTCAAGCCAAAAATGGTGTCCATTTCCCGGGGAAAAACAGCAGCACAAGCTTGTAAAAACTCACTCCCCCAAATAAAAAAAAAAACATGACTAGAAAGTGAAAACAACAAACCAGTAAATCCACAGAAATGCTCACACCATGTGTAGTGCAGCAGGCAAAAATATAATCCAGATACAAACATAATGCAGCGAACAGTAAAAATGCAGCAAACAGAGATGTTTTGAATTTGGATTAAACTTGGAGTTCAAAGTTTGACTTATCTCTGCTTCCTGTGCATTTTTGCTGTTTGCTGGATTAAAAAATGTACACTTGCCAGCCCCTAAAAGTAAAATAAACATAATTGTTTCAACTGTTTTAACAACTTTTAAACTGACATGAAAAAGTGTATTCCCTTTTAAAAGTACAGTTAAGTCTCGACAGTCCATTAAACCACAAACTACTAGAAGAAAATCACTTAACCAGAAAAATTTTCAGACATATATTTTTAAATAAGGAAGGTTACTCCTCTGCTTCCAAAATACTTTGGTGCAAAAATATACAGACGCTTAATAGTGCATTGGTTAAATCTAGCACAAAACCGACAGCCAGGCACGCTGTGATCAGGGCCTAGGCAAGGAATACAGTATAAATGGAAATCCTTATGAGGTATTTGCTTCCCACAAGTAATGTAATAATTAACTTTTTCTGACATTGGTAAAAAGCAAGAAAAAAGTTTCCCCAATGGGGTACATATCTTTAGTGAAGACTTTGGTTCTGAAACTCAAACTCGAATATTTCAGTAGTTGGCCGACCGGCACTTGCGAAATGCTTCTGCTTCGGGCACCGCGCGGCAAGAAAGACTAAAGAAAATGGCGTCTGCTGCATGTTTTACCCCTGACGACCTGACGTCATGGAAGAGGAGACAGCAACCGACGCAGGACCCACGACTTTGTAATTCAGGCCGACTGAGGGCAACCTGCCAGCAGATTACCCAAATGTAATGACTGCAACAGTGAATGCACTCTAACATCTACATTTATGGTAAGTGTACACAACTGTACTTTTCTTACCCCCAAAACTTTTTAAACGTATATTTTTAAATGTGGAAGGTTGTTCCCAAAAGTTGTTCTCAAAGCTTGGTATCGGTCATCGAAGGGTCTATATCACTTTGTTGAATAGTCTGTTCAACGAATGACTATTTATCGAACCCACTTAAGCAAAAACTCATTTTAGAGCACGATCGTTTCAGCAAATTTTTTCGCAGGGAAAGTAGGGCGATCATCAGGAATTTCCCCCTTCTCCCACTATAGTGCATTCTTGGAGTAGGTGCATTTAGTTGGAAGGATGTTTGGGTGCAGCCCCCTACTTTGAGTTTTAAATTGCTTGTTTGTTCTGGTCAGTAAGTGGCCCACTATTTTTTCCCCTGCAAAAAAATTTGCTGAAACAATTGTTCACTAAAATGTTTTCCCTTAAGTGAGTTTAATGAATAGTCATTCACTAAATAGACTATTCAACGAAGAGATGTAGACCCATCCTCAAAAACCTGCAGAGGAGTGCTCTCTTCGGAGAAAGAAGGCTTCTGAAGTGCTTGGCACTCAAACCAGTGTTTTTAGGCAGCTCAGCACTTGAGGAAATGAAAGGTGCTCTGAATCTTTGAAAGCTGGCCAGCTGATGTTCATCGTGCATACAGCTGCAGTCATAACAGATGGGTTTTCCTGCCGTCAGGCGGGTCCTCTGTCGGCCGAATTCCAAAGTCTAGGTCCGGCGTCGGTTGTCGTTGCCTCTTCCCTGACGTCAGTGCGACAGGGGTGTAAAAGAACCAGCTGACGCCATTTTCTTCAGTCTTTCTTGAAGCAGAAGCAGTTCGCAAGTGCCGGTCGGCCAGCTCCTGAGATTACGAATATTTGGCAACCGAAGTTTTCTTGAAAGCTAGGTACCCCGTTGGGGAAACTTTTCTTGCCTCAGACCGATGTCAGACAAAGTTAATAATTGCATTTCATGTGGGAAGCAAATACCGCATGAGGATTTTCATTCCCTTTGCATTCCTTGCTTGGGCCCAGACCACGACGTCTCGGCCTGTCGTTTTTGTGCTATATTCAACAGACGCACCATTAAGCGTCGGGCGGAGTTCGCCCAACACTATTTTGGCAAAAAATGTAATTACATTATGTCGTCAAATACTCAGACTCCTGTTTTGAGTAAAAGACGCAAAGATAAGGACCGACAACCGAGGTCTGCGGCTTCTACAGACACCACACCAAAGCCGACTACAGGTGGTCCGGTTCTCAGTGAGGCGCCTACGCAGCCCCTGACTACCGACGACACTTAATTGGCGGTGTCTACTGTACCCGAGGTCGCAGGCTCTTCGGCCCACACCCCGACTACCGATACCAAAGCCACTCTTGGCGGTGAAACTCAGAGTTTAGACAGGTCTGCCACCTCTCAAGGTGTCTTCAGGCCTTCCTCCTCTTTTTCCATCAAGGCTTTCACTAAGTCTAAAGCAGCCATGCATACTAAGAGACAAGCTCCACAGGGCCCTTCTCAAGGCCCCATGCCTAAAAAGCAGATGCTCAAAATGGCTGAGGATTTGATTACTCTTATCAGGGGTTCTCAACCCCCCTCGGACAAAAGGCCCAGAGTGGAGGAAGAATTCCCCCTCCTCAGACCAGGCCTCCATTATTTCAGAGCATTCTGATGACCAGGAACATTCACATTCCCCTTTTGAAGATTCTGATGCAGAGGAGTCCATTCCCTCTGTCTCCCCTCCTGAGGATTACTCTTTTCGGGAAACCTTGCATACCTTGAGGGAACACTTCCACTGGGAAGGCCAAGAGTACTCAGACTCCAAGAAAAGGCTTAGGGATTTTCTCTTGCTCCCTCAGCACAGGCCTCTGGCTATACCTCCTGTCTTAGACATTCTTGATGATGTGTATTCGGAGGCCTGCCTTAACCCAGACTCTCTACCTCCAGCCCCAGTCAAGCCTGACCGGTATTACCGGGTTCCTGACTCACACCAATTCCTATACAAAAGCCATGCGGCTGACCCAGAAACTATCTCACAGGGCCCCAAGGGAATTAAGGCCTCCACTGCTAAAAATCCATTACCTTCAGAGAGAGATTCCAGAGCTTTAGAAAGGTGGGGGGAAAAGGTATACACCTCGGCCACCTTAACCATGAGGGCATTAAACTGCCAGTTCCATATGTTAAAGTACCAACAGTTTCTGTTATCACAGTTGAGAAACAAAATGTCACAACCTGAACAACCAGACTTGAAGGAGTTGCAGGATTTGATTCATAGTGCAGAACAAGTGGATAAACATACCTTGCAATGTGGTTTTGATGCTTTAGAGGCCTCGTGTAGAGCTGCTGTTACAGGATCAGTCCTACGTAGACATGCCTGGCTCAAAGAGCAAACCTTACCAGATCATGTCAAAGCTAAATTACTAGATGCCCCTCTGCAAAAAGATGTATTATTTGGTGTTAAAGCTGAGGAGGTATTAAAGAAAATGGAGGAAAAGGCTAAATCAATGCAAACAGTGAAAGATTTCCTACAGGTACAACCTCCACGTTTCAGTAGAAATTGGCCTTCCAAAAATTGGTCCTTTCCAGCCACGGACAGACCCCAAAGAGGTAGATACAGGCGCCTGAGGGGCAGAGGGCAATCTCAAGGATCTTTTAGAGGTAGACAATGGCAAGCTCCTACACAGAGGTGGTGAGGATAACTCGCAACCATTCAGAAAGCAGACCCAATGACTTTCCCCTTTGCATGCCAAGCAAGGCTCAAATGGCAGCACCTTTAGGCGGAAAACTGGCATTATTTTCGAAAAATTGGCATACTGTCACAAAAGACAAATGGATCCTGGACATTATAAACAGAGGCTACAGATTCCATTTTCACACCCTTCCAAAAATGAGAGGCATGCCAAACCTGCCACACAATCAAAGGGCAGAGGCACAAAAACAAATTTCAGATCTCATGGACATGAAAGCTATTCAAGAGGTACCTACACAAGAACAAGGTCAAGGTTTTTACTCCAGACTATTCCTGGTACCAAGGAAGGGAAAAGATTGGAAACCTATTTTGGACCTATCCATCCTAAACACCTTTTTACTCGTGCCAAAATTCAAGATGTTCACATTACAGCAGCAGCTTCTTCCCATGCTGGGCAAGGAGTCTTGGCTGGTAACATTGGACCTCAAGGAGGCATACCTGCATGTCCCAATCAGACAAGATTGCAGAAGATACCTCAGATTTCTTGCAGGTTCAACTCATTATCAATTCTCTGCATTGCCCTTTGGCTTATCTACTGCGCCCAGAGTATTCACGAAATGTCTGGCATCAGTAATTGCCTACTGCAGACTTCAAGGGATACAAATATACCCATATTTGGACGACTGCCTGATCCAAGCGGACAGCAAGCACATACTTCTGAAACATCTGGCTTTTGTAATAATGTTGTTGAATTCTCTGGGTTACACAGTCAACAAAAGGAAATCAAGGCTAATACCCTCTCAAACAATAATTTTCCTGGGTGCCAACTTGGACACAAACACCCAGATGGCCTACCTCACGCCAGAGAAACAGGGGCAGCTAACTCAATACTTCAGAAAACTAGCAAATTTCACCAGGCTTACTGCAAGGAAAATCCTGCATGCTCTGGGATTCATGGCATCTTGCATCCTACTAATCCCATGTGCAAAGCTGCATATGAGGAAACTTCAGTGGTACCTGAAAAACCTATGATCTCAACACAGCCACAGTTTGGAAACAATAATACCACTGATTCCATGTCTTCAAAAGGAATTTCTGTGGTGGGCTCAAGCATGCCAAAGAAACACAGGTCTCCCATTCTGCAAGCCTCAAGCAAATCAAGTCATCACAACAGACGGCTCGGACTATGCCTGGGGGGGCGCACATGACGGATCGGTGCATTCAGGGCAAATGGTCCCAAAAAGAAAAGCACCTACACCTCAATCAAAAGGAAATGCTAGCAGTAATAAATGCTATTATGGCTTTCAAAGACCTTCTGCATCCAGGTCAACTATTGATAAGGACAGACAACACCACAGTAATGTGGTACATAAACAGGCAGGGAGGAACCCATTCATACCCCCTATGCAGGCTGGCCATGTCTCTTTGGAACATGGCTCTGGAATTACAAATCGAGCTTCAAGCACAGTACTTGCCAGGCAAGGAAATCACGCTGGCAGACAACCTAAGCAGAAATATGATAGATCCACACGAATGGAAGTTGCATCCTCAAGTTTTTACAGAGATAATTCAAGCATGGGGAAGGCCAGACATAGATCTCTTTGCCTCCCACAAAAATCACCAATTGGCAAAATTCTGCTCAAGGACCTTTCATCCACAGGCCTGGAGAGTGGACGCACTCTCTTTCAGTTGGACAACAATGACAGTTTATGCCTTTCCACCTCTTCCTCTGCTGCCCAAAGTTCTATTAAAAACCAGAGCAGACAGACCAAAGATGATTCTCATTGCTCCAGACTGGCCAAGACAACACTGGTACCCACTCCTGAGGAGCCTGACGCATTCCCCACCATGGATCCTACCTCTAATGCCTCTTCTTCTGACTCAGCACAGCTTCAAAACTCTTCACAGTCAGCTGAAAACACTCAATCTGGCCGCATGGAAGATTCCTTAACTTCATAACAGACCGTACTCTCCAAGGAGGTGCAGGATGTCATTTTGGAGGCCAGAAGGCCTTCTACTAGAAAAGCTTACTCCGCAAAATGGAAACGGTTCTGTGCCTGGAATGAGAAAAAGGGCCAGAATCCTGGAATACTGAATTTACCTCAAATATTACAGTATCTAGCTGAGATGCTAAGCAGTGGACTTTCATTCTCCTCCATCAAAATCCATGCCTCAGCCATTTCTGCAGAATACAACACTGATCCTCCTTTATTCTCTCACCCCCTCTTAAGACAGTTCCTCAGAGGGGCTAAGAATATAAAACCCCCAAGGAAACAACCAGTACCTGCTTGGGACCTCAATTTCATTCTAGAAAGACTGACCTTGCCTCCTTTTGAGCCAGCTGCCTCAACAGATCTGCAATATTTGACCTGGAAAACAGCCTTCCTTCTGGCTATCACCTCAGCTCGCAGGGTATCGGAATTACAAGCCCTCATGGCTGTGCAGCCTTTCATCATTTTCCATCAGGACAGAGTTTCCTTACGAACCAATCCGTCCTTTATGCCAAAGGTGGTATCCAGGGTAGCTTTGAATCAGGCTATCCACTTTACCTACCTTTTACCCTAATCCTCAAAACAAAGGGGAAAGACTACTACATTCCTTGGACATCCACAGACAGCTGCGTTATTATTTGGACAGAACAAAGCCTTTCAGAAAATCAGAGCAACTCTTTGTGTCCTATGCTACAGGAGCTCAAGGGAAGCCAATTTCCAAACAGACTATCTCAAAATGGATAGCCCACTGCATACACTTTTGTTACTCTTTTCATGGTAAAACTTACCTGCAGGCATCCGATCTCATTCCACAAGGGCCACAGCTACCTCTGCAGCTTTCCTCAGAGGGGTTCCTACCAAAGATATTTTGGAAGCAGCCACTTGGAGTTCTGTGCATACCTCCTACAAGCACTATCACCTACCATTATACTCCAAAACTAGAGCAGGCTTTGCCACTGCAGTCTTGCAGGGCATCCTGGCTCCTCCTAGTTCCACCTAGTGCCTACCACCCCTTTTTTAGCTTTGGGATTCTACCCATCTGTTATGACTGCAACTCTATGCACGATGAACATAGTACAGTTTTGTACCTACCATAAATGTAGATGTTCTAGTGCTAATACAGCTGCAGTCCAGGTTTCCCTCCCTCCTTCCCCTCTTGGGACAAGCCTATTGGCTAACACCTCATACAACCTGATTGGGGTATTTATTTATGGTGTATTTGCTTGCAACTACTGTTTTTTGATTATATTGCATTGCATTATTACATAAATTTATGTATTGCCTTCCTTCTGGGGGCACCTGACATCTGGTGCAAGAAAAACTGAAGAAAATGGCGTCGGCTGGTTCTTTTATACCCCTGTCGCACTGACATCAGGGAAGAGGCGACGACAACCGACGCCGGACCTAGACTTTGGAATTCGGCCGACCGAGGACCCGCCTGACGGCAGGAAAACCCATCTGCTATGACTGCAGCTGTATTAGCACTCTAACATCTACATTTATGGTAGGTACAAAACTGTACTTTCTGTCTTTGGCAGGCTATAAGTCTTATAGTTAAGCCTATTGCAGCAGTGATCATTCAAACATTTACTGTTATGGTAAGTTTAGTTACACAGCTGTACTGTCTTTGACATTACACTGCTGCTACTTAATGTTTCTATTAGTATGAAAGACTTGTACAGTTTTACTGGCAACTTCTGTACAATTCAAAACCACCAAAAACATTTTTGGAACATTTAGAAAGAGATATTAACTTTCATTTTCTACATTGTAGGAAATTAAGGATGTTATGTTGTCCTATCTCGCCTTCATTCTTTCTTGGTTGGATGGGTTCGGAGCCGATCCTCGGCTCCAACTCGGCCAAACACACAGCTGGAAATCTCAAACTTGGCTGGTGGCAAGGTAGGTATCCCATGATGTAGTGGTGCAACTCCCCAGATCTCGTTTGCCGCTTTACAAGGTTGGATGTGCTCTTGGCCGTGGCTAAATTTTCTGTCTTTTACGTTTTATTAGCTTAAACTATTTAGGATTTATACATTAGTTAGTGTATTGTGTGCTGTGATACTTTAGCTTTAGTGTATAGCTTAGTTTATCTCCTTTTTCTCCTGTGTGCCGTTTGGCCAGCTTTTTTTTTTTTTTTTTTTGCAGTCCTGCACTTGTATCCTGTTGTTAATTACTGTAGTGGTGCCTTATTAAAATACCTGTAGTGCTGTGTGTTGATGTTTTTCTACTTTTCTTAGTTAGCTAGTTAATCACTTAGCTCATTTAAATTAGTAGTGTTAGTGTATTCAATCTTCCAACTTTATCTGTCTAGGTCCATTTTAATTAGCGGTCATAGTGCTCGTTCAGAGCATAGCTAGATTTTCTAATTATATTTCTTAGATGTGCAGCGTTTAAGTTAGTGTTTATTTATATTTCTTGTAATCCTTTTAGGACCTTCTTTTCTTCCAAACATGTCTAAAGACACTAGGTAGAAAGAGCATAAGCCTTCTGGTTTTAAAAATGTCAGAAATGTACCAAGAAAATGGCAGTTGCAGACGGACATGTCATTTGTGTATATTGGTTAGGAGCTATTCATCTCCAGGAGAATTACACTTTCTGCCACTCCTTTAGTGCATGTGTGTTACAGGAGAGGAGAAACAAGTTGATTGTCAAGGGGCTCTTGAAACCAACCTTTGAGGAAGCTGTGCAGAGTGCTTCTTCTTCATCCTCTTCTTCTAAGAGGGACAAACCATGTAAATGGCCATCTCCTGTCTCTTCAGCTCAGTCCTAGCCACCAGAAAATTTGCCTAAAATTTCTAAGCCATCTACCGCTTCAGCTCCACAGACCTCGGAACCGACGGAGGTGATCATTATTGACAAACCTAGTTCTTTGGCTCCGAGCCGAAAGATACCATGTCTCGGTGCCGGTCCATTGATATTCCACCGGTCTCCCCTACCTTGAGATCTCCCATTTTGCAGAGATCTCGTTCACCATCTCTATCCTCCAGGGCCACTAGGAGCCTATCTGATGATGACGTGGAGCAGGTGGTGCGCAAAGTCGCCAGCACTAGCTAAATTGTTCTCTGCTCCGACCCAACAGGTCTCGGAGCCTTCCAAGACTATTATATCTAGTGTTGTTCCTCCTCGGAGCCAAGCTGGATCTTCAGGGCTGGAGTGCCTGGTACCGCTTACTGTAGAACCGTCGGGTGTGGGACCCCCTTCAGAGAGTACAGAACCAATATCTGCTCAGACACACTCGGTGCCATACGGGGTGTCTGGGAGCCGAGGATGTTCATCGTGTTACCCTGCTGCAGTCATCACACTTGGGTTATCCTGTCAGGTGTTCCCGCAGTCGGCCGGAATTCCAAAGTCTTGGTCTAACGTCGGTTGCTGTTGCTTCTTCCCTGACGTCAGTGCGCCAGGGGTATATATAATGCATCCAACGCCATTTTCTTCAGTCTTTCTTGCCGCGCAGTGCCTGAAGCAGAAGCAGTTCGCAAGTGCCGGTCGGCCACTCCTGAGATTTTCGAAGTCTAATTTCAGATCCGAAGTCTTCAATAAAGCCAAGTACCCCGTTGGGGAAACTTTTCTTGCCTCAGACCGATGTCAGAAAAAGTTAACAATTGTATTTCTTGTGGGAAGCAAATACCTCATATTGGATTTTCATTCTTACTGCATACCTTGCCTAGGCCCAGACCACAACGTCACTGGTTGTCATTTTTGTGCTAGGTTTAATAAGCGTACTATAAAAAGACGCTTTGATTTCGCACGACACTACTTCGGTAGAAAATTTAACTACACTATGCCGTCGGAGCAACCGACTACCGGCATGCACAAAAAACGCAAGGATAAGGAAGGCAGCCTAGACCCAATCCAGACTCCGAGGCCTCGGCTGGTCCGGTCTCCGGTTCACCGATCTTCAGTAAGGCTCCAACGCAGCCCCTGACTACCGCAGATCTGGAACCTGAGACTGCTTCGGAGCTTTTGGCGGAGAGTACTAGGCCGGCGCAGCCATTTTGTTTAGCCCCTACCGACGACACTGCTGAGAAAGATGTCGGTGCTGCAGAAACACCTTCGGTTTCTGAAGGCGTCTTCAGACCGACAACGCTCACCATAAAAACGTATCATAAGACTAAGACTCCTATTAAACCTAAAAAGACTGCACTTCATTCTCCAGTTCAAGGCCCCATGCCTAAGAAACAGATGCTCAAAATGGCTGAAGATTTGATCTCTTTAATCAGGGGTTCCTAACCCCCACCCGACAAAAGGCCTAGACAAGGAAGATTATGCCTCCTCTGATCAAGTGTCTGTTTCCTCAGGTTCCTCTGAGAACCAAGATTACTCCTTCTCCCCTTATGAAGATTCTGATGCTGAGGATTCTATTCCCTCAGCTTCTTCTCCTGAAGACTACTCCTTTGGGGAAACTTTACACACTATGAGGGAACATTTTCACTGGGGAAGGTCAGGACTACTCTGACTCAAAGAAAAGGTTCAGAGAGTTTCTTTTACTCCCCCAGCACAGACCACTTGCCATCCTCCCAGTTTTAGACATTGTGGATGATGTTTACTTAGAATCCAGTTTGAACCGAGATTCTCTGCCTCCTGCTCCAGCCAACCCTGACAGATACTATAAAGTGCCCGATTCCCACAAATTCCTTTATAAAAGCCCTGTTGCTGATCCAGAGACTATCTCCCAGGGGCTAAGGCTTCTATGGCAAAAAATCCTGTACCCTCTGAAAGGGATTCCAGAGCACTAGACAGGTGGGGGGAAAAAGGTTTACACCTCAGCCACTCTAGCTATGAGGGCACTAAATAGCCAGTTTCACATGCTAAAATATCAGCAATTTCTAATGTCTCAGTTGAAACAAAAAATGAGCACACTCCCTCAACAGTCTGAATTGAGAGAAATGCAGGATCTGTTGCATGCAACTGAACAGGTGGGCAAACATACTTTACAATGTGGGTTTGATTCTTTGGAGGCTTCCTGCAGAGCAGCTGTCACTGGGTCTGTTGTAAGTAGGCATGCTTGGTTAAAGGAACTCTCTGCCTGATCATGTTAAAGCAAAGCTTTTAGATGCTCCCTTACAGCAGGATGTTCTTTTTGGAGTTAAAGCAGAAGTAGTCTTAAAGAAAATGGAGGATAAGGCAAAATCTATGCAGACAGTCAAAGATTTTCTACAGGTACAGCCCCCTCGCTTCAGCAGAAATTGGCCAACAAAAAATTGGTCCTTTCCAGCTACTGACAGACCACAGAGGGGTAAATAAAGACGTCCAAGAGGCAGAGGACAACCACAAGCCCAGTACAAACCTCGACAATGGGGCACTGCAACACAGAAGGGAGGAGAGGACAGGTCCCAAACTACCAGAAGGCAAATTCAATGACTTGCACCTCATCTGGCCAAGCAACACTCTCTTGGCAGCCCCCTTGGGAGGAAAACTCGCACTTTTTTCAGACAACTGGCACATTGTCACAAAGGACAAATGGGTCCTAGACATAATTTTACGAGGATACAGATTCCATTTTCACCCCTTGCCAATGAAAAGAGGAATGCCAAACCTGCCACAAAATCAATGGGCAGAGGCACAAAAACAAATTACAGCTCTCATGGACATGAGAGCCATTCAACTGGTACCTACTCGAGAGTAAGGCCAAGGATTTTACTCAAGACTCTTTCTAGTTCCCAGAAAGGGCAATGCCTGGAGACAAATTCTGGACCTTTCAATTCTAAACACCTTCTTACAAGTACCCAAATTCAAGATGCTAACACTACAGCAGCTTCTTCCCATGTTGGGCAAGAAAGCATGGCTAGTAACGGACCTCAAGGAGGCATACCTGCATGTCCCTATCAGACAAAGTTGCAGAAGATACCTCCGTTTCATTGCAGGTTCAACCCATTACCAATTCTCTGCACTGCCCTTTGGCTTATCTACTGTGCCCAGGGTCTCCACAAAATGCCTGGCACCAGTAATTGCATACTGCAGACAAAAAGGAATTCAAATATACCCATACCTGGATGACTGCCTCATCCAAGCAGAAAGCAAGGACATCCTCTTACAACATCTGGCTTTTGTAAAACATCTTCTAAATTGCCTGGGGTACACAGTAAACGAAAAGAAATCAAAACTAGTACCCTCACAAAATATGACATTTCTGGGTGCCAGCTTGAATGCAACGTCCCAGAAGGCTTATCTGACGCCAGACCAACAACTACAACTGACTCAATATTTCAAAACAATGGCAACAAAGACCCAACTACCTGCAAGAAAAATTCTGCAGGCCTTGGGCTTCATGGCATCTTGCATACTACTAATACCATTTGCAAAGCTGCATATGAGGAAATTACAGTGGTACCTAAAAAGCGTATGGTCTCAGCCACAGCTTGGACACAATGATATCTCTCATTCCCTGCCTACAACAGGACTTTCTATGGTGGTCACAGGCATGCCACCTCAACAAGGGTCAGCCTTTCACCTTGCTCCCAGCCAGGCAAACTATGACAACAGATGCATCGGACTATGCCTGGGGGGCGCACATGGCAGGACAGTGCGTTCAAGGCTGGACTGCAGATCGAAGGAATCTGCACATCAAGTCAAAAAGAGATGCTAGCTGTACAGAAGGCTCTGACAGCCTTCAAGAATCGATTACATCCAGGACAACTTACAATAAGGACGGGTAACACCACAGTAATGTAGTACATAAACAAACAAGGGGGTACACACTCCTACCCTCTATGTAGGCAAGCAATGACCGTGTGGAACACAGCTCTGGCTTACCAAGTTCAGTTACAAGCTCAATTCCTGCCAGGAAAAAAGAACACACTGGCAGACGACCTCAGCAGAAACATTATGGATCCCCACGAGTGGAAACTGGATCCACAAGTATTTGCCATGACAACTCAAAAATGGGGCCTTGCAGACATAGACCGGTCCTCAAAACTATCAACTAACAAAATTTTGTACAAGGACACTTCACCATCAAGCTTGGAAAGTGGACGCACTCTGTTGGAAAAACCTGACAGTATATGCCTTCCCTCCATTGCCTCTTCTCACAAAGGTGCTTCTGAAAGTCAGAAAGGAGAGACCACGTCTGATACTCATAGCCCCAGACTGGCCACGCCAGCACTGGTACCCACTATTGAGGAATATGGCCCTGGGCCCACCTTGGATTTTACCACAAATTGCCCATTTGCTCACACAGCAAAACAGTCAGATTCTTCACAGCCAGCTCAAAACCTTAAATCTGGCTGCATGGCAGATCACCTAAGCATCCAGCCAGCTCCTCTTTCCCAAGCAGTTATGGGTGTTGTTCTGGAAGCTAGGAGGCCCAGCACCAGGAAGGCCTATTCAGACAAATGGAAAAGGTTTTGCGCCTGGAACCAAGCTAAAGGCCAAAACACACTTCAGCCTCACATGCCTCAGATTCTACAGTATTTAACTGAGATGTTGCACAAAGGACTTTCTTTTTCTTCCATTAAAATCCATGCATCAGCTATTTCAGCCCACTACAACACGGATCCACCCTTATTTTCGCATCCACTTCTAAGGCAGTTCTTCAGAGGGACAAAAAACATTAGGCCCCCCAGGAGAGCACCTACACCAACATGGGACCTCAATTTTGTTCTGGAAAAACTTATGCTACCTCCCTTTGCACCAGCTTTCTCTGCAGATCTACAGTTTCTATCATGGAAGACTGCCCTGCTGATGGCAATAACTTCAGCTAGAAGAGTCTCAGAGCTGCAGGCACTAATGGCAGTGGAACCTTTCCTCATTTTCCGTCGACAGAGTTTCTCTACGAACTAATCCTTCCTTCATGCCTAAGGTGGTTTCCAGTGTGGCTTTAAATCAAACCATCCACTTACCCACCTTCTTCCCAAATCCACAGAACAAAGGAGAAAGACTCCTGCATTCCTTGGACATTCACAGGCAACTTTGTTACTACTTGGATAAAACTAAGGTTTTCAGAAAATCTGACCAGCTCTTTGTATCCTATGCTACAGCTTCGCAAGGGAAGGCTATATCAAAACAAGCCATTTCCAAATGGATAGGAAATTGCATTCCTTTTTGCTATACCCATCATGGAAAACCAGTTCTTGCTACCATTAGGCCCCACTCTACCAGGACAAGAGCTACATCTACAGCCTTCCTCAGGGGGGTTCCAACCAAGGAGTTTTTGGAAGCTGCAACTTGGAGTTCAGTACACACCTTTACCAAACACTATCACTTACCACTTTACTCTAAGACTAGAGCTGGCTTTGCCACTGCAGTTCTGCAGGGCCTTCTAGCCTCCTCTAACCCTCTATAACTCCTCCACCCATCCTTAGCTTTGGGATTCTACCCAAGTGTGATGACTGCAGCAGGGTAACACGATGAACATAGTACAGATGTTCTTCATCTCACATTGCTGCAGTCCTTACATATGGGTAGTCCGCTGTCCTCGGTCGGCCCGAATACCAAAGTATTAGGCTGACGTCGGTCATGGGCGCTCAGATCTGACATCAGAGCGTCAGGGTATAAAAGCGCATGACCGACGTCATATCCTCAGTCTTTTTTGCCGCATGGTCCGATGCAGAAGCAGCGTTGCAAGTGCCGTTCGGCGTTCTGAAATTTTCGTATTCTGAGTTTCAGACCGAAACCAAGTTGGGCTAAGTACCCTGTTGGGGAATATTTTTGTTTTTTCTTGCCTCAGTTAATTCCGGATGTCAGAAAAAGTGAATAATTGTATTTCTTGTGGGAAACAGATACCGCATAGGGATTATCACTCTTTGCATTCCTTGTTTGGGACCGGACCACAACGTAGTCGGGTGTCGGTTTTGTGCTAGGTTTAATAAGCGCACTATAAAAAGAAGGTTAGATTGTGCTAGGTTAGTCTTTGGTAAGCGGTGTAATTATAATATGCCGTCGGATCCTCCGGCGCCCGCTTCCTGAAGCGCAAAGACAAATCCTTGAAACCTAGACAGGTTGATTCGTCCGTTTGACGCCGGTCCTGCAGAAACTACAGTGGAGCAGGTGGATCCGGCTGAAGTTTCTGTTGAGTCTCAGGGGGAAACTTTGATTTTGCAGGATGTGGCCTCACAGGAGTCAGGTCAAGCTGAAGGGGCCTCTCAGGTTACTGTTCTACCTTCTATGCCTAAGGTGGTTAGGCCTTCTGCTACTATTTCTAAGGCTTCTTCTAAGGGCAGGTCTGTTTTGCCTTCCTCTGGTGTCCCTCCAGGTACTTCAGGGTCTGTGCCTAAAAAGCACATGCTTAAAATGGCAGAAGATTTGATTACTTTAATTAGAGGTTCTATGCCCCCTCCTGATAAGAGACCCAGGGTGGAGCCAGACTTGGAAAGTTTGGATCAGGCCTCAGATGACTCAGACTCTTCTGCTGAAGATATTCAAGATTTTCCTCCTTATTCGGATTCTGATGCGGAGGATTCCACTCCTTCTGCTTCTCCTCCAGAGGATTTTTCATTTTCAGAAACTCTGCATTCCATGAGGAAGCATTTTAAGTGGGAGGGACAGGATTTCTCTGATTCACGGAAGAGGCTTAGGGAATTCTTGTTTTTACCACAGCATAGACCCTTGGCTATACCTCCTGTTTTGGATGTTGTTCAAGATGTTTTCTCGGAGGCTTCCCTTAATCCAGATTCTTTGCCTCCTGCGCCAGTTAAACCGGACAGGTATTACAGGGTGCCTGAGGCTCATAAATATCTGTATAAGAGTCCTAGGGCGGACCCAGAAACTATTAGTCAGGGGCCTAAGGATGTTAGAGCTTCTGTTGTAAAGAATCCGGTTCCTCTAGATAAGGAAGCTAGAGCTTTGGATAGATGGGGTAAGGAGGTGTATACCTCTTCTACTTTAGCAATGAGGGCTTTAAATTGCCAGTTTCATATGTTGAAATATCAGAATTTCCTCCTTTCTCAGCTAAAATCTAAAGTGGATGCTTTGGCAGAGGGCATAGAGTGCAAAGAATTGCAGGATTTAGTACATGTCTCTGAACAGGTGGGTAAGCATTCTTTGCAGTGTGGTTTTGATGCTGTACAGGCCTCTTCTAGGGTGGCTGCCACTGGTTCAGTTCTTCGTAGGCACGCCTGGCTTAAGGATCAGAATTTGTCCGAGCATGTTAAAACTAGAATTCTGGATGCCCCTTTACAGTCTGAAGTTTTGTTTGGTCCCCCTGTGGAGTCGTTTTTGAAGAAAATGGAAGACAAGGCTAAGTCCATGCAGACTGTTAAAGATTTTTTGCAGGTGCAACCTCCAAAGTTTAGTAGAAATTGGCCTACTAAGGGGTGGACCTACCCTTCTTCTGATTCTCAGTCTAGGGGTAGATCTAGACGTGGCAGGGGCAGAGCTCACAGTACATTCAGGCCTAGAACTTGGAGTTCACCTGCACAATCTGCAGGTGAGGGCAGGGGCCAGTCCTTTCGTAAACAGGCCCAATGACCTGCATTTTCAGCTGCCAGATTCTTCTTCCCTGGCAGCTCCTTTGGGAGGAAAGTTAGCACTCTTCAAGCAAAACTGGCTTTTAGTCACCCAGGACAAATGGGTATTGGACATTATAAACCGAGGCTACAAGTTCTATTTACATACATTGCCTCCTTTCAAAGGCATGCCAGACGTTCCTCCTCGGCAAAGGATAGAGGCTCACAAGCAGATTTCTTTACTTCTTCAAATAGGAGCTATACAGCCAGTTCCTCTGTCAGAAGTGGGACTAGGATTTTATTCTCGCCTGTTTCTAGTACCAAAGAAAGGGAACACGTGGAGACCAATTTTGGATTTATCTATCCTCAACACTTATCTGGACATTCCAAAGTTCAAAATGCTGACGTTACAACAGCTTTTACCTCTGTTGGGAAAAGATCACTGGATGGTAACTCTGGATCTCAAAGAGGCTTATCTTCATGTTCCTATCAGGCCCAGTTGCAGGAGGTACCTGCGTTTTGGCTGGAAATTTACATTATCAGTTCTCTGCATTGCCCTTTGGCTTATCTACTGCCCAGAGTGTTCACAAAGGTTCTGGCTCCAGTGATAGCCTTTTCAGGTTAAGAGGGATACAGATTTATCCTTATTTGGACGATTGCCTGATTATTGCACAACACAAAGACGAACTTCTGCATCATCTACAATATGTGATGGTAGTGTTAAGATGCCTAGGGTATTCTGTGAACGAAACAAAGTCCAGTCTAGTACCCTCTCAGGACATGTGCTTTCTGGGTGTGAGACTGAATACAGCTTCCCAGATGGCCTTTTTGACCCCGGACAAACAAAGAAGCCTTTCTCTTTATTTCCATCAAATGTCTCTACAGTCCAGGCTGACTGCAAGGACAGTCCTTCAAGCCTTGGGGTTCATGGCATCTTGTATTCTGGTGCTTCCCAATGCCAAACTGCATATGAGGAAGCTTCAATGGTATCTCAAAAATGTATGGACACAACACTGCCAAGATCTAGACACTGTCATTCAGATAATACCTTGCATTCAGAAAGAATTTTTGTGGTGGGCTCAGGAATGTCACCTAAACAAGGGACTCTCTGTGACCCGACCAGAGGCGAGTCAGATTCTAACGACAGATGCCTCGGACAAGGCTTGGGGAGCACACCTCAATAAAAAATGGGTGCAAGACACGTGGCCTGTCAGACTTCAACATTTGCATATCAACTTGAAGGAGATGTTAGCAGTCCAATTTGCATTGATGGCCTTCAAGGATTTACTTCACCCAGGACAGGTGTTGATTCAAACAGACAACACTACTGTCATGTGGTACATCAACAAGCAAGGGGGAACCCATTCGTACCCTCTTTGCAGGCAAGCGATGATTTTGTGGGAGACTGCTCTCAGTTTACACCTCAATCTTCAGGCAAGGTTTCTACCAGGAGCACAGAACTCCTTAGCGGATGTGTTGAGCAGACAAATTGTGGATCCTCACGAATGGAAACTGGATCCTCATGTGTTTCAAAAGTTGACAGTGTTATGGGGACTCCAGACATAGATCTGTTAAGCTTCTCCACTAAATTACCAGTTGCCAAAGTTTTGCACAAAATGTTTCATCCCACAGCTTGGAAGGTGGATGCTCTATCATTCAGTTGGAGCAATCTTCATGTCTATGCCTTTCCACCTCTGCCTCTCATTCCCAAGGTACTCCTGAAGGCCAGAATAGACAAGCCATCCATGATTCTGATAGCCGGATTGGCCTCGACAGCACTGGTACCCACTACTGAGGAGTTTGGTACGGGAGCCTCCATGGCCTCTGCCTTTGATTCCGCATCTTTTGTCTCAGGAGGGCAATCACTTCCTCAATGTCAAGATTCAGTCTCTGCATCTCACAGCCTGGCATATTCTGTTTTAGGCCCTGGAGGGTCTCAGCTTCCACAACAAGTTTTGAATGTTATTTTGGAGGCCAGAAGGCCTGGTACAAGGAAAGTTTACGCTGATAAATGGAGGAGATTTTTTCTTCGGAGCAAAGCGAAGGACTTTGATGTTTCCAAGCCTGATTTAAGTGTTTCTCTTCAATATCTTACTGAGTTATTGGACAAGGGTTTGTCTTTCTCATCGATAAAGGTTCATGCTGCAGCCATTTCTGCTCACTATGACTGTGACCCTCCTTTATTTTCCCATCCTTTGTTTAAGCAATTTCTTAGAGGGCAAAGAACATAAGACCCCCAGAGAGCTCCTACTCCTGCTTGGGATCTCAATTTTGTGTTGGAAAAGCTTACTCTACAACCTTTGAGCCTGCAGCTACTGCCGAGTTAAAGTATTTATCATGGAAGACTGCTTTTTTGTTGGCCATTACCTCTGCAAGAAGGGTTTCTGAATTACAGGCCCTTATGGCAGTGGAACCTTTCCTGATTTTTCATAAGGATATGGTATCTTTGCGTACTAATCCTTCCTTTATGCCTAAAGTGGTTTCTAGTGTGGCCTTGAACCAAACTATTCATTTGCCTACTTTTTATGCAAACCCCAAAATAAAGGGAGAAGATTTTGCATACTTTGGATGTTCACAGGCAGTTACGTTATTATTTGAGCAGAACCAAGGGGTTCAGGCAGTCTCAGCAGTTTTGTTTTTTTTGCTTTGGGTTCTCAGGGAAAACCTGTTTCAAAACAAACTATTTCTAAATGGATTGGGTTTTGTATTTCTTTCTGTTGTTCCCATCATGGTAAGGAGATTCCGGCTGGAATCAGACCTCATTCCACTAGAGCTACTGCCACTTCTACTGCCTTTCTAAGGGGGGTAGCTACAAAAGATATTTTGGAAGCAGCCACTTGGAGTTCAGTACATACTTTTTCCAAACATTACCTCCTTCCTCTTTATTCTAAGTCTAGGGCTGGATTTGCCACTGCAATATTACAGGGCATTTTAGCAGCCCCTAATGCTTTATGATTTTGCCATCCTCCCTTTACCTCTGCTTTGGGATTCTACCCATATGTAAGGACTGCAGCAATGTGAGATGAAGAACATAGTACAGTTTTGTACCTACCATAAATGTAGATGTTCAAGATCCACATTGCTGCAGTCAATCCCTCCCTCCTTCCCTCTGTAGTTTGGCATGGTTATATGGTTTGGGTGATGGTTGTTGTTGGGCATGTTTTTGGGAGGTATCCTGTTTTTGGGCTGTGGCCTTTCTTTTTAGGGCCTTCTGACATCTGGGGCAAGAAAAGACTGAGGGTATGACGTCGGTCATGCGCTTTTATACCCTGACGCCTGATGTCAGATCTGAGCCATGACCGACGTCAGCCTAATACTTTGGTATTCGGGCCGACCGAGGACAGCGGACTACCCATATGTAAGGACTGCAGCAATGTGGATCTTCGAACATCTACATTTATGGTGGGTACAAAACTGTACTTTTTGTACCTATCATAAATGTAGATGTTCGAGTGTACACCCTGCTGCAGTCCAGGTTACCCTCCCTCCATCCCCTCTGATCTAACTGGCTAAATCTCTACAATACCTTCCTAATGTATTTGCTTATAGCTGGAGGGATTTTGTGTTTGTGCAAAAATTACTTAATTTGGTACTAATTACTGACCACCTTTTTGGGGGCACCTGACATCTGGGGCAAGAAAAACTGAAGAAAATGGCATCGGATGCATTATATATACCCCTGGCGCACTGTCAGGGAAGAAGCGACAGCAACCGACGCTGGACCAAGACTTTGGAATTCCGGCCGACTGCGGGACCGCCTGACGACATGATAACCCAAGTGCGATGACTGCAGCAGGGTGTATACTCTAACATCTACATTTATTGTAGGTACAAAACTGTACTTTTTCCGGTCGGCCCCGGGGGTGGATGCTCAGACCCAAATGTCTTCATTTCCGAGCCTACCCCTTGGTCTGTCAGCTTTGGTGAGCTCCACTCCTACATCAGACTCTGAGTCAGTCTCTCTGGAGCCGTAGGTATCCTCTGTCTCCTCGGAGATAGAGATATCCTCTGAACCGGTGGGTTCTGCTTTCGAACTGAGGAGGAGAATGCTGTCCCCCTCTACAGCTCTACATAGGGATACTGGCATTTGTACCACAAAGGCACCGGCTGCTGTCTCGTCACCACCCTCATCCACAGGACAGCAGAATTTCAGTGCCTCAGGAGCCCCCATTGGGCAAACCCCTCTCTTCCAAGGCCTTCCCAGAATACCCCTCTGAGGAGCCCCCTCTGAAGAGGACATGCAAGAGGAAGCATATAGACTCCATGATGAGTCCGTCACCTCAGACACTGACCTCGAGGAGTTAGAAGGATCCCCACGGTCGTCCTCTGAAGATCTCATTTGCAGATATCCTGGCGATCATAAAGCAGAGAGGTGGCTGGAAAACGATCAACCCTTCTGATGAGGAGTCAGTGTACCTGAAGGCTTTTGGATCTCAACTTTCAGCCTCCTGGGTGTCTCCGCCTTTTGATGAACTAATGGACTTGGTCGAAAGGTGTGGGAGTCCCCTGACACTATGGAACCAGTCCCTCGGAGGCCAAATAAAGTTTTTCTCAGCCCCTACTGGGAAAGATTTTCTTGCAAGAGGTGTACCTGTAGATGCTATGGTTGTGGCAGCAGCCACCAAGAAGGAATTTTCTGAGAGATCCTCATCTGTTCATCCTCCAATCAAAGATTTTGAAACAATGGACAGATACGGGAAGATTTTTCGGCAGCAACGTTTACATTCTGATCGCTGAACTACCTCACAAGCTTTACAAGGTTGCAAAGAGATCTCCTGAAAGAGCTAGGAGATACTCTACAAGGTTCATTAGCTGTGGGGATGACTGAGAAAGTCTCCTCCCAGCTATCCACCTTAAATTCTATCGTCAACTCTTACATGAGACTGATATCTTATGCAGCGGATGGAGCGAGTAGGGCAGCGGGTTCTGGAGTTTCTTTGAGGAGATACTCCTGGATGCGCTTGTGTAATTTTGCGGAACCTTTTAAGTCTACCTTTACCAACGCCCCTTTTGATGGTTCCTCATTTTTTGGATCCAAAGTAAAAAAAAAACAAAAAACTCACCAGATGCGAGCAAGAAGGGGAAAACTCTCTTTGCCATTGGAGTACATTTTTCTGTACCTTCAATACCTTACCATAAAGGTCAGAAGAGTGGAAAAACGTGGTTCAAAGGATCCCAGGGAGCTTTCCAATACACACAAGATGAATCCTTCCCCAGAGGCAGAGGGGGAGGCAACAATGGTAGACATCCTAGAGGCAGAGGGGATCCTCAAAAAGTACAGTTGTGCACACTTACCATAAATGTAGATGTTAGAGTGTATTCATTGTTGCAGTCATTACATTTTGGGTTATCTGCTTGCAGTAGCCCTCAGTCGGCCTGATTAACAAAGTCTTGGGTCCTGCGTCAGTTCCTGTCTCTTCTGCCGTGACGTCAGGTCGTCAAGGGTATAAAACATGCAGCCAACGTCATTACAAAACTGTACTATGTTCTTCGTGTTTCACTGTTGCAGTCATTACATTTGGGTAGATTCCCAAAGCTAAGGATGGGAGGAGGAATTTAGATACATTAAGACCAGCTATAAGGCCCTGCAAAACTGCAGTGGCAAAGCCAGCTCTGGATTTAGAGAAAATTGGCAAATGGTAATGCTTGGTGAAAATATGTACAGAACTCGAGGTAGCAGCTTCTAGGATGTCCCTGGTAGATACGCCTCTGAGAAAGGCTGTGGAGGTAGATGCAGCCCTGGTTGAGTGGGGTCTGATCCGCTGTGGGATAGGTTTTCCATGGTGCTTATAGCAGAAATGAATGCAATGGCTTATCCATTTGGAAATGGTTTGCTTTGAAATAGCCTTCCCCTCTATCCCTGCAGCAATTGCCACCAGTAGTTCAGATTTCCTTTGAGCTTTAGTCCTGTCCAAGTAGAATCTAAGATGTCCTTCAAGAATGCAACTGCAGTCCTGACATATGGGTTGTCCTGCCTCAGGCAGCCCTTCGGTCGGCCAGATTCCAAAGTCTGGGTCCGGCGTCGGCTGATGTCGCCTCCTCCCCGACGTCAGAGCGGCTGGGGTATAAAGGCATCCGCCAACACCATCTTCTCCAGTCTTTCTTGCCGCGCGGTGCCCGAAGCAGAAGCAGTTCGCAAGTGCCGGTCGGTCAGCTCCTGTGTTTCCAGTTAACCGAAGTAATCTAAAGCTAAGTACCCCGTTGGGGAACATTTTTTCTTGCCTCAGCCGATGTCAGAAAAAATTTAAAAAGTTAATTGTTTGTCTTGTGGTAAACAAATACCTCATAAGGACTTCCATTCTTACTGCCTCCCTTGCCTGGGCCCAGACCACGACGTCTCGGCCTGTGCTGCCTGTGCTTGCTTTAATAAGCGCACATTCAGGGGCCGGGCAGAATTTGCCGAAGACTTTTTTGGCGAATCTTACGCTTATATCATGCCGTCGGAACAACCGACAGCACAAACTACCAAAAAACGCACGGACCAGGACTGACATCCTCGGCCCGCATCGTCCACCGATACCACACCTAAGCCCTCCGCGAGTACATCGGTCCCTTCAGAAGCGGTAATTCAGCCGCTCCAGGCCGACGACGCTTTACCGCGTTCTTCGGTCCCGGAGGTTTCACCGGTGCCGGTTGTTTTTCCTCCAGAAACCGAAGCTCTAGATCTACCCAACACCATTCCCGTGGACAAAGTTACCCCTGCACGTGGGGCAGCTAGGCCTCCTGTATCCATGTCCATCAAGGCCTTTGCACGTGCTAAGGCTGCCAGCCAAGCCAAGGCCCATCCTAAACCTACTTCTCAGGGCCCTTCTTCTGATAGACAGATCATGACTCTAGCTGCTGATCTAATCTCTCTTATCAGGGGTTCTCAGCCGCACCCAGACAGAGGTTCTCAACCGCCTGCAGAAAAAAGGCCTAGAACTGAGCAGGCAGACACCCTCTCTTCAGATGAAGCCTCTGGGGATTCAGAGCACTCAGATACCCAAGAAGAATCCTTCCAGGCCTATGAGGACTCTGATGCTGAGGAATCAATTCCCTCTGCCTCTCCTCCAGAGGATATTTCTTTCGGTGAAGTTCTCCACTCCATGAGAGAACATTTTCAGTGGCAGGGTCAGGAATTTTCTGATTCCAGGAAAAGGCTTTGTACCTTCCTTAAGTTACCTCAGCACAGGCCTTTAGCTATCCCTCCAGTATTGGACGTCCTGGATGATGTATTCTCTGACTCCAGTGCTTCCCCTGATTCTCTCCCCCCTGCTCCTGTCAAGCCAGACAGATATTACAGGGTCCCTGAAACTCATAAGCATATCTTTAAGGCCCACTCTGTGGATCTAGAAACTATTTCACAGGGCCCCAAAGGAGTGGCTACTTCCTCGGCCAAAAACCCTCTGCCAGCTGACAGGGAAGCTAGGTCCCTGGAGAGATGGGGCAAAAAAGTTTATACCTCTTCCACCCTTGCCATGAGGTCACTTAACTGCCTTTTTCATATGTTTCAGTACCAGGATTACTTAATGGATGATTTGCAGAAAAAGTTAGCCTCTCCTGGGCCTATAGATAGAAAGGCATTGCAGGATTTGGTTCATAATACCCAGCAGGTTAGCAATCATTTTCTTCAGTGTGGTTATGATGCATTGGAAGCTTCATGTAGGGCAGCTATGACAGGGGCCGTTATACGTAGACATGCTTGGTTGAAAGAACAGCCACTGCCAGACCATGTTAAAGTAAAGCTCCTGGATGCACCTCTGGAAAAAACAGAAGCTTTTTGGTGCTAATGCACAGGATGTGTTGAAGTCTATTGAGGAAAAGGCAAAATCAGTACAGACAGTCAAGGATTTCCTCCAGGTTCAGCCACCCAGATTCAGTAGGAATTGGCCTTCAAAGAATTGGTCCTTTCCAGACTCTGACAATTTTCAAAGGGGGGAAAACAGGCGTGCTCGAGGTAGAGGACAATACCGAGGCTCCTACAGAGGCCGCCAATGGCAACCACCAAATCAGAGAAGTGGCGCAGGTAGTTCACCTGCACCACAGGGACAATCACAATGACTTGACTTTCACTCCGCCTACCAAGGCTCAAAGAGAAGCACCTCTAGGCGGAAAATTATCTTTATTCTCAAACAACTGGCACTTTTTAACCAAGGACAAATGGATTCTGGACATAATAGACAAAGGTTACAGGTTCCACTTCCATACCTTACCAACGGGACAAGGCATGCCAAACCTGCCACAACATCAAAGGGCAGAGGCACTCATAGAAGTTTCAAAGCTGTTACAAATAAAAGCAATAGAGAAGGTTCCTACTCAGGAACAAGGCCAGGGATTCTATTCAAGACTGTTCCTTGTTCCAAGAAAAGAAAAACAATGGAGGCCTATACTGGACTTGTCCATTCTAAACACTATTCTCATTGTGCAAAAATTCAAAATGCTGACGTTACAGCAACTCCTTCCCATGCTGGGCAAGGGGTCTTGGCTGGTTACTCTGGACCTCAAGGAGGCATACCTGCATGTCCCAATCAGACACAGTTGCAGAAGATACCTCAGATTTCTTGCAGGAACAGAGCATTATCAATTCTCAGCATTGCCGTTTGGCTTATCTGCTGCACCCAGAGTATTCACGAAATGCCTGGCATCAGTAGTTGCACATTGCAGGCTCCAGGGGATTCAAATCTACCCTTACCTGGACGACTGCCTCATACAAGCAGACAGCAAACAAACCTTGACAAAAAACTTGGATTATGTCATTCAGTTGCTACAAGCTTTGGGATACACAGTCAACATTCAAAAATCAAGACTACTGCCATCCCAAAAGATTATTTTTCTAGGAGCAAAACTGGACACACAATCACAAATGGCTTTCCTCACAGAGGAGAAACAAGAGCATTTACCAGATTACTTCAAAAGCCTAGCAAAGCTTACCCAGCTGACCGCAGGGAAGATCCTGCAGGCCCTGGGGTTCATGGCATCTTGCATTCTTCTGATTCCTCTGGCAAGACTACACATGAGAAAGCTGCAATGGTACCTAAAAGCTTGTGGTCTCAACACAGCCACAACCTAGAAGACGTAATACCACTCATTCCATGCCTGCAAAGGGGATTTTTGTGGTGGGCTCAAGCAAGTCATTTAAACGAAGGCATGCCTTTCAACAAAGCTCAAACAAGTCAAACCATTACAACAGATGCCTCAGACCATGGATGGGGGGCACACATGGAGGGCAGATGCATTCAAGGACAATGGACTCCCATGGAAGTGCATCTGCACATAAATCAAAAAGAGATGTTGGCAGTGATACATGCAATAGAAGCCTTTGGAAAATCTCTTCAGCAAGGTCATCTGCTAATAAGGACAGACAACACCACTGTCATGTGGTATATAAACAAACAAGGGGGCACTCACTCGTATCCCCTCTGCAGATTAACAATGACTCTTTGGGAAAAGTCCCTGAAACTGAACATCCACTTGCAGTCCCAGTTTGTTCCGGGCAAGGACAATGTTCTGGCGGACAGGTTGAGCAGAAATTTCTTGGATCCACACGAATGGACACATTTTATCCAAATTTTACACAATCCACACATTTTCTCACAAATAACTACTGCATGGGGAAGACCGGACATAGATCTCTTTGCTTCTCATCTCAATCATCAACTGGAAAGGTTCTGCACAAGGACACACCATCCTCTAGCCTGGAGAACGGATGCTTTTTCCTTCAGTTGGAATGCCCTAACAATTTATGCATTCCCTCCTCTACCTTTACTGACCAAGGTGTTACTGAAGATCAAAGCAGAACAACCAAAGGAAATCCTGATAGCTCCAGACTGGCCAAGGCAGCATTGGTATCCTTTGCTACTGAGCATAACTCACACCAAACCGTGGCCCTTGCCTCAATGGCCTCTGCTCCTAACTCAGCACAATTACAGGACTGTTCATCAAAACCTGCAAACATTGCAGCTGACAGCTTGGAGGGTTCCATGACCTTGACCCATGACTCCCTCTCCGAAAAAGTTCAGGAAATCTTGCTGGAAGCACGCAAACCTTCCACCAGAAAAACCTATTCGGCCAAGTGGAAGAGATTCATTATCTGGAATGCCAACAAGGGCCAGGATGCATCAGTGATGAGCATACCTCAGATATTAGAATACTTGGCAGAAATGTTTCATAGTGGCCTCTCATATTCTTCCATTAAAATCCACGCTTCAGCAATCTCAGCAAATTACAACTGTGACCCACCTGTGTTTTCGCATCCCTTGCTAAGACAAGTTCTAAGAGGGATAAAGAATATCAAACCTCCCAGAAAACCACCAGTTCCTGCATGGGACCTCAATTACGTCTTGGAAAAATTAACTCTTCCTCCTTTTGAACCAGCAGCATCTTCAGAAATGCAATTTCTCTCCTGGAAAACGGTCTTCCTGTTGGCAGTTACCTCAGCAAGAAGTGTATCGGAAATACAGGCCCTCATGGCAGTACCTCCCTTTCTCATTTTTCATCAGGACAGAGTTTCTCTAAGGACCAATCCTTCATTCATGCCAAAGGTGATATCCAGGGTGTCTCTAAATCAAGCAATCCACCTGCCTACTTTCTTTCCCAATCCTCAAAATAAAGGGGAAAAGCTGCTGCATACTTTGGACATACACAGACAATTACGCTACTACTTGGACAGAACAAAGACCACCAGGAAGTCTGACCAACTATTTGTAGCCTATGCTGCTGGAGTGCAAGGAAAAGCAGTCTCCAAACAAACAATTTCAAAATGGATTGGGCACTGCATCAGATTCTGTTACTCTTACCATGGAAAAGGTGTGCCAGCCAATATTAGACCACACTCCACCAGAGCTATAGCCACATCCACAGCCTTTCTAAGAGGAGTGGCTACAAAGGACATCCTAGAGGCTGCTACATGGAGCTCCGTGCATACATTTACCCAACACTACAACCTGCCATTATACTCCAGATCCCGAGCAGGCTTTGCTTCGGCAATCCTGCAGGGCCTTCTAGCTACACCATCCCTTGCTTAGATCCTACCACCCCCCAGCTTGGCTATGGTATTCAACCCATATGTCAGGACTGCAGTTGCATTCTTGAAGGACATAGTACAGTTTTGTACCTACCATAAATGTAGATGTCCGATAGATATGCAACTGCAGTCAGGTTTACCCTCCCTCCTACCCCTCTGTTTTTTCCCTTGGGTCCATTCCCCTCTTTCGTATTAGCTGGGGATATCTGTTATGGTGTATCTGTTTATTACTGCTATGCATGTCTGGAATTTTTGTTTATCCATTCACAAAATTTAGCCTTCCTTGGAGGGCACCTGGCATCTGGGGCAAGAAACACTGAAGAAGATGGTGTCGGCGGATGCCTTTATACCCCAGCCACTCTGACGTCGGGGAGGAGGTGACATCAGCCGACGCCGGACCCAGACTTTGGAATCCGGCCGACCGAAGGGCTGCCTGAGGCAGGACAACCCATATGTCAGGACTGCAGTTGCATATCTATCGGACATCTACATTTATGGTAGGTACAAAACTGTACTTTGTCTGTGCACATCTGAGTGCAGTATCTGTTCCCCTTTGTTCTGTGGATTAGGAAAGAAGGTTGGCAAATGAATGGACTGATTAAAGGCCACACTGGATACCACCTTTGGCATGAAAGAGGGATTGGTCCTGAGGGACACCCTGTCCACATGAAAGATGATGAAATGCTCCCCTGCCATAAAGGCCTGTAATTCAGATACCCTTCTTGCTGATGTGATGGCTAAAAGGGAAGCTGTTTTCCAAGAAAGGAATTTTAAATCTGCAGTAGTAGCTGGCTGGAAAGGAGGAAAAGTGAGTTTCTCCAATACAAAGTTAAGGTCCCAGGCTGGAGTTGGAGGTGATCTGGGTAGTCTTAAATTTTTGGCCCCTCTGAGGAACTGCTTGAGCAGTGGATGAGAGAAGAGGGGAGGTTCTGTGTTATAATGAGCTGAAATGGCTGAGAAGTGAATTTTGTATTGAGGAAAAAGACAGGCCCTTGTGAAGCATCTCAGTTAAGTATTGTAAAATCTGAGGTAAATTGGGCACTGCTGTGCTCATCCCTTGGGACTGGTTCCAGGCACAGAATCTTTTCCATTTTTCAGCATAAGATTTTCTAGAACTAGGCCCCCTTGCCTCCAAAATGACATCCATCATTGGTTTACTGAGGGATGGTAAAGGAGAGCTTAGGTAATTAGGCAGGCTGCTAGGTTCAGTGTTTGAAGCTGAGGGTGCGGAATCTGGTTCTCCTGCTGAGACAGCAGGGTAGGAGTCTGAGGCAGGTGCCATGGGGCCAACAGTGACACACTGCGCAGGAGGGGGTACCAGTGTTGGCATTGCCAGGCTGATGCAATCAAAATCATCCTTGGTTTGTCTTGTTTGATCTTTAGTAGTACTTTGGAGAGCAGAGGAGGAAAGACATAAACTGATAGGTTTTTCCAGCTGAAGGACAGAGCATCCACTTTCCAAGCTTGTCTGTGGGGAGTCCTTGTGCAAAATTTTTCCCAGTTCTGGGGGCGGGGCAAACAGGTCTATATCTGGGCTCCCTCATTTTCTTGTCAACATGTTGAAAAATCATCTTTACCATTAATTGTCCGGGAAGAATGTGGCCCTTGAAGGCTGTCAGAGCATTCTCTACAGCTAACATTTCTGCTTTTGATGTGAAGGTGATTTGAATTGGGTTCCATTTGCCCTGAAAGCACTTCCCTGCCAGGTGAACCCCCCCCCCCCCCAGTGTATAGTCTGATGCATCTGTTAGGGTTTGGGCAGCAGGGGTTAGTGTGAATGGTAGTCCCTTGTTTTGGTGGCAGGCCTCTGCCCACCAAAGGAACTCAAGGCGTAGATGAGGAATGATAGGAATCATTGCTTCTAGATCCTGAGAATGTAGACACCATAGGCTTTTTTAGATACCATTGTAGGATTTCTTATATGCAGTCTTGCATATGGAATTAGAAGAATGCAGGAGGCCATGAACCCCAAGGCTTGTAGTATTTGCCTTGCAGATAGCAGGGTTTTTGTGGCCACTCGTTATCAAGTGAATTTTTTTCTCTGGCGTGAGGAAAGCCATCTGGGAAGTTGTATTCAAGCTTGCTCCCAGGAAAATAATTTGTTGACAGGGTACCAGATGTGATTTATTTTTGTTTATGGTGTACCCCACACAAGTTAGCACCCTTTGTACAAAAGCCAAATGATTCAAAAGTAGGTAATGGTTTTCTGCCTGAATTGGACAATCGTCCAGGTATTGGTATATTTGAATATTTCTTTGCCTGTAAAATGCAATGACTGGAGCTAGGCACTTTGTGAATACCCTGGGTGTAGTAGATAAGTCAAAGGGCAGTGCAGAGAACTGATAGTGCGTGTAGCCTGCTTTGAAGCGTAGGTATCTTCTGCAAGATTCCCTGATTGTTATGTGCAGGTATGCTTCCTTTAAATTTAGTGTTGCCAGTCAAGCATCTTTGCTTAGCATAGGAAGCTACTAGTGAAGAGTTAACATCTTGAATTTTGGAATCACCAAAATGGTGTTTAGAGTAAGCATTTCCAGGATAGGATGTCATGCATTGTCTTTTCTGGGTACCGGGAAAAATCTCGAGTAGAAACCTTGCCCTTTTTCTTCTTCTGGTACCAATTGAATAACCTCTATGCTTGAGAGTGAGTACTTGCTTTTGGGCCTCTGCCCACTGATTTGGAGGTAGATCCAGCCAACCACTTGGAGTTGGTAAAGTGTGGAAGTGAAATCTGTATCCTTGAGACACTATATTTAAAACCCATTTGTCCTGGGTAATGAGTCTCCAGTTCTTTGCATGAAGTGCAATCTTTCCCCCCAAAGGGGCAGTCAGCTGAGAAGTGCTTGGAAGTTTTAAAAATAAGTCATTGAGACAGTTTACCATAGGGGGTAGTTTTATTACTCCCAGATTTAGAAGTGGAGGTCCCCCACTGCTTAGTCCTGTGCGTCTCCTGGGACTGAAGCCTGGGTGTTCTGCTGGATCTGAGTTTGGACTGAGAAGGTCTGGAAGAGGCAGGAAAGGACCATTTCTTAGAAGGCCAATATCTACTAAATCTTGGAGGTTGTACTTGTAAAAAAATCTTTAACAGTTTGCAAAGATTTAGCTTTTTCCTCCATCTTTTTAAGAACTTCTTCTGCCTTGTTGCCAAACAGGCGATCCTGATTTAAGGGAGCATCCAGTAATTTCGCTTTAACATGATCTGGCAAGGATTGCTCCTTAAGCCAAGCATGCCTTCTAAATACAGACCCGGTTACCGCAGCCCTGCAAGATGCCTCTAGTGAATCAAAACCACATTGCAATGTATGTTTACCACCTTGTTCAGCAGAATGCATTAAGTCCTATAAATCCTTATTTTCAGCATAATCAGGAATCAACATAATTTTCTGTTTAAACAATCCAGTAATATGCAGCTGACACTTTAACATATGAAATTGGCAATTCAAGGCCCTAGTGGCCAAAGTTACAGAAGTGTATACCTTGAGAAAACAAATCTTTAACAGTTTGCATAGATTTAGCTTTTTCCTCCATCTTTTTAAGAACAACTTCTGCTTTGTTGCCAAACAGGCGGTCCTGATTTAAGGGAGCATCCAGCAATTTAGTTTTGACATGATCTGGCAAAGATTGCTCCTTAAGCCAAGCATGCCTTCTAATTGCAGACCCGGTAACAGAAGCCCTGCAAGATGCCTCTAGTGAATCAAAACCACATTGCAAAATATGTTTTCCAACCAGTTCAGCAGAAAGCATTAAATCCTGTAAATCCTTATTTTCAGCACAATCAAGAATCAACATAATTTTCTGTTTAAGCAATGCAATAATATGTTGTTGATACTTTAACATATGAAACTGACAATTTAAGGCCTTGATGGCCAAGGCTGCAGAGGTGTATACCTTCTTACCCCATCTATCCAGCGCCCTGGAGCCTCTATCAGAGAGGGTAGGATTTTTGGCAGTAGTAGCTTTAATGCCCTTGGGTCCCTGTGAAACGGTTTCAGGATCCGCAGCAGGATTTTTGAAAAGGAACTTGTGAGTGTCAGGAACCCTGTAATATCTATCAGGTTTTCTGGAAGCAGGAGGTAGTCAGGGGCCATGGTAAATTCTGAAAAGGCATCATCAACAATGTCCAGTACAGGAGGTATAGCTAAAAACCTGTGCTGGGGCAGGAGTAAGAAATCCCTAAGCCTCTTTTTAGAAACAGAGAAATCCTGACTTTCCCAACGAAAATGCTCCCTGCGAGTATGCAAGGTTTCACCAAAAGAGAAATCCTCTAGGGGGGAGCAGAGGGAATACAGTCCTCGGCATCAGAATCCTCATAGGTAGATAAGGGTAAATCCTGGTTATCAGAGGAAACAAATTTCAGAATCCTGGTCAGAAGTATCGTAAGCAAACTCGGTCCTTGGACTCTTAGAGGTCGGAAGGTCGACTTCCCCTGATTAAAGTAATAAGATCTTCAGTCATTCTTTGTTTTTTAGGCATAGAGGCCTGACCATGCGGTCTGGGCGTCCGTTTTCTTGTCATTGTTCATTAGGCCTTGAAGAAGAAGATGGCGTTGGTTTAATATATAAGTGAGTAGGCCTGAATACACCCTCAGAAGCCGGTGCCTATACAGCGACTCCGGACCCATCCAAGGTAGAGACATCCGCAGGTTCCACAGTTGAAGCATCTCAAGCATACCGGACTCTGAATATATCTTAGTAGAGGCCTGCGAATCTGATGTAGCGGGTATCAGGGGCTGCAAAAGCGCCTCACTGAGTACCGGTGAACTGGCAGCCTGTCTGTCTTTATCTTTGCGTTTTTTTGGAATGTTGGTAGTCTGATGGCTTACTGAAGACATATCAGGATAATTGAACCGAGCACCAAAATATTTAGAAGCGCAAATATACCGATGGGCACAAAACCGGCAGTGAGGTACGTCGTGGTTAGGGCCTAGGCAAGGAATACAGTACGAATGAAAATCTTTGAAGTATTTGCTTTCCACAAGAAATGCAATTATTTACTTTTACTGACATTGGTGTAGAGCAAGAAAAAGTTTCCCCAATGGGGTACTTAGCTTTTAGTTGAAGACTTAGTTTCTGAAACTCGAAAACAAAAATTTCAGGAGTCTGCTGACCGGCACTTGCAAACTGCTTCTGCTTTGGGCACCGCACGGCAAGAAAGACTGATGCAATGCTATCGGCTGCATGTTTTATATCCCTGACGTCACAGAAGAAGAGACAGCAACCGACGTAGGACCCAAGACTTTTTTAATCAGGCCGACTGAGGGCTACTTGCAAGCAGATAACCCAAATGTAATGACTGCAACAGTGAAATACAAAGACCATCCAGGGTGACTGTGATTCCTTTCACGGACGTCCCTGTCAGCGCTCCTGAAAGGAGGCCCGCCCTGCTCTATTCGGGAGGAGGCAGTCAGGAGACATTTGTCTTTGTACCCAGAAGCCTGGCAAAGTATCACAAAAGACAAGTGGGTACATGAATCCCTTTTGGCCACCCTGTCCCACAAATCAGAACAATCCTGGATGTTCCACCCAGTCTAAGGCAGCAAGCAACTATAGAAATCCAAAAGTTGCTGGACAAGAGTCATCCACAAAGTCCCCGCAGACAAGGCAGGATTCAGAACTTACTCAAGATTCTTTTTGGTGTCAAAATGAACAGGGGACTGGAGATCCATATTGGGTCTCAGCAAGTTAAACGAATCTGATGTGCTCAGTAGACCTCTAAGATGTGTCCTAACACATAAAAATGGACAGAGCATCCTTCTGGTTGGGAGCCAGTCATTATCAGTTCCGAGCTCTGCCCTTTGGTCTCACTACAACCCTCAGTGTTCAGAAAATGCATGGCAGTAGTAACGGCTCACTTGAGACGTCTTGGATTCCAAGTGTTTCCGTATCTGACGATTGGCTCCTAACTGCCACCACCAAGCATCTGCTCCAACAGGCCAGGGATGTGACACTGGAAATTTGTGCTCAGTTAGGCATAGCAGTCGATTTACAAAAATCTGCCTTGTTGCCCCGTCAACATATTACCTTCATAAGCGCAAACCTAGACACTGTTTCCATGATGGCACTTTTTCCAGCTGAAAGAATTTCAGCCCTCAGACCGCAAATACTTCACCATCTTCCAAATGATAAGGTAAAGGCAAAGGTAGTTCTGAAACTTTTAGGGACAATGGCTTCAACCATAATACTAGATCTGAAGTAGTTAACTTAATTTATTCATCAACCTGCGGGTTCTAGATCCGATGTGGATCCAAGCCAGCAGCTTACCCAGCTAAAGATCCAAGCTCCTCCCCCTTACCCATACTACACTGCAACCTCCTTCCAATCCCCAGATCTCATTTGCAGTGGCTTCACCAAGACAGGATTCTTGAGCTCCAGGCAGGTAAAGCGAGTTTGTTAAACTTTCGATCTGTGTGGTGAGAGTGTGTGTGTGCATAATTAGTTAATCTTTTTCCCCTCTTTAACCTCTGGTTTTGCGTACAAAACAAAGTAGTAGAAAAGGAAAGTTTTATAACTTTTCACCCACTGTAGGCCTCCCCTTCCTGCCCTTGGCGTGTGTGTGTGTGTGTTTGTGTGTGCTTGGCTAGTTAGCCTTGTTAGTATTGGTATGTAGGTATGTCAGAGTCACAAAAACTGACGTTCTCTAAGTGCACAGTGTGTACAGTGTGTGGCCATAAGCTGTCACCAGCCGATGTTCACACTCTGTGGTTTATCTAGGGGTTCCACATCTCACCTCGGGCCCTGCGGGATCGCAGGACCAAGCTGATTCTGGCTGGTCTTCTACCAGCAGAATCAGCCACCTCTTCTGCATAGTCTTCTTCAGCCACGGCTGTGGATGTTCAGGCTTCCGCCCTCCTCCCCTGCCAGGGACTCACTCCCACTTCCAAACAGGGAGAGAGAGATCAGGAAGGAGAAACGCAAGGAAAAGGGGAGAGAGAGAAAGAGAGACAGACAGGGAGAGGGGTCGCAAGAGACGAGCGTACTCTGATCCGTCGCTCTTTCCTCTGAGTCTGCCCCTGCTCCCTCGAATCTAAGTTTGTCTTCCATCATCCAGTCCTCCCAGGGACAGCCTGTGTCCGATGCGCCCCAGACGGTTCCCCTTAAGAAATATGAGACTGTTAGTGAGCCCCCCCTGATGAGGCCCTTCGCAAATGCCAGTGCAAGAGGAGGCACATGGACTCCCCCGAGTCCCTCACTGAGGATACAGACTTGGAGGAAGGGGGGGGGTTCCCCGGATCACCCCCTGAAGACGTCTCCTTCGAAGACTTAATGGAAATTCTTCGCCGGGAGGGCTGGTCCGCCCAAAAGCCTTCCTCGGAAGAGTCTGTATTTCTGGAGGGTGGGCCTCATTACCACTAGAGCTTGGAAGGAAACGGACACTGTAGAGCCAATACCCAAATGGCCTGATAAAGTATTGAGCCCTCCTGCTGACAAGCCCACTTGGAGTAAGGGTTCCCCAGTTGATGCCATGGTGGTGGCGGCAGCCACCTAAAAGGAACTGGCCCAGGAAAGTTCCTTTGCCCATCCTCCGGACATGGAGTCTAGGGCGATGGATAGTCTTGGAAAGCGGATGTTTGCTTCAGCTTCCTTTGCTATAAGGGTGCTGAATTACATGGCCCACATAATTAGACTTCAGCGGGACCTTGTGAAAGAGTATGCGGAGTCCATTTCGGCCGAGGATAAACAGACCTTCTCGGCTCTTATGGCCACTTTCAAGTCCGTTTCAAATATGTCCATGCATTAGCTCACTCATGCCACCGAGGGAGCCGCTAGTGTGGCCGGGTCCAGTATTGCCATGAGGCATCATGCCTGGCTCCGGCTTTGCAATTTTTTGGAGCCTTTCAAGGCGTCCTTTTTGACGGTTCAACCCTGTTTGGGAAGGCCATCTGAGATATGCTAGTCCAGAGCGAGAAGGATGGGATAACTCTGTCAGTCATCGAGATCTGCTTCTCCAACCCTCAAAGGTCCTTCTCCAGGAACCAGCAAGGGCAGAAGAAGCTGTTCCGGAAGTCTCAGCAGTCCCAGAATGCTCCAGATGCCTTTTCCCCTAGAGGCAGAGGGGGACAAGGTGGATGCAGGCCCAGAGGCAGAGGGGGACCAAATAACTTCAGGTCACGGGAACCTTTTCGACTGACCCGTGCAGCAGCCCTGAGGGGTTTGCCGACTGCTCCTCTCTGGAAGCAGTTGGGGGCGTTTTTTGAGGCACCTAGCCCAGTGGGAGTCCATCACGTCAGATCACTAGGTGCTACGAATAATATCCAGAGGCTATTCTATTCCCTTCATAAACAGTTCCCTATCCCCAAGGCTCCTCCCGGACATCCCACCCACTCAAAGGGAGGCGGCAACTTTGGAAATAGAAAAGCTGCTAGACAAAAGAGCAATCCAGCCAGTGCCCCCAGACCAGTCCGGATCAGGCATCTATTCCAGGTTCTTTTTGGTGCCAAAAAAGACAGGGGACTTGAGGCCGATCCTCTACCTATCCACGATGAACCTGTCCATTGCCAAGGAGAAAGTCCGGATGGTCACATTACAATCCATCCTGCCATTCTTGCAGGAGTAATACTGGATGTGCTCTGTAGACCTCAAGGATGCGTGCTACCATATTCTGATGGACAGGCAATCCAGGAGGTTCCTCCGCTTTCGGCTTGGAGCCAGTCACTACCTGTTCAGGGTCCTACCCTTCAGTCTCACCACAGCCCTCAGGGTGTTTACCAAGGTCATGGCAGTTGTAGCGGTCCACCTGAGGCTTCAGGGCATTCAGATCTTCCGTACCTGGATGACTGGCTCCTCACCGCCCCCGCTAGGCATCAACTTTTGCTAGCCAGATGCTTCTTTCTTCAGTTGTCGAATCGGCTAGGTATTACAATAAACCTCAAGAAGTCTTCTCTTCAACCTGTTCAGATTCTAGACTTCATAGGGGCAAGAATAGATTCTCTTCAGGCCGGGATATTTTTGACCCCAGACAGACGAGCCTCGCCCTTCATGTCTTGGTGCTTCTTCAGACTCCTGCACTCCAAGCGGAGTTGGTCTCGAGAGCCCTAGGGTCCATGGCAGCAGCTATAAATCTGATTACTTGTGCACGTCTGCATATGAGAGTGTTACAGTGGACATTAACAAGTTCAGTGGTCTCTACTATATCAGTCTCTAGACTTTCTGATTCCTTTAAGCAAAGTGTGCAAAGCTTCTGTCATGTGGTGGCTTCAGTCCCAGGATCTGCGAGAAGGACGCCCTTTTGTTATGCCTCCACCCCAAGCCACGGTGACCACGGATGCCTCCCTCTTAGGGTGGGGGGGGGGCATTGCTCGAGCAGGACTGTCCAAAGCACGTGGACCCCAAGTGAGACCGTTCTGCATATCAGTGTTCTAGAGATGAGAGCAGTCCTTTTAGCGTTGCAGGCCCTTCATACCTCTCTTCCTCTGCGAACTATTGCGATCCAGTCAGGCAATATGTCAGTGGATGTCCTTCAAGGATGCATCTGCAGTCCTAACAAATGGGTTGTCCTGTCGTCAGGCAGCCCTTCGGTCGGCCGGATTCCAAAGTCTGAGTCTGGCCTCGGCTGGTGTCGCACTTCACCCGACGTCATCTCTGCTGGTCTTCGGGTAAAAAGGCATCAGCCGACGCCATTTTCCTCAGTCTTTCTTGCCGCGTGGCGCCCGAAGCAGAAGCTGTTCGCAAGTGCCGGTCGGTCAGATCCAGAGATTAATATTACCGAATACAACCAAGACTTCTAAAAGCTAAGTACCCCGTTGGGGACTCTTTCTTGCCTCAGCCGATGTCAGAAAAAGTAAATAACTGTTTAACTTGTGGGAAACAAATACCTCATAAAGATTTCCACTCTTACTGCTTACCTTGTTTAGGCCCAGACCACGACGTAGCAGCTTGTTTAGCCTGTGCTTCCTTCAACCGACGAACGCTTAGGCGTCGGTCGGAGTTTGCAGTTTTTCAGCTCAGACTTTGCGTACATTATGCCGTCGGATCCTCCGACTTCCCAAGTTGTTAAGAAACGCAAAGAAAAGGACCGACACTCGCGGTCCGCGGTTTCGGCCGAAACCACGGTAAAGCAAACCGCGAGTGTCTCGGTTTCGGCCGAAACCGAGCAAACGGTTCAATCTACAGCCAAATCAATCCATGACTACTACCGAGGCCCCTTCTACCCTAGCTGAATCGGCCTCTGAAATTTTGCCTTCTAATGTGGTTTCCCTAGAGTTATCGGACACCATCCCTTTGGATGTCTCTACCCCAGCACGTGGTGCTGCTAGGCCTCCTGCAGCCATGTCTATAAAGGCCTTTGCCAGGGCTAAAGCAGCCAAAACTGCTAAATCAGTGCCTGTTAAGCCCCCCTCTCACAGGCCCAGCTCCAGTTCACAAATGCTTACTCTGGCAGAGGATCTCATCTCTAATAAGGGGATCCCAATCTCACCCAGACAGGGCCTCACAACCACCGAAAAGAGACCTAGAGCAGAGCCCCTGAGCCAGGCTCCTCAGATGACTCTTCTGATGACTCAGACATTACAGACCATCCAGAGGCTCCTCTTTCTACTTATGAAGATTCTGATGTCAAGAATCTATTCCTTCTGCCTCTCCACCAGAGGAATTTTCCTTTGGGGAAACCTTACATGCCATGCGAGAGCAATTCCAATGGCAGGGACAAGATTTCTCAGATTCAAGAATAAGGCTTAGGACCTTTTTACACTTACCACAACATAGGCCCTTAGCTATACCTCCAGTTCTTCCTGTTGTGGATGATGCATTTAATGATGTTTGCACTGCTCCTGATACTTTACCTTCAGCCCCTGCTAAGCCCGACAGGTTCTACAGGGTACCGGACACTCATCACCACTTATACAAGGCTCCTTTTGCAGATCCGGAGACTATCTCCCAGGGGCCTAAGGCAGTAGCTTCGACCTCAGCTAAAAACCCTCTCCCTTCTGATAGGGAATCCAGGTCCTTAGAGAGATGGGATAAAAAAGTATACACCTCCGCTACTCTCTCAGCTAGAGCTTTGAACTGTCAGTTTCATATGATCCAATACCAAGAGTTTATGCTTGATCAGTTAACTAAGAAACTGTCCTCTGATGATTCCTTAGATAAGAAATATGTTCTAGAAATGGTGAATAACATTCAGCAGGTTAGTAACCATTCTTTAAAATGTGGCTATGATGCACTGGAGGCTTCATTTAGATCAGCCATGACTGGCACAGTTATAAGAAGGCATGCATGGTTGAAAGAGCAGGTCTTGCCGGATCATGTTAAAGCAAAGCTATTAGATGCTCCTATGGACAAGGTCAGTCTTTTTGGTTCTCCTGCCCAACAAGTAATGAAGAAAATGGAAGAGAAGGCAAAATCTGTACAAACAGTTAAAGATTTCTTACAGGTACAGCCCCCAAGGTTCAGCAGGAACTGGCCTTCCAAAAATTGGTCCTTTCCAGACTCCTCTAAAAATCAGAGAGGCAGGAATAGACGCTCCAGAGGCAGAAATCAATCCAGAGGAGGTGCCTACAGGGGACGCCAGTGGCAAGGCAATAACCAACGAGGCACAGATACAACCACTACCACTGCAACAGGACAATCACAGTGACTTGGCTCTAACACCGCCTACTAGGGAACAAATAGTAGCACCCTTAGGCGGAAAGTTAGCCTTATTCAAAGAACTGGCACTATATCACAAGAGACAACTGGATTTTGCAAACTATAGACCAAGGCTACAGGTTTCATTTCCACACCTTACCAGCAAAAAGAGGAATGCCAAACCTGCCACCAAATCAAAAGTCAGAAGCCCTAAAACAAATAGCTCAATTGACAAAGATGAGAGCTGTGGAAAGGGTACCACCTACAGAACAGGGCAAGGGTTTTTACTCCAGACTCTTCCTAGTACCAAGAAAAGAGAACAGTTGGAGACCTATTCTCGACCTGTCCGCTTTAAACACATTCATCATCGTTCCAAAATTCAAAATGCTGACCCTACACCAACTTCTTCCCATGCTGGGCAAGGAGTATTGGCTGGTAACTCTAGATCTCAAGGAGGCATACCTGCACGTCCCCATACAACCAATTTGCAGAAGATACCTCAGATTTCTTGCAGGATCAGAGCATTATCAATTCTCAGCATTGCCCTTTGGCTTATCTACTGCGCCCATAGTGTTCACGAAATGCCTGGCATCAGTAATCGCTCATTGCAGGCTTCAGGGAATCCAAATTTATCCATACCTGGACGACTGCCTGATACAAGCGGACAACAAAAGCAAGCTGACACAAGACTTACAAAGAGTCATTTGCTTACTACAAGCCCTGGGATACACAGTCAATTTAAAAAAGTCAAAACTGGTACCATCCCAGACAATTACATTCTTGGGTGCAGAATTGGACACAGTAAAACAGATGGCATTCCTAACTGCAGAAAAACAAGAACAACTTCCTCTGTACTTCTTGGCACTAGCAAAGCAGAACAAACTAACAGAAAGGAAAGTACTGCAGGCTTTGGGTTTCATGGCATCCTGCATAATCTTGGTCCCTCATGCCAGACTACATATGAGAAAGCTACAGTAGTACCTAAAGAATTTATGGTCTCAACACAAGCACAGCTTAGAAACCGAAATACCACTAATCCCATGCCTGAAACAAGAGTTCCTATGGTGGGCTCAGACATGCCAGGCAAACCCAGGCTTGTCCTTCCACAACATTCAAGCAAGCCAAACCATCACAACGGACGCCTCAGACCTCGGTTGGGGGGCACACATGCTGGACAAGTGCATTCAAGGCTTATGGACTCCAGAACAACTACACCTGCACATAAATCAAAAAGAAATGCTGGCAGTAAAACTAGCAATCCAGAATTTCAGACCATTCCTCAAAGAGGGCCAATTGATGATAAGGACAGACAACACCACAGTCATGTGGTACATCAACAAACAGGGAGGCACGCATTCATACTCCCTATGCCGAATGACTCTGGACCTGTGGAATATGGCTCTGAGCTACAACATTCAATTACAGGCAATATTTGTACCGGAAAAGAAAACATCCTAGCAGACATGTTAAGCAGAACTACCTCGGATGCTCACGAATGGATGCTACACCGGACATCTTCAAAGCCATCACAAAGAAATGGGGAATGCCACAAATAGACCTATTTGCATCCCCACTCAATCACCAGCTCAACAAATTCTGCACAAGGACATACCACCCTCTTGCTTGGAAGGTGGACTCTCTATCCTTCAGTTGGAAAGGCCTGACAGCATATGCATTTCCACCCCTTCCTTTGATGCACAAGGTACTACTGAAAATCAAAGAGGAACGTCCAAGGATAATTCTGATAGCTCCAAATTGGCCAAGACAACATTGGTATCCATTACTGAGGAGCATGTCCCGGGGGGGGGACGTGGACTCTACCCCTGATTCCTTTGATGTTGACTCGGAGCAACTACAACATCTTGCATCCAAACCTGAAAACTCTGCAACTCACTGCCTGGAACATTACATAAGAGCATCCAACCCAGATTTATCCCAAAGAGTTAAAGACATTATCCTTGAGGCCCGTAGACCTTCTACTAGAAGGAACTATGCAGGAAAATGGAAAAGGTTTGTCATTTGGAGTACGGAAAGAGGGAAAGATGTGTCAAAGGTAGATATTGCCAACATCCTGGAGTATTTGGCAGAGCTCCTGCATACTGGCCTGTCCTATTCCTCCATCAAGATACATGCATCAGCTATTTCTGCAGAATACAGCCTCGATCCCCCTGTCTTCTCAAGATCCTCTACTCAGGCAGTTCCTCAGAGGAATTAAGAATGTAAAACCTCCTAGGAAACCACCATTACCAGCATGGGACTTGAATTTTGTGCTAGAAAAATTGACACTCCCTCCATTCGAACCAGCAGCAACAGCAGATCTTCAACACCTCTCCTGGAAAACTGCTTTCCTACTGGCAATTACTTCAGCAAGAAGGGTTTCGGAACTACAGGCTTTAATGGCAGTGCAACCCTTCCTAATCTTCCATCAAGATAGAGTGTCCATGAGAACTAATCCTACATTTATGCCTAAGGTGGTATCCAGAGTCTCTCTAAACCAGGCAATTCACCTACCTACCTTCTTTCCCAATCCACAGAACAAAGGGGAAAGACTGCTGCATACCTTGGATGTACATAGACAGTTGCGCTACTACCTGGACAGAACCAAGGGAAATAGAAAAACTGACCAGCTCCTAGTAGCCTATGCAACAGGAAGGGAAGGAAAAGCAATTTCCAAACAGACAATCTCCAAGTGGATAGGAAATTGCATAAGATTCTGTTACTCCTATCATGGAAAGCAAATTCCACAGAACATAAGGCCTCATTCTACAAGGGCTACAGCCACTACCACAGCCTTCTTACGAGGAGTGGCTACCAAGGACATTATTGAGGCGGCTACTTGGACCTCCGTGCATACATTTGCCAAGCATTATAACTTGCCTCTATACTCTAGATCCCGAGCAGGGTTTGCCACTGCTGTGTTGCAAGGGATCCTAACTACACCATAATTCTTATTCCTCCTCCCCTAGTTTGGCTATGGTATTCTACCCATTTGTTAGGACTGCAGATGCATCCTTGAAGGACATAGTACAGTTTTGTACCTACCATAAATGTAGATGTCCGAACAGGATAGCATCTGCAGTCAGGATTACCCACCCTCCTTCCCCTCTGTGGTACTCCTAGGGTATTGCCCACCTAATAGCTAGCTGGGGGGGGGGATCTCTTATGGTGTATTTGTTTGTATATATGTACATAACATGTATATTTTTTGTGTTTGCCTTCTACCTTTTGGGAAACATTGGCATTTACCCAAAAATTTAGCTATCCAAGAGGGCTACTGACATCTGGGGCAAGAAACACTGAGGAAAATGGCGTCGGCTGATGCCTTTATACCCGAAGACCAGCAGAGATGACGTCGGGTGAAGTGCGACACCAGCCGAGGCCAGACCCAGACTTTGGAATCCGGCCGACAGAAGGGCTGCCTGACGACAGGACAACCCATTTGTTAGGACTGCAGATGCTATCCTGTTCGGACATCTACATTTATGGTAGGTACAAAACTGTACTTTTGGTACATCAACAAACTGGGGAGAACCAGGTCCTATCCACTTTGTTGAGAGGCCATGAGAGTGTGGGAATGGGTGATCTCCACCAACCATTTTTCTGATAGCAACGCACATCCCGGGTCAGTCCAACATTTTGGCAGACAAATTGAGCAGGACTATCCTTTCGCCTTACAAGTGGACTCTGAACCCTTATGTAGCAGAACAGATCTTCCTCAAGTGGGGTCAGCCTTGCTGCGATCTCTTTGCATCACCGTCCAATGTGAAGTGCAGCGAGTTTTTCGCTTTGATTCCCCCGATGGGGAAGTCCCCAGAGACGTTCTTGTCCATGCTTGGCCACCTGGTCTTCTTTTTGCGTATCCCCCGCTTCCTCTCATGACAAAATTCTTACAGAAAGCTCATCGGTTGAGGAGCAGGGTTATCCTCATAGCCCCATTCTGGCCTCGTCAAGTTTGGTTCCCTTGCCTACGGTCTCATCTTCTAGCTCCACCCTGGATATTGGATCCCATTCCGGATCTCATTCGTCATCCCTCGAGAATTCCTCCTCCGAATCTGGACAGCCTCAAGATCACCGCTTGGTTGCTCCAGTTCTATTAGTTGCCAGGACTCCCGGTATCTCTTCTCCAGTTAAATCCATTCTGGTAGCGGCACACAAGTCCTCTACCAGGAAAGTGAACAGTAGTTAATGGAAACGTTTTTCCATTTGGGCTTCTCAGGGAAATTTGGATCCTTTTACCACTCCAGTTCCAGCGGTGTTAGACTTTTTGTCTCTTATTTTCCACCAGGGGGCCAGCTCTTCCACAGTGAAAGTCCAGTTGGTGGCTATATCCCATTTTTATGTAGGGGAAAATTCTCTAGCTACTGCCAGAATTTGCAAGACCTTTATCAAAGGTACTTTTCTACTGAGACCTCCTGTCAAACATCCTTCCCCTCCGTGGGATTTGACCTTGGTTCTTCAGGCCTTAGTTGCACCTCCTTTCGAGCCCACAACATCAGTCGTGGAAGACAGCCTCCCTGGTAGCTATCACTTCAGCCAGGAGAGTGCCGGAGCTTCAAGCCCTATGTATGAAACCCCCATACCTAGTTTTGTCATAAGGATAGGGTGTCTCTCAGGACTAACCCATCTTTTCTTCAGAGTCAAACATTAATCAGTCTATTAATCTGCCTGTATTTTTCCCTAATTTTCAAAATAAAGGGGAATACAAACTTCATTTGCTGGATGTTCACAGGCAGTTACGTTTTTACTTAAATAGGTCCAAACCTTTCTGTAAATCTGATCAGCTTTTTGTTTCCTTTGCTAAACCCAACCGGTTTCGAAGGTGACTCTCGCTAAATGGATTTCGCTTTGTATTTTACAAGCATATAAAGAACTTTGACTACCAGAACCAGAAGGGGTTCATGCTCATTCTACCCATTCTATGGCTACTTTTGCTGCATTCTGGTCTAGAGTTTCCCTGGATGACATTTGTTCAGCAGCTACCTGGGCTTACTCACACTTTTATTACTCATTATAAGCTGGATCTGGTGTCTAGAGGAAGGGCTTCTTTTGGCTCTACAGTGCTCCGGAATATCCTTCCTTAAGGGCCTCCCAAGATTACGGGTAGCTGGGGACTCTGTCCCACAGGTTAATGATCAAATGAAGTTAACTACTTCAGATAAAGAAGTTATGTACTCACCATAACGTTCCATCTAAGTAGTTAGATTTCATTTGTCAGCAACCTTCTTTCCCTCCTTTCCCCTGACCTTGGTGGTTTATTTTTCTTTTGGGCTCGATTTCCTGAGTCTGACGAGCCTGGTGTATGTGTTCGAGTCAGGTTTTTGGTATTTTAGGTTGTTGTGTGTCATGCAGTGCGTGGCAAACTTGATCGGAGGATTGGAAGGAGGTTTCAGTGTAGTATGGGTAAGGGGGAGGAGCTTGGACCTCGGATCTTTAGCTTGGTAAGCTGCCGGCTCGGATCCATATCGGATCTGGAACCCACAGGTTGCTAACAAATGAAGTCTAACTACTCAGATGGAACATTATGGTGAGTACATAGCTTCTTTTTCCTCTCACCAGCATGCATATGAGAATCCTTCTATGGCTCCTATTCTCCCGGTGATCACTTAAAGAACTTCCTATGTCCCCCCTGATCAGAATAACAGAGTCATGCAAAAAGGATCTACGGTGGTGGATTCAGTCCGACCATGTGACTATAGGGAGATCCTTTATTCCACACCAACCTGTTGCTACAGTGACAACAGACACTTTCCAGATGGGGGTGGCATTATCTGGGAAGGACAGTCCAAGGTATATGGCAAGACCACAAGGTCCACTTGCATATCAATGTTCTAGAGATGAGAGCAGTGCTTCTGGAGTTACAAGCACTCCATGACTCTCTCCACTAGGGAAGATTGCAATACAGCCAGACAATATGTTGGTTTGGTACATAAACATTGCAATACAGCCAGACAATATGTTGGTTTGGTACATAAACAAACAAGGAGGAACCAGATCATACTCACTTTGTCGCGAGACTCAGAGTTTGGCAGTGGGCAATTTCTTCCCAACACTTTCTAGTAGCAATGCACATCCTGGGGAAATCCTACATGATAGCCGACAAGCTCAGCAGGGCAATATTAATGTCTCACAAGTGGTCTCAACCAAAACATAATGGAAGAGATTTTTCGGGTCAGCCTTGTTGCGATCTTTTTCCCACTCGCATGAATGTCAAATGCAGCAGCTACTTTGCCCTAATTCCCCATCCTGGGGAGATGCTGAGAGACTCACTTCTACACGATTGGCCCTCAGGACTTCTTTATGCCTTTCCCCCATTTCCCCTCATACCCAAAGTCATCCAGAAAGCAAAGTCCTCGGGGAGCAGAATGATTCTCATTGCCCCATATTGGCCTCTGCATATTTGGTTCCCCTTCCTCTGGCCTCATCTTCAGGAGAAGCCATGGGTTCTGGACTCAGTTCCAGACTTTCTGACACATGTCCGGAGGAGTTCATCCTTCTCTCCACACCCTCAACTTGACAATATGGCTGCTCCACTTCCCAATTTAGTCAGGCTTCAAACCATTACTCCAGCAGTCAAACACATATTGATGTCATCTTGTAAAGTTTCTGCTAGAAAACTATGTACTAGCAAGTGGAAAAGATTTTCTCACTGGGTCCAAAATAGACACATTGACCCTTTTTTTTTTTTTGCACCTATTCGGTCCATTTTTTAATTTCTGGCAGAACTCTTCCAGCAAGGCTCAGCTGCAGCAACTATTAGAGATGTTCTTCGTGTTTCACTGTTGCAGTTATTACATTTGGGGTAATCTGCTGGCAGGTTGCCCTCAGTCGGCCTGAATTCCAAAGTCTTGGGTCCTGCATCGGTTGCTGTCTTCTCTTCCATGATGTCAGGTCGTCAGCGGTATAAAATATGCAGCCAACGCCATTTTCTTTCGTCTTTCTTGCCGCGCGGTGCCCAAAGCAGAAGCATTTCACAAGTGCCGGTCAGCCGACTACTGAAATATTCGAGTTTGAGTTTCAGAACCAAAGTCTTCACTAAAGCCAAGTACCCCGTTGGGGAAACTTTTTTTCTTGCTTTTTACCGATGTCAGAAAAAGTTAATAATTGCATTACTTGTGGGAAGCAAATACCGCATAAGGATTTCCATTGATACTGTATTCCTTGCCTAGGCCCTGATCACAAAGTGCCTGGCTGTCGGTTTTGTGCTAGATTTAACCAACGCACTATTAAGCATCAGTATATTTTTGCATCAAAGTATTTTGGAAACAGATTTAACTACCCAGAAATGTCGGATAGCAATCTGACTACTGGAGTACATAAAAAATGCAAAGAAAAGGACAGAGAAAGGCAGTCGAGATCCAAATCCGACAAAGCTTCTCCTAAGCCAGTCGCCGGTACTCAGTGAGGCGCTTTTGCAGCCCCTGTTACCCGCTACCTTCGAGTCGCAGGCCTCTACCAACACCCATATGGTGTCCGGCATCCCGCAAGATACTCAAGGTATTGGACTGATGGCTGTATCAAACTCGGATGGGTCCGGAGCTGCTGAGCAGGCACCGGCTTCTGAGGGTGTATTCAGACCTCAACATTTATATATCAAACTGATGACAGCTGCAAAACCAAAGGCAAAGACAACTTCTAAAACTAAAAAAACTGATGCCTGAGCCACATGCACAGGCCTCTATGCCTAAAAATCAGATGATCAAAATGGCTGAAGACCTTATTTCCTTGATCAGGGGTACCCATCCCCCTCCAGATAAGAAGCCTAGGCAAGACACTGATTATGAATCTTCAGATCAGGTTTCTATTTCTTCTGATCAGGAATTATCCATACCTCCGTATGAGGATTCTGATGCTGAGGAGTCTATTCCATCTGCATCTCCTCCAGAGGATTATTTATTTGGAGAAACCTTGCATACCCACTTGGGAGAGTCAAGACTTCTCAGAATCAAAAAAGAGACTATGGGATTTCCTTCTTCTTCCTCAGCACAAGCCTTAGCCATTCCCCCTGTTTTAGACATTGTGGATGATGTGTTTTTGGAGTCAAGCTTGACCCCTGACTCCTTACCTCCGGCTCCCAGTAAGCCTGACAGATATTACAGGGTCCTTGACTCTCATAAATATTTATTTAGAAACCCTGCTGCTGACCCTGAAACTATTTCACAGGGTCCAAAGGGAGTTAAGGCCTCCACAGCAAAAAACCCTACCCCCTCTGACAGAGATTCAAGGGCACTAGACAGATGGGGAAAAAGGTTTATACATCTGCAACCTTGGCAGTCAGGGACTTAAACTGTCAATTTCACATGCTTAAGTACCAACAACATGTTATGGGATTGCTGAAACAGAAAATGATGTTGATTACAGAATGTGTAGAAAATAAAGAATTGCAGGAATTATTGCATGCAGCTGAACAAATTGAAACGCATAATGTTAAGTTGTCAATCTCGCCTTCATTCTTGCTGGATGAGTTCGGAGCCGATCCTCTGCTCCGACTCTGCCAATACTAAACATCAAGAGCTTATTCCACCGGCTCGAGGCTCCCTTATATCCCACAATGCTAGGCGGTAACTACTCAGATCTCGTTTGCCGCTTAGCTGCAAAGGTGAGGTGCTTTCTTCTAACGGCTCTGGCAGGTTAGTGAGTTTTTCTCGTCAAAAACTTCAATTTTCTACCCCTATCCTTTCTATTTAGTTTAGTTTTAATATAGAGTATCACTTTAGTTTAAATCGGGTCTCCCTTGTGTTTGTATTCCCTTTTTATCCCCTTTTAACTTTTAGGCCTTTGGCCCACTCCCTTTTTTCCCCTGTCCTTCAGTGTGACTGGATTTTTTCATTTGGTTAAAGGGTGTGTCTGTGTTGTGTCTGTGTTACATACAGTCTCTTTAGGATGTCTAAAGACTCCAAGGTCTCAGGCTTCAAGAAGTGTGATTCGTGCTGTCAGAAAATGTCTCTGACAGACGGTCACACTTCTTGTGTCTATTGCCTGGGACCTTTGCACCTGCAGGACTCATGTGCTGTTTGCCATGCATTCAGCCCTAGAGTCCTGCAGGAACGCAAAAACAAACTTTTATACTTCGATGCTTGTTAAAGCCTGAAGGCCCCTCGACCCAGTCTGCGTCGGGGAAGCCTTCAAAGACTTCCAGGCCGTCGGCTCCAGCTTCAGAGCCGTCTGCTGGGAGCAGTAGGGCTGCTTCGACATCGGCTCCGGCTGGAGTCGATGTTTCGAAGTCTCAAACCGTTACCTCTGCTCCGGCCGGAGCCGAGGTTGCTAAGACTCATTCGGCTCCGATAGTCTTATCGGAGCCACCCTCAAAGAAGAGGTCGAGGTCCCCTTCAATCGGCTCCATCCACTCGGCTCCAGGATCCCCTCTTCTATCGGAGCGGAGCCATAGGTCCCATTCCTCTCGGTCCTCCAGGCTGTCCGACCATGACTTACAAAGGGTGGTGAGTAGACTTCTCAAGTCCAAGGCACTGGCCCAAATGCTGCATAGCCCTACTCAACAGTCAGTGGCTATTCCCATCCCTGCTTCTATTCCTCCTCCGACTCTTGAGTTCAGAGCCGGGGCTCGTCGGAGCCATGGCTGTCGGTGCGTCGGAGCAGATACCTTCCCTTTCAGGTCCGTCGTCTGCTCCGATTTCCTCCTTGGAGGGATCTCGGCGCCAGGCTTCCCTCGTCGGCTCCGAGGGGGCGAGTGGCATCGGACCCTTGTCCGACCCCATTCTCCGTCTCAGAGCATCGGCGCTGGTGAGTTCAGCTCTGACATCGGCCTCGGAGCCGTCCCTGTCGGTGCCGGGGGGGGGGTCCTTGTCTCCTCGGAGCGGGGACCTTTGGCCTTGGCTGATCGGGGCGCCTTCAAGGTCATGCGGAGCGTGCTAGACCCAGTGTCTACCCCACAGTTGGCTCCGTCAGCTTCTCCCTCTTCAGTGCCTACGGTGGTTTCTACCCACCCCCTCGTAACAGACCGTAGAGAGAGCCAGCTCCTGAGGTTTCCCCATTGGGGAATATCCTCCTCTTCCGAGGCTTCTCCTGATCCGGTAGGAGATCCCCCTCGGAAGAGACAGTGCAAGAGGAAGCACATTGACTCCCCTGAGTCTATCACCTTTGACACAGACTTGGAGGAATCTGAAAGTTCCCCTCGGCCCCCCTCTGAGGTGGTCTCTTTTGCTGACATCCTTGAAATCCTTAAACAGAGGGGGAACTGGCCCGCCCTTAACCCTTCAGAGGACGAGTCGGTTTACCTTGAGGCATTTGGCTCTCGCCCTTCCACCTCCTGGGTGTCTCCTCCCTTTGACCCCCTCATGGAAGTGGTGGCAAGGAAGGCTTGGACGGCCCCTGATTCGGTGGAACCTACCCCAAGGAGGCAGTCAAAATTTATTACTGCCCCAAAAGAGAAACAGTTCCTATCCAAAGGTGTCTCTGTTGATGCCATGGTGGTGGCTGCAGCCACTAAGAAAGAATTAGCCGATCCTTCGGTACCTATCCATCCTCCTAATAAGGAGTCTAGGACCATGGACAGGTACGGTAAGCGGATGTTTTCCTCAGCGACCTTTGCCATGCAGTCACTGAACTACTTGTGTCACTTCACCCGTTTCCAGAGGGATTTACTCAAAGATATGGGTGATGCTATGCTGGATCCAACAGCTGAGGGGTTCCAAGACAAAATAAACTCCCAGTTGGCAACCCTGAATTCGATTGTAAACTCCTCCATGCGGCTTGTCTCATATGTGGCTGATGGGGCGAGTAGGTCCGCAGGCACAGGTGTAGCTTTACGACGCCATGCCTGGATGCGGCTTTGCAGTTTTGCGGACCCTTTCAAGGCGTCCTTCACCAATTTCCCCTTTGATGGCTCAACGTTGTTTGGACCTCAGGTGAAGGATACATTGACTAGGTGCGAGCAGGAAGGTAAGATTCTGTCTGCCGTGGGAGTCTGTTTTTCTACCCCTTCCAGACCTTATCCCAAAGGTCAGGGGGGGGGGTGTGGTTCTGCAAACCACAAGGAGTCTCATCTGACGCACAAAGTCGATTCCCCTCTAGAGGCAGAGGGGGACCAACAATAGACGCCGCCCTAGGGGCAGAGGTGGTCCGCAAAACCAGGGTAGCAGAGAAACTTTCTCTGATAAACCCTTTCAGCATCCCTGAGGAGCTGCCCGGCTGTCCACCTTCGGAGGCAGTCTGGGGAAGATTATCACTGTACCCAAAAGCCTGGCTTTCCCTCACTCAAGACAAATATGTACAGTCGATCATATCCAAGGGTTACAAAATCCCCTTTATTCACATCCCATCCCAACCCAAAGGATCCCTTCCAGACGTTCCACCAAGTCTAAGGGAACAAGCAGCATTAGAAATATCAAAGCTGCTGTCAAAAAGAGCTATCCAACCAGTCCCAGCAGATCAGCAAGGATCCGGAATCTACTCCAAATTCTTTTTGGTACCAAAAAAAACAGGGGACTGGAGACCAATACTGGATCTCAGCAAGCTAAACAATTGTCAAAAAAACAACATTCCGGATGGTCACGCTACACTCCATACTACCCTTCTTGGGTCAGGACAATTGGATGTGCTCGATAGACCTTCAGGATGCGTACTACCATATCAAAATGCACAGACGCTCCAGGAGGTTTCTCCGCTTCAGGCTGGGAGCCAGTCACTACCAGTTCTGAGCCCTGCCCTTTGGTCTCACTACAGCCCCCCGAGTGTTTACCAAATGTATGGCAGTGGTCGCGGCTCACTTGAGATGTGAAGGATTCCAGGTGTTTCCATATTTGGATGACTGGCTCCTTACAGCCTCCACCAGGCATCAAAAGCTTCTATCCAGAGACTTCACTATCCAAACTTGCAAAGCTCTAGGCATTTCAATAAATTTCGAAAAATCTGCCTTGTCGCCTTGTCAATCTATTACCTTTATAGGCGCCACCTTAGACGCAGTTCATCTTTCCGCCAGACTAACAGAGCAAAGATCATTAGATATCCGCAAACAAGTTTACCTTCTACTTCAATGCAACAAGATCAAAGCCGGGGTAGTCTTGAAGGTATTAGGACTCATGGCAGCTACTATTACACTTCTCCCCTTAGCTCGTTTTCACATGCGGATCCTCCAGTGGATGCTGTTTTCTCAATGGTCCTTCCAACAGCTCCCGATGTCTCTCATCATCCTACTAACTCAATCATGCAAGAATCACCTGTCTTTGTGGATCACATCACGTCAAGTTCTCCAGGGCAGACCCTTCATTCCCCCCCCCCCCCAATCGCCACGGTGATGACAGACGCCTCCCTGATCGGGTGGGGGGCATTATCAGGGCAGGACAGTCCAGGGCACGTGGCAATCTTTTGAGTTCCACTTGCAGAGAAATGTCTTAGAGATGAGAGCAGTGCTTTTAGCGTTGCAAGCCCTTCAGGACTCTCTTCCCACAGGGACTATTGCAATTCAGACGGACAACATGTCCGTAGTGTTGTACATCAACCAGGG